>NC_089586.1:124606154-124975936 GCF_019320115.1 Miscanthus floridulus | reverse complement strand
TCAAATTTTTTGTTTGTTAGCAACATAATTTATGGCTTTTGTCTTTGATATGCAGGTACAGGCTAAGCTTTGCATGCAACGATAAACTGCAGCTGGGCGCACTGATCTCAACTTTCACGGATGCTCGCACGGCAATTGTTGCTGCTGCCAGCTAATTCCAGTAATGTGAACGATCTTTTTGCTGCCCCCCCCTCTGGAATCTGAAGATGAAGCGCAGCTACATTTTGTTGGTCCTTGCCTGTATTAGCAAGCTGAAAGGTTTGGTGAGGGTTGTCGTAGATCTGTATGCCTGCTGGACGTGATGTGGTAACTGCCTGGAACTTGGGAGTACTTGTAATGACTGAACGCTGCCAGGCGTTCTTAAGTTATGCGTGTAAGATTTTATCCAATAGTGAAGCTATTATAACCCGACCCAATCTTTGATGATGTTACATGCCATTGCAAATGTAACGGAGATTTATGGTCTTCGACTACGGAAGCGTGATTAGGATCAGTAAACTGGAAAAGTTAATCCTGTATTATTTTATTCCATTGAGGAATACGTGATGCTCATATTTTATTTTACAGGTGAAGTGAAGGGAATTATTACATGTAACCATTGAAGAAAAACACCGCGCTATTTAGCTAACTCCTAACAATGTACTACATGGGCATGAGGAAATCTGTTAGGGATCAGTAGACGGCAGCCTGCTCCTGACTTTGTGCTCAGGCTTATGAGTGCTCTCGAAATCGATATGAACAAACGCCCGCTCGACTTAAGGCAACTTCTCAATTTTCTCCTGCAGCGATTCACCGATGGTGTGTGCCTCTCTCAGCCGCATATCCTCCGAGAGTTCAATGTCAACCTGCGTTGTGGCAGAGTAGATTATTATACTGTAAGATCAACCACACTAGTAGCAGGAGATGAGACGGAATGGTGCTCATACTGCTGTTCTAACGCTAAGTAGTTAACTGACCTCAACAAAGTAGAGAGCTCCAAAGCTGTAAGCTCTAACAGTGTCAACCCGCCTCACTCCTGGGTCGTGCTTCATGGCGAGGTACGTTAGCATCTGCAACATCTCTGGAGGAGCACATTGGCCCACTAGGGTAGCTGAAGTAAAGAAGGGGTTAGTCACAAGCTGATCAGCCACTTAGAGCATAACTACAGAAGCATATCTTCTCTGATGACCAATGTAGTAATTGGCAACAGCGAGAGGACAACCAATCTTCCATCTTCCTCTTAGCTGGCTTTTCTAAATATTAACTTTTTTTTTTGCATAATTTAATCGGCTATCCCAATCTCAGTGTTCCTAAATGGGGTGAATAAAGAAGTCACAAAAATTCTTTACACTTGGGAGAATATGAAGTGTTTTGGAAGTACCTGCATTTTCTAATACGGTTTTGGACCAGTTGACAATGGTATATACAGCGAGGATTACAGCCCCCACGGGGTCAATCCACCACAAGAATTTGTCCCCGAGAACAGCAGCCACCAGACCGACGACATTGGTTATCACATCAAAGTAGTGGTCCTGAATGGCACGTGTACAGGTGAATTTAAATGGCAATTTTGATGTCGATTAAATCATGTATTCAACTAGTAACACAGTGCAGCACAAGATACCTTTGCATAGGCCCGGACAATACTATTCCCCGAACTCTTGCAGTAGAGCCAGAGAGCAAGTTTCACAGCTGTTGCTGAAAGCATGATGGAGTACAACCATATCAGCTGCTCCGATGTCATCTTCTCGCCAGGTTCGTTCTCCACCAGCTGCTCAACAGCTTGGACCAAGACCTGGAAACCTAATAATTGACGAAGAAACTCGTGTTCATCATTTCTTTCTACAGACACTTCCGAATTGTATTTGTTTTGACAGATAGCAAATGTGATAACATTTGTTGACAGGGGGTTGGAGATGGGGCTGCTGAGCCAAAGCAGAGATGGCACACCTAGAGTTGCCATGATGGCCGCGAAGACGATGATCCCAACCGGCTGAACACGCAGCTTCCCAATCGGGTACTTGTAAATGTTGACCCTCTTCATGGAAAGGTGCGTGAACCACAGGATACCCCCGGCCATGAAATCCAGCAGCGAGTCAAGCGTGGACGCCGCAATCGCCATGGACCCCGTCTTGATCGTTGCATACACCTGCGATTCTCGCAGCCGAAATGGATCAGCACGCAATCGCGCCCTCTATAGTCTGCAGTATGTATCCATTTTCCACAATACGACTGCTCAACCTGACGCCTGAACTCACTCACCTTGAAAACCAGCAGAACAATATTGGCGTAGTTGGAAATCTTCATGGCGAACTCGCTCTGCTTCTGCTCCCTATCCTCCGATTCGGAGGCCTCGACATCCTAATCGAACTCGCCGGACATGCATCGCGCCTCCACCTGCTCGAAAGTTCTCAGGGTCGCGAACTTGCTTCTAGTAGTACTCTCTCACACCTACACGCACGAGAGGCGGAGAGGGTAGGAGGGATGAACCGATGAGGGTGAGGGATCAGAGCTCGCAAGTTTTGTTACCTTGGGATAGGCCTTTGGCGCGGGAGAGGTCGAGGTCGGCGAGGCGCTCCGGGTCGCGCCCGGCGCGTACTTTGTCGGGCAGCCGCGACAGGAAGCTGCTGCGCAGCGACCGCGCCGAGTCGCGGCGCCGCAGAGACGGGGAGGGGCGGCCGCTGGCGCCGGAGCCGGAACCTAGCAGCGGGGCCCTCCGGTCGTCTCCCTCCATAGTATCGGCGATTCGGCGGGCGTCGACTTGAGTCCGGCGGGCTGTTCGTCGCGTCGCCTCCTCGGTTGTGTACTACAAGAGACAGTAATGCTTTTCACTTGCGCAGCTGATTTGGCAAATTTTCTCTTTTGAAGGGCCTTTCTGTGAGGCCGTGGTGTTTGGAATTCTAGTTTATCCTATTTTAGTGGTAATCTACAATGTTCTAGAAGCAAAGTCACTTAATTTCTAAATGATGCGCTCAGCAGCAGGCCAAGTGTATTTTATAGAGAAATTTACCAATATAGCCCTTTTAAAACTCATGCTTCCTTTTTTTTGCCCCGAAAATTTCCAACTTACCTATTTGGCCTCCGATCCGACTTTTGATTCCTTATCTGGCCTTCCCGTCAATTCGACCCTGTAACGGTGTTAAATGAGAGACAAAAAGTCGATTCTACCCTTGGACGCGAAAGCATCGTTTTTGATAGTTTAGAATTCAGTTTTTGATAGTTTAGAACTCAAATTCTGTACTGTACGTTTTGTAGATGCTTGTAAATTGCATATGTTTCATTTTGAGCATTATTTTCACTTCTTGCACATAATTTTAGAGCACATCATAACTACAGTATTAGCACGCATTTTTTTTCTAGACATGGAGCCAATTGCACATATAAATTCAGTTCGCACATTTTTTATATCTTAAATAAATTCAGTTCGCACATACTGGACATCTAAAATAAATTCAGTTCGCCCAAGTCAAATAAATTTAGTTGTCACATACACAAGTTAGTGCTACACACATGAGAAATCATAGGCTGAGCATTCTTTTACTTCTTGTACTCATCGCCGGGCTAGCAGGCTGAGAAGTTTTGCTTCATGTGCCCATTGCGGGGCTGTCAAGTATCACCTTTGGCTTGTTTACCGCCTCTTTGTCAAGCACTTTCTTTTTCGTTTTGAATGTGACCTTTTTTAGCCTTGGCCTTCCTAGGTTGATCTGTGTGGGTAGGGAAATCAATGGAAAGTGCCTCGAGTTGATTGGAGCCACTCCTTGACCTGGACATGTGAATATATGGCAGCAATGATTTTTAGCAAATAGAAATATGAACAATGAAAAAAATTCAGAGTTGGAAATAGTACCTTTTTGATGTGCCTGAGTTGGAGCTACCATATTTCCCCTTTTTCTTACTTGATATCTCCAAGGATTAGCTATGGTGAGAGACAAGCAATCTATTTAGTATCTAAGATAAATAGTCATTCATGATGGCATAAATTCATATTTTCAGCACTAGTGATAAGTACCTTTTAGATGTGTTGGGAGTACAATCAATATATTTTCTCTTTTTCTTAGCAGTAGTTTCCAAGCTTTGACTATGGTGAGACAGTAGGAACATAGAATCAATCATAAGTTTGAAGTGAACATGGGAGTAAGTTTGACATTGCAAGGGATATGAAATTGCAAACCTTGGTGGAAAAGACATGGATGCAGATGGTGCTTCTTCCAAAGGCATAATGGAACTTTCAGCAGATTTGTTGTTTTTTGCCCTCTTCTTTGGTTCTCCTCTGCAATGTCAAAAATAAGAAAATCACTAATATGTCTTTTATTAAAAGCAGAGAAAGAGTAGACAAATTATTACTTGATAGCTTTCATAGCAGCAATGTCTTCTGGTCTGCCTCGCTTGCAATTATGCCAATGATGTCCGTAGTCCATGCAAATAGGCATTGGTGCTGGCCTTTACTCCTTTTCTTATCAGAGCTACCTTTGTGCCTCTCTGTTTTAGGCCTACCAGCTACTGGCTTTAATAGAGGTGGGTGCATGAAAAAATCATGAGTAGATTCTGGCCAGTGAGTCTTGTTAGGCATAGCAGGGATAAGCTGACTATATGCAACTCTAAACTTCTCAATGCAGTAATACATGTCAACATATTGCTCTATTGGTGCATTGCTAAGTGATGTGATGAATGCGAGTGTGAAAGCATCTAGGCCCCTAGTTGGATTTCGGTGATTAATGTCAATACAAGATTACTATGACTAACGTGTGTTTTGCAGAGGCAATTAAGTTAGGTCATGGTAATGGAGATCGATTAGGCAATCGAGGTTGTCATGCCCCTACGATGGAAATCGTCTCGGTTTTTAAAAGGATGGACGCCAAGGTTAAGGATAACTAGTTCTAAGTGTCGATTGGAGTTGGAGAGACACTTAGAGTAGTTTAGGACTTTGTTTTTTCCTTTGGCCGTACTATTAAGGGGGGTATGAACGGGTAGCTTGACCTAGATGAGTCTAGTGAGTTAGGTGTGGTGCACACTTGTTAAAACTAGCTCTAGATAGCTCCTATGAATGCCTAAGATCCTATGGAGCAAACTTCATTCTCATATGTTCGAAAGTTGGAAGTGAATGGAGGGTCAAACACTGACTAGACGCTGGCTCCGGTGTGACCGGACGCTGGCCGCAAGGTCCGGTCAGTTCATTTGACCGTGAAGAACAAGTCTGGAGTGACCGGACGCTGGAAGGTCGTGTGACCGGACGCTGAGGGTTAGCGTCCGGTCGACTCCAGTAAGGGTCCAGACTTGGGAAAGAGTGACCGGACGCGTCCGGTCAGTGGTGACCGGACCCTGAGTACCTAGCGTCCGGTCGTTTACAGTAAGCATCCAAGAGCGACCGGACGCGTCCGGTCGGTACTGACCGGACCCTGACAGAGTCCGGTCATCATTTGAAAACTGTTCGCGGGTTGAACTGACCGGAGCGTCCGGTCAAAACGATCAGAGCGTCCGGTCATCCCGCAGAAGCTCATAACGGTTCGTTTTTCAGGCTGCCTTATAAATAGAGGCTCCACTAGTGAGTGGAGTATCTTTTGCTCATTCCAACAGCTGAGAAACACGTTTGTGAGTGCCAAGAAGAGCAAGGTCCTAGTGAGGTGCTTGTGATTTGAGAATCCAAGAGAGTAGCCTCACTAGCAAATCAAGAGTAGCAAAGTGTACATCCATCTTCTCATTAGGCTTCGCGTGGTCAAGTGAGAGTTCGTGCTTGTTACTCTTGGTGATCGCCATCACCTAGACGGCTTGGTGGTGATTGGGAGTTTGGTGTTCACCCGGCGGAGCTTGTGGGTGACCCAACTCAAGTTGTGAGCGGCTTTGGGTGATTCGCCGCGATGGAGTGTCGAAGAATCAACCCATAGAGAGCACTTGATCCTTGCGCGGATCAAGGGGGAGCTACACCCTTGCGCGGGTGCTCCAACGAGGACTAGTGGGGAGTGGAGACTCTCCAATACCTCGGCAAAACATCGCCGTGTTCCTTTCTCTCTCTATTTACTTTGAGCACTTACTTTGAGCATTTACCTTGAGCAATTCAATACTTGTTTTACATCCATAGAATTGCTTGCTAGAGTAAGTTTGGAACTTAGGTTGCGAGGTTGTTGTGCATTAGTTTGATATAAACACTTTTCTAGGCACAAGGGGTTAATTGGGCTATCCGTAGGATTTGATTATTGCAAGAGAATTTAGAATTAGCCCAATTCACCCCCCCTCTTGGGCATCTTGATCCTTTCAGAGTGCATGCTTGCAAGGAATTCTAGAAACCTGACACTGTCGACAAGAACATGTCCTCTCAAGTAGGTTAACCACAAACCTGAAGCCACTACCACCCATTGTTGTTATTTCACCCACATGTTCTCTGCATTCTAGCACTTAATTCTCTACTGGCCTCATTCAATTTCTTTATTATGTGAGGTAGAATCAAGCCATCAAGTTTCTTTCCTATTTTTCTCCTTTGGTTCCACTTGGTCATAAGTAGTTGCCTAAACTTGTCCATGAAATCATCCAAGTTTAGGGACTTGTGATGCTTAATCCAATTGTTGAAAGACTCTGCAAGGTTGTTGGTTACGTAGTCTACCTTGCAAATGGTGGAGAATTGGCTCCTAGTCCACAACTTCTTGTGACACTTCCTTGGATAATTAGTTGCAGATGGCTTTGCTTTCTCCATTGCAATCCAATGTTTCTCAAACAAATATGGGTTCCATGAGTAAGCTGCTGCCCAAAGATGATCATTAAACACCTTTCCATGGAACCTTTTTTTTGAAGTTGCTCACCAAATGAAACATGCATTCTCTATGTTCAGCCTCTGGAAATACTTCACCCACCCCTGTCATCACTGCCTGTCTAGCATCCGTGCATATGGCTAGACCCAGTGGTGATCCTATGCCCTGTCTAAGCTAACTCAAAAACCAAATCCAATTCTCGTTAGTTTCTGAATCGAAAATTCCAATGCAAACAGGATACAACCAATTATGCCCATCAATAGCACAAGCGCTAGCCAGTTGCCCCTTGAACTGGCCAGTCAAGAATGTGCTATCTATTGCTAGGTACGGTCTGCAACCATTGAGGAACCCGTCTATGCAATGTTTGAATGCAAGGAAGAATCGTCTAAATCTTATCTTTCCATTAATAGTATGATGGTCAATAATTACTAAGCTACTAGGACAAGAAACCTCAACTTGTGCTTTAAACCTATAAAGATTGTCAAAGCTGCTATCCCAGTCACCATAAAGTTGTTTCATTGCTAGTTTCTTCCCATCATATACTCTCTTGTAGTTGATGTTTACCTTATGGTGCTCTTTAATCTTCTTTTGCAAGTCCTTTGCTCTCAAAGTTGCATCCTCTATAAGGAAGTCCTTCACTTTTGCACATATCCAATGTCTGGTTGCATTTTTGTGGTTCTTTTTCCTTCTTGTACTAGAACAAGCATGGGCACAAGGATTTCTTTTCACCTACAAAAGAGAAACACAAAGTCAGAAAAAGATAGCATAAAAGTAAAAAAATAACATAAAAGATTGTACAATTACCTGCACAGTGCATTCGTCTTGAGTGGTAGATGCAAATATCCACCATGGACAATTATCTAAGTCCCTCCGCGAACAATATGCTCAAAACCGATTTGGTGCACTCTTTACAATGTTGAACTCAAATTCATGTTTTATTGCATGCTGAGAAATAGCTAGTCTAAAATCTAGCATGCTATCATAAGTCGAGCCTACTACCATCGGAGGATCCTCTGTATCATATTCTACATTTGGAGCATAGTTTTCCTCATCATATGGCAACTCCTCTTCACATGGTAACTCATCTGACACATCCTCACCCTCACTATCATCAAGGGACACATCACCACCCTCATTATCATCAGGGACATAGGCCGAGTCTCTCTTTCCTTTATCAGAAGAAGGCACAACTGTTAGACCATTAACGGGTTCATTCTCCAAGTACATAATCTCCTCATCAACACCTACATATTCGTTCTGTGGTAGTGGATTTTTAAGGTAATCATCCTCAACCGGATCTGTGTTGGTGTTAACTGGCTCTGTGTTGGTGTCCACTGCCTCTGTGTTGTTGTTAGGCTGCCTTTCATCATTAAAATCCCACTCAGAGATTGGCTCAAAAGCATCGGAAGGACCACAATATGCAATGAACATGATGATAATCTTGCTCTTAGAGTGCTTACTAAACATAGTCATCAATTGTTGGTCAGATGTTATTTCTGGGAAGCTTTTTAGAACTTCATCATAATATTGAACATGGGCAACTTCTAAATAACCTGGTGGATACCTTTCTACCACTGATTCAACAAGATCCTTATAATTTGTCAAGTCCAAATCCACAACCATCTCAAAGCTAAAACATTTAGTATCCTTTCCACACTTCTTTCTGTTGCCCAACAATTTAATTTCAACAAGAAACTTGAATTTGGATCAAATCTGCTATTTCAACAAGAAACCTAAGTAACGCAAACAAGATCTACAAATGCATGTCTAGTACCGCAGTTGAACAAAAAAAGATGGACTCACCCGTCGAGCCAATCAGTCTCCACTACTTGCGGTTCATCGACAACTGCACCATTGGTGACGGTTGCTGCAGAGCCTGAACCGGTGTCGCCTGAACCATGGGCAGCACCCGCCGCTTGGTGCCGAGCAGCTGGCCCCGCTGCCTCGACGCACGCGGCTCGCCCTGCTGGTTGGGCGCGCGCGGAAGGTCCGGCCGCCTGGGCGCACGTGAGAGCGCCTGCTGCCTCGCCCTGCCGCCTTGGCGCGCGCGGCTGGCCCGGCCGCCTGGGCATGCACGGGAGCACCGACCACCTGGGCATGCGAGGCTCGCCCCGCCGCCTGGGAACGCCACGCGGAGCAGGCCTGGGCGAGAGCCGGCACAACCCCTGCCGAGGAGCGCGACGCCGCTCCTGCCTCCGCCTGGGCGAGCGCCGGCCCAGCCACCACCGGGGAGCGCCGACCCTGCGCTGGCCCAGCCGTCGCCGCCGGGGGACGCGACCCCGCTCGCGCGGTCCACAGGGGCGAGCGCGACCTGGTCCACAGGGGTGCAAGGACGCGCGGGATGGCCTCCGCCGCTGCCTCGCAAGCCGCTGGAGGCTCCTCCGCCTCGCCGAGTCCGCCTCCATCCGCACGGGCGCAGGAGCTGTCCGCCTCAAAGCTTTTTTCCCGATCCGGTCTGAGTCGTGTGTTACTGGGAGAAAAGGAGATGTAGTGAAGGGTAATCATGTCATTTCACATTAGTCTTCAGTGGGACTTCACGGTGCCCTCAAACAGAACTGACGGGAAGGCCATACAAGGAATCGAAAATTGGATTGGAGGCCAAATAGGTAAGTTGAAAATTTTCAAGGCCAAGAAAGAAATATTGAGTTTTAAGAGGGCCATGTAGGTAATTTTCTCTATTTTATAGCTGGAATAGCACGAGGCATCACAGTGACGGATACCGTACGGTCACTGAGGCATTTGGATAAAATACGTACAGTCACTAAGAAGAACAAGGTGAAGCCAAGCAATTAAAAAACGTTGGGAAGTCACTAAGATGCAAGGCAATCGATCGAACAATTGAAGTTAAGAATTTTAAAACTGTCGCCAAGACATTAGGAGCAGCCGGATTTTTACATCGACCACAACTCAAAAATGTAATTGTGCCACGAAGACGTCATATTCTCTTGTTCGGCCTATGTTCTTGGTGATATACATCCAATTAGTCGCCTAGAATTTAGTACTAAGTATATGTAGCCTAATGTTGTATTTCGATATCATATTGATATACACTTAAATTATGGAGCATCATAACGATCGATTGTTATTAATAATAAGGTACTAAAGAAAATAATAAGGGTAGTAGAGAAAAGGCAAATCTTTGATCTGATGTCGTCTGTTCTTGTCTCGTACCTCTCTGTCCAGGAAAGAATGTAATTCTAGTACAGTGTCATGGTTTTATATCTTAAGTTCGATTAATTATGGATAAAAAATATCAATATTTATGATGTCAAATAAATATCATTATATTAATTACGAAATGAATTTTTATAATAAATTATTTTGGAGCCATTAATGTGAACACTATTTATTAGAAATATGGTCAAATATGAACTATTTTTGCTAGCATGCAACACGTAGTTGCATTCTTTTCCGGACGTAGTAAGAATCCATAAAGCGTTTAGTTGAATGATACGTACCAACAAAGTATTCACTAAGCAGATATGGAGGTCGAATAAAGTTGTTTGAACATCACCTTGAAATAAAGTGCCATGACCTATAAAGTTTTTATCACCCTTATTAGAAAAAATCGATTTATTGTTCATCTTCGTCCTTGCATAATTTTGGTCTAGAAGAGTATTTTTAGCATGCAATATTTGCCAAAAAAGGAAGCGTATGTGTCAACGACCCAGATATGTAGATACCATGTAGTTTAGAAAAACGGATATTGGTCCCGTTCGTTTGTCTTAAAAATGGCTTGTTCGGCTTCTTTTTTCAGCCGGAGCAGTATTTTTCTCTCACAACAATTCAGCCGGAACAGTGTTTTTCAGCCAGTTTCAGCCAAGTTTCAGACCAGCGAACGGGGCCAATGGTTTCGCAAACAGAAACATTTGGTTTCGGAAATAACTTCTAATGACTGTATGGATTTCAACATTGTGTAGCTCTAATCGAGGCAAATTGAAATACATATATAGATCAGCAGTGGATGTGTAATTTATGGGTCGGGCGAAGCTACATTCAACCCCCCTAAAATTTGTTAAAACGGTGATTTTATCTAAATTTTTATCATACTAACAAATATGTCCGTACGTTGCAACAGGACTCCAGTCTATTGTACTGCCGGTGGTATGGACGTGGCTGCATGATAGAGCCACACACGGACATAACCAATCCCCCTCCTATTTCTTGCAGGCCTTTTCTTTTTTGGAGAGGACCCTGTTCTAGACAGAGAACAATATGCAAGTAAATGACACCTAGATAGTTTCTTTGGTTACCTTTTTCTTCACATGTCCTTTGCTTCTTGGGGGTTTGCAATGGATGAACTAATCCTAAATTAGGTTGACTTGGCATACTAACCGTGTCAACACTCGTGTCTACTATTTTTTTAATTCTTTACAATTCATCTAAGAGCAAGGAAAGGCACCTGCTGCAGCTCATGTTGATTCCTTTTAATAATAATTTTCAGGGTTGGAGATGCTCCGAACATATTCTGGCTATGTTTTAATTTTTCACATTTCCTATTGTACAGTCGCCTGAAATCTGTCTCTCTCTCAGGCGACGCTTCTATCCGTTGGATGAACTTCAAGATGCGTGCACCTGGTTTGGTTCGTATTAGGTCCGTGGTTGCTATTGGGTCCGGGCACTAGAGACTGCACCCGATAATACATCGCTAGACCCGGTCCTAATTGTGCCCGCTGCCGACAAACTCTTCGGATTCTTTTTTGTTTTCCTCAAACCGCGCACCCATCAGGCACAAGAGGAATCCGAGGCGACTTCACTCGGGTCGTGGCGACTTTCCGACGATTTGCCGCATCCTCGCCGCGGCGCAGCGATTTTATCGGCGAAATCCCCATCTTGGGTGACGCTCTATGTTCCGTGGGTGCCGCATCTCCTTCCTCCTTGTTCGTCGTTGCTGCATCACTTGTTGCTTGTGTGTACTCGATCCCATTTCCTGATTGGGTGTTGATTTCGTCGTCGATTGGCTGAAATCATATTTTGAGGACGGCACGGGGATGGAGGTTTTTGCCAGTAAGGTTGGGATCCTTGCAGGTTTTGTGCTGTTCTTTTGCGAAATAGCGATTTTGGTGTAGTGATTGTGTTTGTTCTTCCTTCTCTCCATTTTAGTTAGGGTTTGTTCTGTAGATCTAGTTCTTGTTTCTTGTTTTATGTCAGTATGCTGCTGCTCTGTCACTGACTATCAGAGATAAGCAAATAAAGGGTTTCGATGTCCTCGTGCACCTCATTGTAGTCGCGGTGATCAGGATCCAGCTCTTCCATGATCAGATAGGTGTAGGTTGCAGCATGTTTCTTCAGTTTGGCAAGCTTAATTGTTTGCTGAGGCGCTTAGCACGATGACTTGTCTTGTCTTCTGCTGTCTGAAACTCTGTCATCAAAAGGAGTCCATGAAGCATTGGCCCCTCTGTCAGCAACTCCTGCATCCATTTCGCGTGCAGCTTCCCGAATCACCGGTGATCCCACGTGGGGGAGGTACGCTGCTGTTGGTCTTCGGCTAACAAACTGACTGCAAGATGTGTGCATATTTGGATTTCTGGGTGGCATTTGTTGTTTCACAATTTTCAGCGATCATTGTATTGATTTGTTTCCTCAAAAGGGGATTAGGAGAGGTCAGGCCACCATTATCGGTACCTGCATGCTGTTGTCCTGGAATCTGAGAAACTCACTGGAGCCCACATCTTCAATTAATATGGCTTGCCCTAGAATGAAGTTGAAGCCTAGTATTAGGCACTGCAATTTGGGCAAGTCTCCAAGTATCTTCAGATAGATGTCGGAGCTTGCAAACACTGAACCCCACATTTATTGTGTGTTGTTCAGCTTGAGACACTTAGTCAGCAGTTGTGTCCTGTCCTTTATTTAATTCTTTTAACCTTAATTTTTTAAATCTTTTAAAACATTATTTGGTTTGACCAACCACATTGATTTTTTTAAAAAATATTTGGTCCAAGAAGTGAAGTAGGATAGCCTGCGGATTCTGTAAATCTGATGCATGATTGGTGACAAGAAGTGAAGTATTTTTTGTTGCTCTGTCCTGCATATGCTGCTACTGTGACCTTATAGTGGTGCCTGTTTCTTGTGAATGTGAGAGGTTTACCCTATTGCTTCCTTTGGTTGTTATAAATTGTCTAGTGTAATTTGCGCATTATGGTGTAGCAGACTGATGTCTTGTAGGCCGTAGCTTTCATTCCACTTTTGGAATGATAGTTTCAGGGCTTGATAAGTGGCCAAGTAGATGGACTTCATTTTCTCTAGGTTTTCGACTTGCTCATGGATAACCTATGCTTGAGTTCCCTGTTAATACATGTTGTAAGCTTATTGTATATGATTATTTCACATCATCACTGTTGTTTCTGAACTCTCTGTAACTTGCCAAATTGTAGGATTGTGGTCCAGGTCATCTCCCCATTCGCTGGCTTCAGCAGCAATGTTCTTGCTGGCAACAAGTGACCTTTCTATAGTTTTATATAATTTCCACAGCGATGGATGAAGCAGTACCTAGTTTCCTGAAGCTGAAACTTTTCTGCAACATTTTGTCATTTTTCTCCTCACATTCAAAGTTCAGAGTTTATGATACAAGCATGATTGGTCCTTGAATACTATAAAAGCATGACTGGTCCTTGATACAAGCTGAAACTTTTCTGTTACTGTGTTCTGCATATTAGTGTGATCCATAGTCAGTTAACTTATCTTTGCCTAGGTTATTTATCCTGCGCTTGTCCTTCTCTTATTTGATTTTGTTTTCTATTGTACATGGTTGGCTCCCTACATTGTATACTTAGAAAGGATTGTTTGGTCCAGGAAGCAATCAGGACATTGACATTGTAGGAATTACAGTATAACCCTATGAAAATCATGGAGTTTAAGTGTTCGGTTTGCTGCCATTGGTGCATTGATGTTCAGTTTAATAGAGACAAGTTCCAAGTCCTGTGTTGCAAGCTTTTACTTTTCTGAAAACTGAATGCAAGTGACTGAGAGCATTCTTTTGGTGTTTGTTCTTTTTTCTGAAAATTAAATGTCCTGCTTCTCATGATGTGAAAGTATCTCAAATAGATGAACTCTGCTGATCCAAAAGCTCAAATAGATAAAGGCATTTGAATGTTGCAATCATCTGGTTAGGTGTTATATATGTAGGTTAACTATTTTTTCTGAAAACTGAATGGCAAATATTGCAAGTTCTATGTGCTCTGTGCATATTTGCTTGTTTGAAAATGGCTACTTGTGTTCATTAACCAAAAATACCATAGTGTATGTTTGAATGTGCTCTTGGAACATGGCCATGTATCATAAGTCAGTCAGTGAAATTAACACTTTAGTTATTCAATACCCAGCCTGAAAGAAAAAAAAGAAGAGAACGTATATGTTGTTAAGGAGAGATGAAAAGCTGCAGCAGGTCAACTTGTGCTTTTATATTATTTGCACTGAACTGTATATTATCTGCACTGAACTATGTATATAGGTGTCATAGTACTGGTGATGTTATTACTGTATGCCTAGTTTTGTAAAGATTGTAATGGCCAATAGAAATATGGACGTTTTAGTGGGCCAACTGATGTGTGTGTGATATATCCTTTTTGTTTCATTGCTATTGATTTTGTGTAACTATTTTGTACTTCTACTGGAAAGCAACATATATTTATTTAAAATTTTAGTTCTGATGGTGACTTTACACCAAATTGTTCTTTAGGACAATAGCTATAGACAGGATACAATAAGGTCAACCAAAAGGTTCTTTCCAATGAGATATACAAGCAGAAACTACTTGTTCTTGTAATGATGTTACATATCCTACTGACTAAAGTCAGAAACTACTGTGCCTCTCCAATTTCACAATCACAGGAAATACTAAAATTTTGACCTTTTCTGTTTGTTGACTTCCAGAATCATGAGTGAAACAGGGCACACTGTACAAGTCACTAACCTCTCGAGCAAAGTATCTGAAAGTGATCTTCATGAGTTCTTTTGTTTCTCTGGTCCTATTGAGCACATAGAACTTATCACAATAGTGCCCAACTGCTCATTTGTGCTACCTGCATAAAATATATACTGTAATAATGGTGCTCTCCCCACTATGTGTTTCTGCTTCATAGGTTGATGATGGCCTCTAATAATGATTAGCCATATGATTTGTTAGGCAATGCTTATGCCGACTGGTCCTTGATTAGCCATGTGATTTGTTAGCCATTCATGTGTTCTTATTGTTGCATTTATTTTGCTATCTGATTGGTGGTTGCTATAGTGCCAATTGTTAACTTTGGTAAATACCAACCATGGGGATGCCGATTATAGCTTTCCTGTTTGTGCAGGACGTTGCTGCCAGAATAATGGCCTTCTCACAACAAGGCCCAAGGGCAGTGTGCATCATTTGAGCAACTGGAGCTGTTTCTACAGCAACCCTTCACCAAGATTCAGACTCTGGTGGTGTTGTTACATATGAGGTATGTTGGTGTTGGTTATCATTGGCCTAAAAACTGCTGCATGTATGTGTTATGTTCTTCTCTTGTTGCATATTTGAATATAAATGTTTGCCCACTGTGCCAATTAAACAAAAGGTTTGCTGCTAGCATTTGCCTAGATAGTTGGATTGCT
This sequence comes from Miscanthus floridulus, assembly GCF_019320115.1. Lineage (NCBI taxonomy): Eukaryota > Viridiplantae > Streptophyta > Magnoliopsida > Poales > Poaceae > Miscanthus > Miscanthus floridulus. Next base: position 124,960,637 of record NC_089586.1, on the reverse strand, counting down.
TGCATGTTACAGCTGAAGTATTGCTATCAAAGGGGAAAAATAAATCATAAAAGAAGGCATTTGTTTTCACACTTTCTCTTAATTAGTTAAGTATGCTAAGAACGTCTGCTTTCAGTCCAAGGTTGGGGTTATATCCTTGCAGGCCATACTATACAAGATACTTTCTTTTTTTCATGGAATTGTTCATGTATACTATGATTATTTTATTCTCATTTAGTTTTGTACCCTTGTGCTTTATTGTTGATTTGGCAGGGTCGATTTGAGATTTATTGCCTTTCCGGGTCATACTTGGTGCTAGATGATGGTGGCACACGGACCCGAAGCGGAGGGCTTTGCATTGCTTTGTTTGGTCCTGACCATAGGGTTATTGGTGGGAGTGTAGTTGGAGTCCTGACAGCAGCTGGAACAATTCAGGTGATGGCTGATTTCTGTGTGATAGAGAATTTTCTCACATACATAATACTCAAATTTGAGTTCACAAAACCTCACAGCTTGGAAAATATGCTCCAGCTACTTTCAAGTTGTGTTGGTGCAGTATTATAGAAATGAGATGCATCCACAGTATACTACTAAATTTTGAAGTGCTCTGTTCCTATTAATATTAGCTGTTGATGAAAACCAAACAAATAAAAAATTCAGGTACATAATTGCAATAAAAAATAATGCAAATTGCAATTATTGGGCACTGCAGTTGTAGTTCTGAGCATATGCAATATGCTGGTGTTGATACGCAACAATTTCACCATTGCATTTGGTTTTTATTCTTGTGTTATATAAACTGAACACACGGTGCCTTTTTTTGGATGCATGTTTCAGTTCTCTGCTTAGCTATCAGAAGTGACAGGCGTAATGAACCCTACCGAGGATGGTTTCTCGTGGGCGCTCCAGAGGATTCAGAAAGAGGAATCAGGCAGCTCTCAGGGAATGCAACGTGAAACTTGCGGTAGCGTTCGGCGTCCTCAACGAGTGTTTCAATGTGGTGAAGGATCGGCGGACCAAGACTGACATGCTCCACCAAGCTGTGGATAGCCTTGGGTAAGTCTTTTTGAGTCAGAGTGAGACATGCACATTTTTGTACTGACCTTGAGATGTCATTCGGTTATATATTAGGTCTTGATTGTGTCGCTTATATAGAAGGTGTTTCGTGCTAGAACAAACAGGTATGAATTTAAACGGCTAAGCTACGAAGGGTTGTACACCATGGTTCTGGAGAAGGATGGAGAGATTGTTTCGTCAGCCATGCTGAGGTTTGTACACCAGCTGAATTTCGTATAGTTGTAGTCTGTAGTATCCTCTTCTTGGTTCCTCTTCTTGGATGTTGTAGAATAGTAGGAGCTCACATCTTGTAACTGTGTATTGCATATACTGTACAAGAAAGTTATGTTTAGTATCCATTTCTTGATTGCACATTTATAAGTAGTAAATTGCACACTTAAATTTATGCAATTATGGTGTTTACCATGTGCAATATCCAGTATTTATATATAACTTTCCTACTATTTTGTTTTCCTTTTTACATTTGATGAAGCAGGAAAAACATATGTTCAAAAAGCTTGCAATAGGAAAACTTTTTACTTTAATAGTCCAAGTGTACTATCATTTAGATTATCACATGATACTGAAACTCCTCTCACAATGCATGTAACAACACCCATGTATGGTAATAGTACTCAGAAGACACAAACCTGCTATGCTGTCACTTAACAGCCAAGCACCATGCCACTTAAAAGGTACAAACTAAAATCTGAAATGCAATATGCCAGGAAAACTTGTACACTTACACAAAGGAACTGACGAACAACAACAGACAACAATCAGTTGTGATTTGTGCCAACACATTTTATTTCTGTTTATTGTGATCTATGATTTGTGCCAGCACGGACAGCATTTTTTGTCCTTGTCTTTCCATAGAAAAAATTGTTATTTGTGATTTGTGCCAACACATTTCATTTCCGTTTTTTGTGATTTGTGATTTGTGCCAGCGCGGACAACATTTTTTGTCCTTGCCCTTCCATAGAAAAAAAATGTTATTTGTGATTTATGCCAACACATTTCATTTCTGTTTATTGTGATTTGTGATTTATGCCAGCACGGACAATATTTTTTTGTCCTTGTCCTTCCATAGAAAAAAATTGTTATTTGTGATTTGTGCCAACACATTTCTGGGACTGACAGGCTTGGTGGTTGTTGGTTGTTGTTGTTGTCTTTGTCTTACAATAGAAAAAAACTGTATTCTGTTTATTTTAAATATTGTAATGAGTTACACAAAGGAATTTCATCTGCAGTTGTGTATCTGTTTGTTTTCGAACGAACCAAACACAAATAAAATTTCAGTAGTATTCCTAGCTAACAGATTACTTGCAATTCGTTTTCAGTGATTCTGGAAAGAATTTCTCACGTGTCTGTTTAGCCTGCAAGAAATTGGCATGGTGAATCTGGACGGAATATGTAGTTGTTGTTTAGGACTGCAAGTGGGATACGTTAATGAATCTGGACGCAAAAGTGGCTTAAGTAAATCTCGTGCAATTTTCTTTCAGAACCAAAAACCGAAGATATACCAATGAACTTGCATATAGGAGTAATAAGAGTGTATAAGCTTCAATGATTTCAACGCATTTTCTGACTATCCTCGTATAGAAAGCACACTGTGTGATAAAAAATGAATAAATGTGGTTTCATCCGGCAAAAACATAGCACTATAGTGGTTATGTGCTTGTTTTCGGGTGTTGTCATTTTTTGTCATTTCTGTAAAATTTCCTGAGAACAAGGAAAGTAGGACTCCATTCATTGACCGCTAACTCCTTTGTTGATGCAGTACAACATCTGACAAGAAACTGAACTAGCCCTTTTAATGCAGCCAATCGTTAGATGAGGGACAGTGACCCGGAGGTGATGCTTGAGGCAGACCTGAAGGTGAGCGAGAGCTTCCTGAACCAGATAACACTGCAGCTAGAAAGCTATGAGATGTCCCAGCACATGCAGGAGCAACACACTACAGCCTGGCCTTAGGATCATCTTGCTGGTAAGCATGCTCAAGCACTCAAGATCCTGGTTGACATGTCAATAAATATTGATCTCTATGAAGTTTCATACCTCTACAGTCTATGTCATGATTTGGTAATTTTGTCTACAGTACTTAATCTCACTAATGTCATTTAAAGACAGTTGCTGACAGTTTGTCAAGAAACACAATGTTTGACTAAAAACTGAATTTCCTGGCTGATTTTGAGATAAATCCTCAGCATGTTCAGTAATTTTACGACACACATGTAGGGTAGTTGTTTACAACAACATACTGAATTTCTCGTGTTTCTATTGTCCTTGTCTTTTGTTTATTGTGTTTTGTGCCAGCACCGGCAACATTTTTGTCCTTTTATAGATTTTTTTTTGTGATTTGTGCCAACACAGACCACATTTTTATCCTTGTTTTTCTATAGAAAAAAATTATAATTTATTTATTGTGATTTGTGCCAACACATACAATTTTGTCAGCTATCTTGCAATTTGCCTGTGTTCTACAATAGAAGTTCTGGTTGTGTGCCTTGAATGGCTGCATTATTTTGGTGAACAGAAGGAATTCTCAACTACATTCTCATCCTCTTGGTAAGGAAGATAAAAAAGCCAACAACTTAGCTAATGTCATGGATGAAGGACCACTTGTACCACCTGTAGCTATAGGTCCCAAACCAGCGTCTTACCTTGTCAGTTATATTTTCCTATATGCTGAACATCATGTCTGTTTGTTCTCCAAAAGTTTTAGAGAAAAGAACAAGAAGTCATAATTACTACCAAAACTGAGGGTCTGTCCCTGGGTCTCGCACTCGTGACTGGCCTTTGTGTGCAGTCTCATGATTTTATCTTTGTAAAAGTGGCAGAACCAGTTTATTGTTACTATTTATAACTTATCACTGTCTCTGCTAATGTTCCATTAGTACTTAGGGAATCCTTGCTACTGTGGACAAATTCGGTGCATGTAGTTTTAGAATTGTTGTTTCTGAATTTTTTGTGCCAACTAAATTCAGACTCAAAAAGCAGCTGCATTTGAACATCCTTGGGGTTGCCGCATAATTGCATGCCACTAGCCATAGACACAGTCCTGCCCAAAAAAAGGCACCATGGTCTAGCTCAACACAGACAAAACAGATTTGTCTTTGTGCTAACACAGTTCAGAGTTTCGTTAATTGTGCTTGTCTATGTGTCGCTTTTCACCAGCACAAGTTAACTGTACTCACAGCATGCTTCACATGCATGAGCTGGATTTTCTAATTATATACATAAACAGTATAGTTGCATTATCAACAAGTACTAGTTGCACTATTTGAAATGTGCAATTTTCGTATTTATGTTCTGAAATTTTCAAGATCATATTCATTATGCCTTTGTTTGCTCAGAATACCTTAATATGTGAATCTCGTCGGGTGAGAATATGCAGTGATCCTGGTGCTCCATATTCTGTGGACTATGGGCACTGGGCAGGGTTGTTTTAACTCTGTTGCCTGCTTGCCTGTGTGCCACCTTGCCTCTTTTCCCGACAGATTCTGTTTGTCTCTGTGTAAATACAGATCAGGCACAAGTTAACTCTATTTTTTTGTGTTTCTGTTTGTCTTTGTGTAAATACAGATCAGGCACACGTTAACTCTACTCGTAGCAGGCTTCACATGCACGAGCTGGATTCCCTGGTCAGGGAGATCGTGAGGAAGGTTTGGCAACAGTAATGGCAAGGTTTAGTTCAACAAGGAGCCCAATAATCTCTAATTTTCGCTCTTCTCTCCACTCTAATTCCCCTTCTAGATCCAGATTGATCGGGGGTGTTTCTTTCTTGCTGGAGGGTGTAGTGGCAGAGCTGTAATTTATGTGTACTGTTTTATTGGGCCGAATAGCTGCTTTGTGGCTCGAATGAGTAGTTATTTGATATAGCGGGTATCGGATCTTGCACCCGTTAAGGTTTGGCGGGCCCGGTAGCGGCTTTGGTTGGGTTTGCGGGTTCATTTGCGGACCCGTTTTGTTGCCTGCCACAGAAAAACAACAGAGAACAGATCTGACCCTTGGATGCAGATCCAAGGGTTCTGGACGTCGCCTGAGATGGTTCATATATTTCAGGCGACTGAAATATAGCAACTCCCTTAATTTTTAGATTCTCTTTTATCTCAGCAATTTATTGGTTTAATCCCCCACTTTCCACCCGTTCCTCAACCTTCTCGACGCCTTCTTCAACAAGGACTCTCCAATTGGTTCTGATGCTACCAACGGCGCCTCGCATGGCGCGGATGGAAAACAACTCGGCCACCTACACGAGTTCCGACAACCCCCTGCCTCCACCTCTTCGTCCAGGTCATCCCCGACACGTCGGCGTAGCGCGTGCGCGAGCTCGTCACCATTGCATGGGCACACGACCGGCCCGCTCACCACACTAAGGCGCCGTTCGGTTACGCTGTTCCCGGCCATTCCTGACCAGGATTGGTTCCGGTGCTATTCAAACTATTGAAGAAACTGCAGCTCAGGAATGATTCTGGCCAGGAACTGTGGCAACCGAACGAGGCCTAAAGCTTATTGCGAACCTCGCGGAACGAGCAAGTCCGATACGGAGGGCTTCTATGCCGCCGTGCTCTGCATGCACGAGCGCCATCCCAAGACGCTCGCCTGTAACCTTCTTGCGCTCCCCGAATTCAGCTACCTCAAGGACTTCCTCGAGCTGCTCTACCGCCTCATCCACACGCACAAGCTCTACAAGGACAATGCGGAAACCCAGAAGATCATGCGCTAAAAGTCACGGAGGTCCGCACCACAAGGCTGGCCGGAAAGAAGCGCGCACACGGCCAAAGCGTCGCGCCTCAGCCCGACGCTGGCCATGCTTGATACTTCGTCAGCGCCGCGCTGTCCAACCCCAAGACGAAATCCAAAGCTAGTATGCTAGAGAAAGACCGGTGCTTTTAAGAGAGCTTCGGTGTAGTGTTTTGTAGAAAGAAGCAAGTCACGTTCTCTACCGGCATGTGTATATATATAATATATAATAGAAAAAGGAAAATCAAAAAAAGAAAAGAAAAGCACCAGCCACCTTGCTCTCCGTATGAGCGTCCGGGTAGTATTTTGGAGAAGAAAAGTCACGTGTTTTGGCTTATCCAGCGTCGTTTGGCCATCGGTTTCCATAACAAACACAACATCGGATATGTGATGGTTTCCACATTCACGGAGTTATTTAGACCAGACCAAAATAATGGTATAAAAAAATGGCTGAAATTTTGTTTCTTTATTATTAGGTATAGATATGCACCCCTATGGCACATGTTTCCACAAAGCACGAGCACCCCCTCTGAGGTTCTAATTTGCTCTAGCTTCGCCATTGATTTATGGCAACTAAAATCCAAGAAACCAGAGTGTCCTATTTCATAAATCAAAGGGTTTAGTTTTTCTATATGCAAATCAGTTTTTTTGAAAGGCCAAACTAGTTTTTAGGTCTCTTTAAGCTTAAATCTTGATATCTTAGTATAAAATCATGGGATAAGGCTTCCCGACCGTATATAACGAAGGGACACGGCTAATTAAAGCATCAAACTGATTAAAAACCAGTTGTTGTTGTTGTTGTTGTTGTTGTTGTTATTATTTGCCTTTGGCTTTTACTCTTTTCCTCCTAATCTCTTCCAAACTCTAAATTGGTATTCTTCTTTCATTTTACAGTATTTTAGAAACTAGTAATGATCCAATTTTCACAAAAGAAACCCAAAGATGCACTTGTGTGAGTTCCACAACGTTGGTGTGGTGGTGCTTTCCAACATCAACAACAGTATAAATGTAATCCTCCGTCGATCACGGTCAGCCCATCCATTTCAGTCCTCGTGAGTTTTTTTAGTTAAATGATCAATACAGCTAATATATCCGCTCTTTACCACTCATTATATCTTCCTTTGCCCTCCTCTAACCCCCTCAACGTTTGGATAACCAGTGTGTGGCATCATAACTCTGTGGTGGAAAAATCGTAGAGTAGTGAAACCACATGTTAAGGCATAGTTTTAGTTTTCTCAATGTGACATTACGCCATGAGCACATACATTGCCAAGCTCAAGCTATTGATAAAACCATCTCAGCAGTCAAATGTAATACAAATAATGCAAGTCATCGGTGTTTGTTGCTTGCCGAACGACCATGGAGTTTCAGGCGGTGTTGTACCTTTTCTTTTCTTTTTTCTTTTTTTTTTGCTTTTTTGCACATAGTATGAAATCTACCTCTATTTTCTATTACATATCAATAAAAACAGTTATTGGTTGTCGGCCCGTTAAAATAAAAACATCAAAGCTAAAACTATTAAATCTCCTTATGATCCAGGAGACCAGGACAATTGCCCATCATGAGCAGCAACTACTATTGTGCTAAGCACGTAATAAGCTATCCATCAACTCCTACCAACCTCAAGCAATTTAATTTAAGTGGGAATCTTCCATAAAATTGCTTAGACTCTGCTTGATCTTATACTCATAGTGATTTAGGTAGTGATATAAAATACAAATTGTAGATAAAATGAGGTGCATGAAACATAAAATATTATCTTTGGATAGCGAGAATCTCTAAATAGTTATATCTAGGATTTTGTAATTCAAGGTGTCGATTAGTTCAACGATGAGAGGAAGTAGCAATGGGAATGTAATTAGTTGACAGTGCTACCTATTTCAGTGGAACAGAAAGCACCATTTGCTTAGTTGGCTTTTGGGATGTTTTTCATATCCTGCGATGTTTGGATAGGAGCAATCGGAACTGCAGTGGTCAACATTATTAAGGTTTGGAGAGCATGGGTAGGGTTTGAAGAAAGGGTAAGGTTGAGAGAGAGAGAGAGAGAGAGAGAGAGAGAGAGAGATCAGCACCGGCAAGCGCATGGGGGTTGAGGTGGTAACGTCAGTAGTATTTTCAGCACCGGCGAGTAAGTTGGCGCTGTTTGGTAGAACGAAGCGTTGGTAACACAAATGTAATGGCTTTAAAGCTACGGATGTTGCCGCAAGCCATTTGATTTGAACTAATATTATTATTTTCGTTTGTGTTACTGTATAGCGAACCAAACGCTGCCATTCTCTTTCCAAGAAAGTCTCGTTACTCCTACTTCATGGGTGGCTAATGTTTGCATTGTCAAACATGATCGGGTCGGCAACCTTACGCGCATTCGCTTCCTAGTTTGGCATCCATGCGATCCTTTCGTTCCATCTCCACCGTCAACTCCACGCGCCCCTTACCCTCCCGAGCACTGAAGCCCAGCAAGCCCCACCTCTCCCCGCGGACAAACGCCGCCGGCGAGCCATCGCCGATGACCACCTCCGGCGCGCCCAAGCCCCCAACCTTCAAGCGCTCCTCGCCCAGGAACAAGTCGCGGCTCAGAAGCCGCGGCGTCGCCGCTGGTGGCGGAGAGGGCGAGGCCGAGGCCGAGGCGGCGGGGACCCCGGCGTTGGCGAGGGCACTGCTTCCCGCATCGGTGGAGTTGGACGCCGTGCTGCCTGTTGGGCGCGCATTGCCGCGGGAGTTCTTCGAGGTGGATGCCCTCGACCTCGCCCCCCGCCTCCTCGGCAAGTTGCTGCGGTGCGACGAGGTCGTCCTCCGCATCACCGAGGTTGTTCTTCTTCAGAAGTCTCGCGTCTTTTCATATGAATCAAGATTATACTCTCTTACAATAGCTTCAAGCTAAATTTCCCTTGCTATGTAGTAGCACCTATCTTTATTTGGCAAAAAATCTCGCTCTCCTCTGCGATGTGCTAAACTAATGGAAACACATTGTTATGACTTATGACATTCTGAATTTTCCTGAAATTTCAGGTGGAGGCTTACAGGCCAAATGATTCCGCATGCCATGGCCGGTTCGGCGTCACAGCGAGGACTGCTCCAGTGGTAGGATCAGCCCTTCCCTGCATTATTCTTTCTGAGCATGGCAAATTTGGGGCTTTGAAATTTGAGCATGAGCTAAAATCTGGGCCTCTTTGTGTGTAGTTTGGACCAGGAGGCCATGCATATGTCTATCTGTGCTATGGACTCCACATGATGCTCAATGTTGTTGCCGATATAGAGGGTGTTGGTGCTGCTGTTTTGATCCGGTCTTGTTCTCCAGTTAGAGGTACGCATTGCTCAATAGCACTTCATCACCGAACTTTTCACGCTGCTTGGATAAAGAGTGATTTTTTTATCTGTGGATTCTGCTAGGATCATAAGATATACCATAATTACTGTGTGACATTACCAGTCTGACAATTGCAACTGAATGGAACATGTTGGGTTAATGCTGGAGTCGGTCATGGTCTCATGGATCTTGCTTTGTTTCTGTTTTTTATAATATCAAAACTAAATTGCTCTGTTCAACAGCTACACCTTTGCAACCTGTGACAAAGATTTTGTACTAACTTTACTTTTTTTTTTTACCTTAGCGTAGCTAGAAGAGGAAAATGGAAATTTGTGCCACTAGATAATTATGTGATCAAGAGGGATAAAGGAGGTGTTGAGTGTTTTTGCCCACATACCACAACAATTTATTCTCTGTGTTTCTTCCAATTTGAGGCAGAAAAGTAAAATAAATCTCTTTGATTGGATAACTAGAGCACAACCTTTGTCTCAAATTCCAGTTCTACTAACTGAACCACATGTTCCCGCCGTAAATTGGATTTCCCGTATCTGTCTATCAGAAGGTCTTTTGGTAATTTCAGCATGTCTTGCTTTATCGCTGCTCTTGCATCTATCATACTTTAAGCTCGATGCGACGACATCAATGAATTTCCTGAATTTTTTTTAGGTCTTGCAGTTCCCTTATCTGTTAGTAAAACGATTTTTCCATAGTTTGAGTGTCTCTTGCCTTGTCAATGCAAGCTTGTATAACATATTTCGAAATAGACTTGAATCAAGTTCTTGAAATTGTTTCAGGTCTTGAAACTATCCAGCGACACCAAGGTCAACAGACAGAGAAACCTGTCCTACTTACAGGACCAGGAAAGGTAGGTGCCTTTTTTTTTTTTGCTTAGCTACAAATGTTACCAGATTTTTGTTCTCTTAATGTTCCTGCACAGCTGTGTTAGCATTAAAAAGGTTTAAAATTTGTGTGCACCGTGGTCAGGTTGGACAAGCTCTGGGCCTATCCACCGATTGGTCGAACCATCCTCTCTACACACCTGGTATGCTTGCTCAACTGACCTCCACCACGGCCTGAAACCGCTGACGCTGATTTATCCATTTTCACCCAAGCAATGGCTCGTTTTCCCTCCCAGGTGGGTTGGAGGTATTGGACGGGCCAGAACCGGAGAGCATTTTGGTTGGTCCCCGCGTTGGCATCGAGTACGCATCTCCCGAGCATGTCGCGGCGCCGTGGAGGTTCGCCATCGCCGGCACGCCGTGGATCAGCGCCCCCAAAAATTCGCTCCGGCCGCGCTGAAGACCTGAGGTAGAGCGTGAAGGGAAGCATGAGGATGAACTGAGCAATGTCTGAACAAGAAACCACTCGAGTCCTCTTTCTACCCAAATTGCCATGTGTTTGTATTTGCTTGACACTTGGGAGTGCTGCCTATAACTGGCTCCTGTAAATGTATCGCTGCCTTTATTTCGTACGTGCAGTATTACACAAAGCAGCAAAAGACTCCGCTCTTCAGCCGGGGCCTTCCTTTGTTTTGTTCTCATCTCTTCTTCTCTAGTTCTCTTCTTCCACGAAATGGAAGAGCGGCTCAGCCTGGGGCTCCACTGCGCAGGAGGAATGGAGGCGGGCGCGCGTCAGGCCTCAGGGGAGCTGATGTATCCAGCTATTATTTACTATAAATTTTCTTTCATCGTAAAAAAAAGAAGTGAGAGAAAAGAAAATGAAAAAAAAGACCGACGGTTCAGATTTTGTAAGTTGTTTATTAAAAAAAAACAAAAGACCCGGAACCTGCTGGCTTGTAAATTGATATAAGCAAAGAGGTAAAAGTCCAATTAGGTGGAGCCCAATTTTTTTTTTTTTTTGAAACATAACGGAGCCCAGAAATAAAAGAAAGCAAAAAAAAAAAAAAATATCTAGTCACGATCTATTGATAACAAAACGACGTAGGTGCTTTGCCCCGGCCCCGGTCCATAAACGGGTTTTGACCTTATCATTCCTTCGTTTCCAAATAATTCAAAGGACGAGAACTGCCAATTACTGGGCTGTTTTGCTTCCATTTTGCAAGTTGGCAGGACAAAAATGGGTGAAAAAAAGAGCTTTGCTTCCATTTTGCAAGTTGGTAGGAAAAAGAATGGGTGAATAAAATAAAAAGAGACGACGCCTGAGAGATTCGAACTCTCGCGGGGACAACCCCATGTACTTAGCAGGCACAAGCCTTAACCACTCGGCCAAAGCTTCGTTTTGTGATAGGGAACAGAAGTTTCTTTGAAGAATGCATATCAGTTGCAGCGCTATGCTTCCAGTGTTTTTGGCGGCATCTCTTGCGACGAGTCAAGCAATCACCCTGGCATGTGGGGCATGGCCCGCCCGGCACCGCCACACAGTTCGGGCGCCGGCACGTTTGCTCCGCTTGCAAACCGCGTGAGGCTGGCCGGCCGCCGAACGCCCTGTTTGTTTGGACCGTTTTGGCTTATAAATTATGGCTATCGATTAATTTGATGTAGAAAAAATACTATTTATAACTATAACTTATAGGTCAAATACAACCAAACGAAAAATCTGTCTCCACCCTCCAGGCAAGCCGGTGCCGGTGAGGCTTTACTATTTCTTGGCCCGGGCAGAGGAGACGAGGCCACGTTGTTGCTGCTGTCACCCGTTGAAAACCCAAGCAATGCAAATCAAGGAGGCACATCCGCACATGGAATCGTTAATCATATTGTCAAGTCAAGAACGTTCCTTCTCATGGCTAGAAGATTTCGATTCTTTTTTTCACACCTGGGTATCTCGAAGGCGAGCGTTTATTGGAACGTCGCGTCGATCCATGGACCGATGCAGCCAGGGGTTCTAGTAGAAACCAGAAAGGGACAAGATGGGTTTTGTGTTTCCGGATGGTCTTGTTATGAATCATCATCTCGAGTCATTTTCTTTCTGGATGGATGGCGTTGGTCAAATCAGTTAATCATGTGATTAAAAAAATCAGTTAATCAAATGCTCTGGTTGTCACTGCCGCGATAACGAGGAGATACGGGCCTGTTCGCTTAAGCTTATTCAGAACTACTTTTCAGTTATGAAACAGTAGTTTTCTCTCACAACATTTTAGTATAAACCAGAAAGGGACAAGATGGGTTTTGTGTGTCCGGATGGTCTTGTTATGAATCATCATCTCGAGTCGTTTTCTTTCTGGATGGATGGCGTTGGTCAAATCAGTTAATCATGTGATTAAAAAAATCAGTTAATCAAATGCTCTGGTTGTCACTGCCGCGACAACGAGGAGATACTGACCCTGTTCGCTTAAGCTTATTTGAAACTTTTCAGCCATAGAATAATATTTTTCTCTCACAATATTTTACAATAAGCATCAGCCTCAGCGAACATAGCGACTAGTCACGAGCGACGACCCAAGAAAGAAAGGTCAATGATGCGGTCTTACCTTTTCTCTTTTTTTACTAGGAAGTATTATATATTATATATAACAGCAAACCTTGACGCGGTAACGATTAGCCAACCAAAGCCTTGCACCCAAAGCCATGTGCTTAATGTGTTATGGTTACGTTGTCTAGCTGCTTCCAAGACAGCGACTGCGGCTCGAAACGGGTTGGAGCAGTTTATAAATCGCACTTTTTCGGTTAATAAAAAATATTTTTTTTTCATAATAAATTAACTAACAATACTTTACTTTCAATCATGCCTTACGGTCAAGCGGACAGGTTACGAGGATGCCACATCACCCCCTCACTTCCTGTCAGTGTCAGCAGCCCTCACAATTGACAGATGTCCCGGACCCCAGGTCAAACTCTGATCCGGTAAACAGAAAACGTGAACAGTCACGAACACAGACTTGTTCTTCTTCCTTGCAATGCAAAGCAAATCACACCCCGGAAGATACCTACGAAACCCACAGCACTCCCACTTCACCGCTTGCGTGTACGGTCACGACAAAACAACTCGCAACAGGCTGCAAACGCAAGAGCACATGCTGCAAACCCACAAGCCACCGGCCGCTGCCGCAGCCGCTCTATATAAAGCAGACGAGAGCAGGCAAGGACTACCGATCTCTCCCCAGCATCTCACAGATCACCCATACGCGCATCCACATCCACACGCATCTCCCTCTCCACCTTGCCAGCATCTCTCCGCGCCCATGGACGGGTCGGCGTTTATGTCGCTGTCGCCGGAGCTCCGCGACGGGCTCGCCAAGGTGGCTGTGTTCGTGCTAGTGCAGGGGCTGGTCTACCTCATCCTCCGCAGCTCCTCCGACGTCTTCTCCAAGGACGGCCGGCTCAGGTCCCTCAGCTTCCGCCCCATGCGCTCCATGAGCGTCAGGCGCGTGCTGGCGCCGCTCTCCGACGTCCCCGTCGGCACCGACGAGGCCTCGCCTTCGCCGTCGTCGTCGATGTCGCCCGCCGCGTCGTCGTCGCGCCGCACGGCTGCCCGCGAGGATTGAAATGCCCGCAACTTCTGGGCACCTTGGAGGTAGTTTGGGACTTTGGTCGTTCTGGATTGTAATTGGTTCGTTACTGTGCATGGAAATGGTATTTGAGTTCCTATAGTACTATGTAAGTAGCAGTACTAGAATGGATGGAATCTTGTAGATATATCGATTGAACAGAATTGAAAAGACTGGGATTATTTGTGTCGGTGTTTCCGATCACCGACCAGTAAATTTGTGATTTGTATGTCTGGCCTGGATAGTGTGTAATTTATATTGGTTCAGACAAAATGTCCCTACGTCCAGTCTGTTGCTGCTCGTATTATCGGAGCTAGTTTGTAGTAGGGGTTACAAACGGACGAGAGAGGGAGCAGAGTCTCTGGTGAAAGGGTCGAACAGAGTTGAGTCTCGTTGAGCTCGTTCAGCCCTGCCCTTCATAGGGCATCATGCTTCCCTTTTTATAGATGAAAGAGAAGACGCAGGTTACACGAGAGAAAGAGAGAGAAAACGAGGAGAAAGAAGGCCTCCGTGGTCGCGGTGCCCTTCATCTCCTTTACGCGGGTCCCGCCGGTCCTGTAGATAATGACGAGGACGGTGAATAGGCCTGTCAAAACAAACACTCAAACTTTTATCAGATTCACCCTACGGCACTGCCGCTCTGAAGGGCGGCACTGTCGGACTACGACACTGACGTACCAGAACAGCGGTACTGCCACACCTGCAGACAACTTCGAGTCACAGTTCAAAATCAGTGAACAGAAACTTAGATCAGGGAAATTTCTCAGCCGACTGCAGGTGTGATGGTCACAGATCAAGAGCTAGAAGTTGTAGGAACACCTGAACACCACACACAAGTAGATCGATTAGAAACCCTAGAAATCACCTAAACCAACAAATATGAAATGCAAGTAATGTAAATCAAGCATAAGTGACACAATGATTTATCCCGTGGTTTGGCTTGCCACCAAGGCTTGTCTACCTCTACGTTATTGAGGTTAGCCACTAAGGCTTAGGGCTTTCCAACCCTTCTTCATTCTCAACTCAAGAGACTTATCTCTTGAGATAAGGGGTGAGTTTACTAGCTTCAAAAAATAGTTACAAACCTCCCAGGGCTGTCACACAAGTTGGCAAAACGGTTACAAAAAAATGGTTACAAACCTCAAGAGACTACCCTGCTCTATGTTTTTCAGCTCCGCTCCATGTTTTTTATCTAAACGGTTTCAGCTTCATGAACTCTGTTCGAGAAAAAAGGATGGAGTTGTGAGAGCACCTAAAGATGTGCTCCACAAACTCTAGTTTTTTTGTGGAGCTGCTCCATAGTGGAGTTTGTGAAGGAGAGTTTATGAAGCAGTCCCAAACACTCCCTAAATGTCGCACAGTTCAGGTATTTAATCACTTGCTCTTCTGGATCACAAATTCAGAAGCCATACCTTTCCTATTAATTCTTCTTTCTATTCTCCATCCTTGCATAGCTGAATATGAATGTGTTCCTTACTTCCTTGTGCTGGGATAAAAATTCATCTAGTTCCAACATATACAAAAGAACTGAACAAATACAGTATGACCAATACCGGCCATTTTCTGAAGATAGAAGCCAAGATGGACCAGACGATACATACAGAAAGAAGGATAAGATAATTCAAGATACTCCCTCCATCTTGATTCCTGAAATACAGTATATCCTATGAATTTTACTCTTTTTGTTGTTATAATATACTCCCTCCGGTCCATTTTATCGGGCATAAGTTACAATGATACGGTCTCCTAGATTATACTTTGACCATTCATTTACTTTATATTATATTATTTATGCTTATAAACTTATAATCATTGGATAGTATAGTTCCTTACAAATTTATTCATGTAAAATTTATATTATAATTGTTAAAAATTATTAGCCTAAT
Source organism: Miscanthus floridulus (assembly GCF_019320115.1). Lineage (NCBI taxonomy): Eukaryota > Viridiplantae > Streptophyta > Magnoliopsida > Poales > Poaceae > Miscanthus > Miscanthus floridulus. The sequence continues at coordinate 124,945,219 of NC_089586.1, read as the reverse complement.
TATTGGTCAAAGTTTTTAAAGTTTGAATCTTGATATGCGTGTGCGCCAAATAAAATAGACGGAAGGAAGTAATTGTAAGCCGTTTTAGTTTTGTCATAAGTCAAACTTCTTTATCTTTGATCAAGTTTATAGAAAATTGCAGAAACTACAACACGAAACAAGATTCATTAAATACACAATGAAATGTATTATGATATTGCATTTGTTTGATTTTGTAGATGTTAATATATTTTTCAATAAGCTTTGCCAAAATCAGACAAGTTTGGCTCAGGATAAAACTAAAACGACTTGTATAGCTTAAAATGAGTCTACCTATCCAACAATCATGTGTTTTATGTAGTTTCAACACATGAATTTTTTTTGCATCATAAAATTAAGATCCAACAGCCTTTATCTTCCTTCTACCTCCAGCATTCTTCTATCTTCAGCCTTCTTCCACCTCTAGTCAATCACAAATCACAAGATTACACATATACAGATCATATGTAAGAACAAAAGCACAAATCCTCTTGCCGCACGCGTATACGCGCAGGTCATTATCTGAGCGCTGGTGCGCTCCTCTCTTGCAGCCGGATTGAGCGACATGAACGCGCCGCTGCACTAGACGCCCTGTGGCCGTAACGTCGAGTGGCCAGAAGACACGACCGAGCCGCCGAGGCCAAGGTGGGATGCAATCTTGTATTTTCAGATCGAGGCCGTGAAGACAGTTAAAAAGAGAGAGTGAAGACAGTTAAAAAGAGAGAGGGAGAGATGAAGAAAAAATCCATGTTTTTTTTTTTCTAAAACACATGTGTGTTATATAGCATTTCTGAAAATTTATCCTAAATTATAAAGGATACTAGGAGAAGGAACCCCTAGTTCAGCTTAAAAAGGGAAGCACTCACATGCCTGCTACTATCACCAACCAAATATGGTAATCTCCAAACGATTATGGGAGGTTAGGTACCTCATTTTCTTTACCACATAATGTGCTACTCTCTCTTTCAAATTCAGAGATGCTATACAATACACATATGTTTTAGAAAAAAAAAACACATAGATTTTTTCTTCCTCTCTCCCTCTCTCTTTTTAACTGTCTTCACTCTCTCTTTTTAACTGTCTTCACGGCCTCGAGCTGAAAATACAAGATTGCATCCCACCTTGGCCTCGGCGGCTCGGTCGTGTCTTCTGGCCACTCGACGTTACGGCCACAGGGCATCCAGTGCGGCGGCGCGTTCATGTCGCTCGATCCGGCTGCAAGAGAGGAGCGCACCAGCGCTCAGATAACAACCTGCGCGTATACGCGTGCGGCCGGAGGATTTGTTCTTTTATTCTTGCATAGAAAAAAAATTGTTTCTTGTGATCTGTATATCTGTAATCTTGTGATTTGTGATTGACTAGAGGTGGAAGAAGGCTAAAGATAGAAGAATGCTGAAGGTAGAAGAAAGATAAAGGCGGTTGGATCTTAATTCTATGGTGAAAAAAAATTCACGTGTTGAAACTACATAAAACACATGATTGTTGGATAGGCAGACTCTAAATTTTAATGAATGTTTAGATACCTTATATTTCGTAGGGAGTAGGGAACAGTATCATTTGGTCATTTCCAACATGGTTGCTCTATCTGTGTTCGAGTCATAACATTATACTGTTTCAGGGATTCAGCAGGAAGACCGACAGAATCTTAACCAGCTCGGCTATGATAAGGAGCTGAAATATGGTTTTATTGATTTGATTTCAGCTTAGTATATGAAGAGATCGTCTGATCTCTATTTACATTAAACACAGTACAATACCCTTTGCATAACTTGGGTGTTTAGTCACTTGTTCTGCTGGATCATTTCTCTAACCTCATCCATCACAAGCCAAGCTTTGTGGCCTCCTATTACTTCTGCTTTCCACTCTCCATCCTTCCATAGCTGGATATGAATGCATGGTTTAGGATCAACGTTTTTCTAGTTGCAATCATATAGGAATAGGAATGAATTGATGGTTTCTTAAAAAAAAAAGGAATGAATTAACGGAAGAAAGTGCAGTGGCACCTGAATAGTGGGCATTTTCTGAAGGTAGATGTGCAGACCATCGGAATTGCAGTATGCACACAGAAAGGCAAAGGACTCAGATTATTTCAGAGTCATTTTGAATCAATTATTATCTTGTCAACAATCTCTGAATTTGCCGACTTACAGTTACATTCCCTCTTTTCACCACCGCTTGTGGAACTTTATTGACATCAATGAAGTAAAACCTGACTCTGCAACAGAAACGTGAAGCATGATTTAAACAAATCAACACATTTCATAATCTGAAACGTGTATGTCTTTAGAACTCAGGATCAGTTTACTTGCTAAGGTATCAATATGACAGAACTCGAAATTGTGCCCAAAAAATATTCTACTGGTGATTGGTGAAGTCACACTAACCCAGGATATTCTCCTGCTATCTTCTCCATTCTGGGAATCAGGTAGATGCATTTCCGACACCAACTTGCCATCCTGGAAGCAATAGACAACGTCTCAACTTCTGATGAGATATGATAGTATATCTAAGCATGCAGATAAATACTAAAGGCGAAAAATCATCTCGATTCCACTATAATGACAATCAACATCCGAATCACTGGCCACAGACACACCACACAAGTCAATGGAAGTTGAGTGATCTATGCAGGTCGGGCAACATGTGCGACAGCACTCGTACCAGTCGATGATGACGGGCTTGTTGTTCTCGATGGACCACCTTAGCGCGTCGTCGAGCTTCTCCATGCTGTCGATCTCCTCCATCTCCACCGGCTTCGACACGTCCCAGAAGTATGCCTCCGCCCGGACCCTCTCCCGGCGCTCCCTCCGCCTCCTCCCCGTCCCTCCGCCGTTCCACAGCCACAGCGCCCGGCCGGCCGCCCCGCCGCCGACCGTTGAGCACGCGGCGGCCACCGACGAGTGCGGGTGCGGCGCCGCCGCCGCGGCCTCCCGCACGCAGAGCGCGCGCGGGCTCGGCGCGAGGAGCGCCATTGGTTTCCGATTTTCCGTGTACCGGTTCCGGCGGTGATCAGAACTCGGAGACGATGGGGCTGCGGCGCGGCGTCCTAGTAGTTGGTGATGTGGCGGAGCAGAGGACGGGGTGGAGAATATGCGCGGGATCCGAGAGCGCGAGGTGGCGACGGGAGGCGGATGGCGGAGAGTTGATCGAGTTGTGGAATCGGAAGCGTGTGGCTTATCCGGTGACGAAGACCCGTAGCAACAGCCGCGCAGGAGGCGGGTGGGTGCGGTGCGGGCGTGGGGCAAAAGCGTCGGGGTCGGCGTCTGGGCCCAGCGGATCGTAAAATATCTTGAGATCTTTTGCATGTGAATTTTTTTTGGTCGATCGAGCGCAGCGCGGTGTTAGATGGGCTATACTCCTTAGTTTATTGGGCTGCAGACCATTCCACCATAGTGCGGAAAGACGATGTACAAGGTCAGGTAAATGGGCCTATTCTGGCACTGTTTGTGAAGCAGCTCATCTTCAAAAGTTGTCTGAATACGTTTCAGGACCGGAGATCGCTTCGAACAATATGATTATGCATTAGGTCATGTTTGATCAGCTATATAGTTTATATATAGAAATCCTAATAAAAAAGCTGGAAGATGTTGATCGGCTATATAATTGTCAAACACGTTTTCTGGACTTTGATTTGAGATGGATGGACAGTCCGAATGTTGACGTGAGTGTCTCTCTCTGTCTCTCATCCTTATCTACGCATACGTTATATCTAAATACATAGCAAAATTGATATACTGAAAAGTCAAAGCAACTTTTAATTTAGAACGGATAGAGCATCCATTTCTCCTTTCTATCCTACCCTTTCCCTTTCTACGAGTAAAACAGGCTAGAGATGGCAATAAGACCCATGGGTTTAGCACCCCACGGGTTTTCTCAAGTTGAGTGCCAATGCTTCCACCGCCTCCCGTTGACCTTGACATCGCTTTATCGCCTCCACCGACGCTGTCACCCACCGCCGGCACTAATCCAAGCCATCATATCCCTCTCGATAGATGGCTCTGCCACTGGCATCACTCAACCGATCTCTCCCATCGCATGGTGAGCGATGCCCCGCTACTCCTCCCCATCATCTTCTCGACAGCCACCACCTTCACTCTGGTGACCCCCTCAAACCTAAGGCCTAAAACCATGGGAACCCCCTTCCTCTCGGAAACCTTGAACCATAACCGTCAAAGCCATTTAACCCTAACGCTGACTAGCCTTTTGTCTTAGGGGTACCATCTCCGCCATCATTTTCGACTGTCGTGAGTTAGAGCCTATTTGAAAAATAAGAATTTTACATGAATCAATTTATTTAAAAAAAGCATGCACAAGAACAGGAAATGAAAATTTACCTGCATTCTAAAGAGGACTTTAATTTTTTTCCATCTAGTCTGTGCATGCCGGAGTGAAGCATCGGTGAAAAGATTAATAAGAGGTGGAAATGAATAAATGATTACTGCGGTGCGGACGGCCGGGTGGGCCGGCAAGAGTGCTAGACCAAGCGGCAAGCGCACGCAGGCTGACAGCTTGTCGTCCCGGCCCGTTTGTAAATTCAGCCTCAGTTCGTTGTAGCCTTTTTTTCTTCTTCTTTTTCTTCAGCCGTCTCCTGTGTACGAGCTCAAGTGAGTAGTACTCGCCATGCACCTGCATGGCTTTCCCGGGCACCCGGCATGCATGTTTCGCTCCTCGCCTTTTGTACGCCTTGTGGTCCCACCCCACGGTAGTAGCAAGATAAAAGCTCCAAATTAACATAGTGTTCAGCTGACATTAAATTACTACTGCAGTAGCTAGAAAATACTGTTTATATTAGAATTTAGTGAGAAAAAAATACTGCTCCAACTAAAAAAAAGGCTAGCTAGCCAGCCGAAGCTGACCAGCCGAACACGCTGTAAAGCTACACGCCCTTGCTTAAGGCGTACTCCATGGATCTTTCGAGTACTTCACAGCTTTCATGTCTCCTTCATCCGGATCTTTGGGCGGAAAATGCACCTAGTTGGTTCTCATCATTACCTTGTACTCATGGCGCCAATACCTACGTCTGTACGTAGGTCATATTCATATCATACCGGAGTTTAATTTATAAGTAGATATGGTGACGCGTAATACCTTTTCAAGAAGATCATGGGGGTACAACGAAATGATTTTGGTTCAAAAAGAAAGGATCGTAGTGTTCATGATGATGCTAAGGTACGGTACGGTCCTGTCTATCTCCACACTGAAGCGTGTGGCCCCCACTTTTCATGGTTCCAGCAAGTCTGCCGTCTCCTCCCTCCGTCATCACAAAAAAAAAAAAACAGTTCTCACTTTCTCATCTCTATATACTAATCTGCTTCCAAAAGCGGGCTAACCATCATGCCACGTCGCCCGTTAAGCCATAAGCCGTTCGATCTAGCGAACTTGCGATGGTGGCCGTTCGATTGTGGATCGGTTTGGTCTCTACCCGTTTCGTTGTAAACCCGAAACCTCGGGAACCTTCTTGGGCTCATCCGTCGAGCGAGCGGCGGCACGGGCGCCTGCAACCAGCGAGACATCCCGGCGCAGGCGCGGAGGCCCCGGACGCTCCAGTCCCGGCCATCCCGGCGCGGGCGGGGGCCCCAGCTGCCCGGAGTGGCGGCTCCGGCCACCCTGGAGCGGGCGCAGGCACGGCGGCTGCGGCCACCCCGGCTCGTCCACCAGCTCCGACTCCCTTCCCATTGCCGCGGCCGCAGCCTCGTCCCTCACCTCCCGCGGCATCCAAAATGTCGGGTGCTACCGCCACGGCGTCGAGCCCAGACCGTCCCGAACCTCTCCTTGAGCCCACGGCCGCACGCCTCCGCCCGAAGCCGCCAGCGACAACTACGACCGGCATTGGCGCCTCGGAAGCTCCACCCCTTGTCGACGCCATCGCACCCGAGCCCCTTGCAGTCGGCGACGAGCTCAATCTGCCTCATACTGTCGAGATGGAGGAAGCCCTGCCCTCCGGTATGGACTGCTTGGCTCCGCTTCTCGACGGCATCGCGACGGAACACCTGTCTTTGGACCTTCCCTCTGCAACTTCTCTTCCCGTATGCGCTGTTTGTGCTCAATACGTTCACTCCTAAATTTGCTTATCATATCTGTTTGCATTCTGAAACATGAAGCTGGAGTACTATTTGTGCGATGAGAATCTTCCTACAGACGAGTTCCTGTTGAAGTATGTGAAGAACAACAAGAGCTTTGGTAATTAGTGTTTCCTTAGGTAATAAAATTCGGCATAAACACTGATAATGCAATGCTGAGTTGCTAACTACTTCAGATATCTTGGTCCCTCCTGTTCAAAACATTCTTGATGTTACCTACAATCAGCCAAATAGACATCTTTCAATAACTGAACTGATTGTCTTACTTATCAAGTATGAGGTCAAACTTGGTACACCATCGCCGGCGAGAGCAAACAACTTAGGTTAGATAGGCATGTATCAAAAATCTCTTCTCGAGATTGATCTATGCGACAATGCTTAAATTAATGTGTAAATGCATCATTCATGGAAGCATCAGGTTTCATGCTCTGCCAAGTGAAAACAGCAAAAGGAAATAAGATAATCTATGGTATTATTCTTCAGAGTTAAGGATAGACTCATCATCTTAATTGTAGGCTCATCTGCCTTGCCTATGTGTTGTGCTCATCTGCATTGATAAGGCATTCAGGCCCTTCTGGTGTGGCGCCACTGGGTAGCAACCATTTACTAATTTACAGTAATCTTGTAGATTTTACAGAACATTAAAAGCAACATTACAGCCATATTGTTTCCAAGCATAGATCATCACATAGGCAGAACACATAATATGGGCTCTTGGCACAAAAAAACAAGGTCTCTCTCTCCCTTTTTCAGACTATCTTTTATTATGATATATGATCTCATCATACAGTACTTACAAACTAAATACTCATTCATTTTAATAATGCCTAAGGATGGTAGGTATGCTATTTTATTCAAACTAAAAAATGATTATAGTAAAAAAAACAGTGAGCAGTGAACAAAGATTAAAATCTAGGCTCACATTGCAGAGGCGAATATTGAGGTAACAAAAACAGTGTTACTATCTTTATTTACAAAGTCTAACTAAATTCTTAATAGAGTTAGTAAATACTTATCTTAATTTTTCTCTGTTTCAGGAACATGAGTCTGACGTTGACGGCAAAAGCACACAGATGTAATGATCACAATTCTTCTTAGAACTCATATTCTTTCATAGGAGGTGGGACACCTTAGCAAACCTAATCTTGTGGAATAGAACTCATCTTTGTTTAGCGCCACACCTTCATCCAAATCCACTCAAGAGGAAATCAGGGGGTGGTGATGCAAATACTTCTAATGGTGCAACCTCCAAAAAGATAAAGATAGAACCTGTATGCAGTTTCTTCATTCTCCACACTACACACGTGAAATTTGAGTTGCAGTCATATAATCATAAGTTGCACCAGGTTCTTTACTTTAAAATTGCCCTATTTCTTGGTATATAGGAAACTAGAACATTGGTTGTCAACGATGAAAAGCTGTCTTCTTTGGAACCAATATCAAAATCATCTCTTTCAGAAAGAAGATAATCCTCACCCATTACAGATGAGGAAGTCAGGGCAGTACTTCGTGCAATTGAACCCACCACATGCCAAGATCTGGTGTTGAGGTTCAAGGCTCGTCTAATAACTCAAGAGGTAGTGTTCAATATAAATAAATATAATTTTGGCCAGAACTTGTTAGCACCAAATATGATCAAACTTCACTGGTAGTGTTACAATTTTGATCATAAGTAGATAATAAACCAAAATACATATTTTGATGTATAAACTCAGTATAGATTAATCAGAATGTAAATGTAAACCTTGTATAATCTATAGGTAAATTTAGTGCCAACTGTAAGCTTAATTATGATAGACAAAGCAAGAGCTCAAAAAATGGCTTTCATTATGCAAAAGTTAGAGCAACTCCAACAGAGTTGGTAAAAATAAATGGCTAAACTCATGATTTAACCAACCTCTAAAATAGAAACCCCAGAAAAAAAAAACAGAAAACTCCAACAACCTTTTCAATAAGGTGAGGAGAATGGTTAGTGGCACATGCAAGCTATATCTAGCATGCGAGAACTCTTGGATACATGACTTGCTATTTTAGAAAGTCAGATACAATAACTCTTCGATGTTTTAGGTCACTGCAAAGCAAAATTAAAAAAAAAAAACTAGCAAAACAAAGTAGTACAAGGCTCTGGTACAATAATGCTCCGGTTTGCTTATTATCTCCCCTTGCTATCATGGACATGCCATGTATGTTGTAGGGTCGCTATAGCAGTCCCAGTAACTACAAATCCAGCAACGCATCAAAGAGATGAACTGGCCAATCTTTAAAGTGGGCGTGGCAAAGCCGCGCAGGTCTTTCTAGTGAATCATACAATTTCAAACTTAATAATCAATCAATTCTACAAAAATACATTGATATTTATGATACCAAATAAATACCATGATATTAGATTTAGTAATTTATTTGAGATATAAATATTGATATTATTTTCTTATGATTTTAGTCGTCAAACTCATGAATGTTTGATTTGTCCTAAATCTAGAATTTATATATTTGGGATGGAGGGGTACATCTTTTTCCATGAGGAAACTTAACATGCCCATTGCTTTCCACTAGATCTCCAGATAAGCCAGAGTGCCATATACCGTAGTGATGATTGATGACCAACCTCACCCATCTGCTAGTGGACCTTTTCTCATGCGGCCTGGCCTTCGTGGCAAACATAACAAGTCAAAAGGAGCAGAGAACAGACTGGTCGTTTACCAAAGCAACAAAGAGGGGAGTTGCAATCGTCAAAAAAAAGAAGAAGAAGAGGGGAGTTGCGAGTGCAGCGTCGACACGGTGGGATCCTCTGAACCAACAAGCTAAGTGAGCTGAGACCTAACTCACTGCCCATCTCCCTATTCAGAGCCATGTTCACAATCACAACACTGTCTTCTTTCATGCTAGTGTTTACATGCAGTTCCTTCCCTGTAGCTCCATCGCTCTGAAATGTGTTAGGCTCACCTTCACTATTTGGCAATCCATCACGGCATCTCCTGCACTTTTGGCCGGAATCTTTCTCCCTCTTTTTTGCCGTGTCGATTAGTTATTAGTAGTACGTAGTAATGTCTAATCTGGCTTATAAGTCATGGCTAAAAGTACTGCTGGCTAGTTTGGTGTGAAAGAAAAACACTGTTCAAGCCGTGAATTATAAGTCAGATACGAGCGAATAAGCCGAAACGAACATGCTAGGAGTTGGCATATGGATCATCTGAATCGGATCATCAGTCAACCCACCATCTAGTTTACCCTAATTCTTTCGGTAACACCCACGCCTGGACATTATATTATACAGTTATAGAATGCAGTGGCCAGTGCTCTGTATACTTTCTAGTTAGGCGGTAATGCAGATCTAGTTGTCTCCTTCAATCAGATTTTGCAACCTGTCTTAGATGTTTCGGCTTGTGCGGATGGTGCAGCTGCATAGAAATGGCTACTAACTATCGTATTATTATTGTCTCTCTGCATGAACCACTGAAGTAGCTAGCTTTGTATATAATTAATTATGTTAAAAGAAAACAGCTACGGCAGATCATTTAAGATTCAGACCAAACACTGAAACACATAATCTCATATCCCTGATCTTTCCGTTTCACCTAGCTAGTTGGGACCATATGCGGAGCTACCTAAGTGGACATGTGGTCCATGGACCACCCTAAAATTTAGTTCAAGGTTAAACTATAATAGATGAGCTCTCTAAAATCATGAAAACTGCACATGGATCACTCTATAATTTAGTTTTATACTAGCAAATATGCCCGTGCGTTGCAACGGGAGAAAAAATATCAAATATTCATGGAAAACAACGACATCAATGGTATATATCTGTTCATAGTTTAACTTTTCTATAAAAATTAAAAGCTATAATTTATGTTATATGATGATCATGACATCCATAATATAAGCTAATGTTATCAATAATACAATAATGTCATATTAAGTTTTTATCAAATTTAAAATATAATTTTGGTAGATTTGTTTTCTCTCAATACAAAGAACATTGTGGGGGATTAGCCTCCGGACCCTCAATGGAGGCCCGCGAGGGCGGAGGTCAAGGGCGTTTCATAGGAAGTGAGAAAGAAATGGGGCGAAGGTATGGTGCCCGACGGGATGCAATAAATTCAAGAGTAAATGGACATTAAGCGGAGCTGGGGCCCGGTCGCCCTCGCTGGCGTGGAGCCAATAGCGAGCAAAGTCAATGAGGCTTGGCAAATTTACGAAGATGCACTTGTCCCTTACTCTTTGCGTGAAAGGTTTGGTGGTGGGAAGTTTGCGGCATCTTGTGTTTGCGAGGGCAATCTCACGAGCAAAGGAGAGGCGGGTGGTCGCCGCGAGGGCATTACCGAACACACATAAATATTTTCATACTATCTATGCATTGATATAGTTATAAATATCAAGTTCTATGACCTTCTTTGTGGACCTATAATCAAGGACTGGTCTATCCCTAGAAGATTATGATGGAAGACCTCTCTATATTTTCCACGTGTAACCTTCGTTAGGGATTGTACGGAGACAAATTTATTTAGAACATATTGAAAAATAAAATGGTCAAGATTTTAATTCAAAGTTTGATTAGTTAAACAAAAAATTCAACTGGTTAGATATTTTTTTACTAATGAAAACTGTACTAATATCTTGGAAGTGGAAATCTCTCTTTTCTTAAAACAGGACCAAGAATTTAAAAGATCCATAATATTATAATATTATTTTTTGTTTTTTGAAAATATAAAAAAATAGAACAGAAAGGTATTAAAAAACCAGTGAAAAATAAAAACAGAAAATCAAAAGGAAAAAGTGACTCGGAAGTCAATGTTCGGACTCGAAACGTGACAAGAGAAAAGGTAAAAGAAGAAGAAATGGATAAGGGAAAGTAAAGGAAACATAACATGGGAAGAAAAGGAAAAAAGTAAGACAGAAAAACGGAAACTGAACCCTGGAAAAAAGGAAAACTGAAAACACATACGACATTGGAACATGAAACTGACGTGAAAGAAGAAAGAAATTGGAAACCGTACAACATAAAAATAATAATAAAACCGAACATCCTCGATGATAAAAAAAAGTCAAAATCAATCTATTTTTATCCTTTTGTATCTGGATTAGGATTTCTATTCCTATTCGGGTTATTCAGGATCGGAGGAATCTATTTAGAATAGGATTAGGATTCTAGTTTAACTTGTTTGAGCACATGTTATATATATAAGTTCGGACGAAAGAAACTCTCTATTATCCAGTAGTTAGTGGGAGACAGACCAAACAAATGGATGGACAAAAAGATGAGCTAAAATTTTATCTCTTTATTACTAGACATAGATATAGATATAGATATAAATATAAATATAAATATAGATGTACCACCCTTTGCTCTAAGCCATGCCACTGGTTGGGGCTATTTGGTTCTAGGATGCCTTACCTCACAGGGCCTAGCCGCTGAGCAAGGTGCCAGGTGTCAGTGCGGAGGAGCGAAATTTGCTCTCACACTGTAGCAAGCTAAAATCTTTTACCCGCATAAGGTACGAGGCAAGCTCATCTGGGATTATTAATCATTTGTTCTTCTTTGATTTTTCACTGGACAAGGTAGTATAATGACCAACAAAAAGAAAAAGACAGACATCCCCTTGCTCGACGTATACGAGCACAGTCACGCAGCAAGCATTGCTTTGGCAGAGGCTACGCCTACTGGTAGGTGCGTGCAAAAACAAGTGCAGCACCATGCATGCATGCTACGGGCTGCGGCTGTTCTGTTGACTGTTGGGTCTCAGAATGGCAAATACACAACGGCGTGTGTCGGAGTGGGAATGCAATGCAACGACGCCAAGCACAAGCATTCACAAGACCACCAGACGTACGGACCTGGAAGGTAAGAGAGTGTTCGGCCGATCATATATGGCTGGCTGCCTGGCTGGCCCCCCTTTTTTTTTTCTAGCCAGAGTAGCATTTTTTTTTCACAGAAAATCAGTATAAACAGTAAAAATCAGCATAAACAGTGCCAGATTTAGTCCCGCCGAACACTCTCTAAGGTCGCACTGCGTACAGGGGAGTACTGACGTGTGCCGGTCAAACAGTCAAAGAGCACTTGACTGTTCGATGGGTATTAAAACCGGCTCATAAGTCGACTGAAGTTGTTTTGTTCTGAGAGAAAAATACTGTAGATTCTAGCTGATAAGCTCAAACGAACAGGCCCAAATAGATGGTGGCTGAAAAAGTCTGTTTGCAGTTTGGACAGGGCAGACAGTGATATACAGCCTGTTTGGCTAGGCTTATATGATCGTATACGATCGTGGATTATAAGTTGGAACAATATTTTTCTCTCACACCAAACCAGCCAAACCAGTCAGCAGTAAATAATCCACGATCGTTTCAGCTGAAACGAACAGGCCGATAGATGGCCAAGCGGTCGGCACGATAGTAGTATGGTTGTACTGACACTATCAGGTATTATACACGACACTGTTAATATACCATTTGAATCCCAAGAGATTCTGAGTATTCGGATAAAAATAATCCTAACAGCTTTATTGGATTTTGAGATTCTAGAAATATGCGAATTTAAATCTCTCTGGTATCTAGCCCGCTTGGATAAGGTACTAGGATTGTGGGACATTTTTTTTTCTATCTGGATTCTCAAAATCAGAGAATTCAAGCAGGGCCTAAGCACGATTTCTTATCCGTGTTGTGCTATGTAGCGCCATCGTGCCAATATCTCAACTCAGGCACAACATTATAACCTCTTATTCATGTCGTGCCGGCGTGCGGTACTGCATGCATGTGCGATGCCAAGTAGTCAATTATTTTCGACTTTGACAAAATAGATATAAAAAAATATTAACACTAATAGTGCGCAGCCGGTATCATTAGATAAATCACTAAATATATTTTATAATAAACTTATTTGGAGATATAATTTTGTTAATTTTTTTTATAAACCTAGTTAAACTTTAAAAAGTTCAACCCAGATAACCCATAGCCACACTTTTTTTTGAGACGGAGAAAATAGCTTCACTTATAATTCGTACCAAACAGCGGCCTCCACCAGCTTCGTACACAAGACCCGTAAAACCAAACTAAGAGATTTTACGAAAAAAGATCAAATTATTTGGTTCCTTGCACCATGTCGGCTCTACCACCTCTCTCCATGGAAGTCTATTACTAAAAAAAACTAAGATTTTTTTTTAAAAGTAAAACAACATATCACATACTCCTAGGTTGTTAGTTTTACTTCCAACAAGCATCGCGCCGACGCCGCCTCAACTGCCTCCTACAAAAGCCTTTACAGTAACAGATCGATCGCTACCCAGCACGGCCACGGCGGTCTCGCCCTCCTCGCTTCTTCCCACACCGGCTGGCACCGCCTGCGCCTCCTCTGCCCTGCCGCCTCGCCTTCTCTAATAAACCCTAACAAACTCCCGCAGCTCCCGCTCGCCCGCCTTCGTACGCCACCGGATGAAGGGCGCGTGGAAGCAGAGCGGCGTGGCGGCCGTGGCCGACCACATCGGCCACCTCGGCGGAGCAGGGTTCGTCGGGCGCGTGCGGCCCTCCTCGCTTCTTCCCACACCGGCCGGCACCGCCTGCGCCTCCTCTGCCCTGCCGCCTCGCCTTCTCTAATAAACCCTAACAAACTCCCGCAGCTCCCGCTCGCCCGCCTTCGTACGCCACCGGATGAAGGGCGCTTGGAAGCAGAGCGGCGTGGCGGCCGTGGTCAACCACATCGGCCACCTCGGCGGAGCAGGGTTCGTCGGGCGCGCGCGACTCGTCAGGCTCTGCCTCTACGGCCTCGCGCTCACCTTCGCCGGGTTCACGGTCTTCCTCGCCTTCGCGCCCACCCTCCCCGTGCCCCCGGCCTCGTCGCCGGCCGCGGCGTGGTTCGACGGCCTGATCGTCTCCGCATCGCCGTACCGCACGCAGGTCTCGGGCTTCCTCTCGTCCCTGTTCCCCGCCAACTCCACCTCCACGGTGCCTCCTGGTGGCGTCGCGGCGAGGCGTGCCGAGCCGAGCGGCGGCTGGGGGTTCGCTGCGAGCGGTTTTCGAGGCAATGGCTCCAGCGCGGACGCGGTTCGGCCCGGCGAGCAGTTGGGAAGCGGAGGTGGAGTTCAGCCCAGCAGCGTGGGCGAAGGCAAAGCTCCCAGTCCCAGCGGCAAGGAAGCGCCAGGTCCTGGGGATGCTGCTACTGCGGCGGTGCCGAGCGGCGCGCCGCCCGATGATCATGTGCAAGGCGGCGCCGAAGCCAAACATTCAGCCGGGAGTGCCGCTGCCGAGGCGAAGGGTGGCGAGCCTGGACCTGGACTCGCGAGTGGTGGTTCAGCCCAGAATGGCACATCGGCGAAAGGAGGCGTGCCAGTTCGGATCAACGGCTCCGACGACACGAACGCGAGTTCCGTGGATGCCGGAGATGGCAACGGGATTGAGAACATGGCCAGCTGCGACACGTTCTACGGGAATTGGGTCCGAGATGACTCGTACCCTCTGTATCCTGCGGGATCATGTCCTCACGTCGATGAGTCCTTCAACTGCCACCTCAACGGCCGGCCTGACAAAGCTTACGAGAGGCTCCGGTGGCAACCTAGCGGATGCAGAATTCCAAGGTGAGAAAAGTTTACTTCAACAACTGCGCGTTTTTAATTTGGTGAATTCAATAGTTATAGATAGTTATTGGCGTGTGATAGATACAGTTCTGTGTTGCTTATGTTAGATTGAACCCAACTGATATGTTGGAGAGGCTGAGGGGAAAGAGGCTGGTGTTTGTCGGTGATTCGCTCAACAGGAACATGTGGGAATCCCTGATTTGTATCTTGAGGAATTCTGTCAAAGACAAGAGTAAGGTTTTTGAGGTATCCGGCAGGAGCCAATTCAGGGCTGAGGGCTCCTACTCTTTCTTGTTCCAGGTAGATATGCCTTATTCCAATTTTTGTTATCTGTGGACTGTGGCTCTCTGCTAGTTTCATCAACTAGAACAAACTCTTATGCACAAACATGCTGTTGTTTTATAGGACTACAATTGCAGTGTGGAGTTCTTCCACTCCCCTTTCCTTGTTCAGGAATGGGAGATGTCAATCACCAATGGAAAGGGTACCCGGGAAACTCTCAGGCTTGACATTATCGATTCAGCGTTTCCGAGGTACAAGAACGCAGATATCATTATCTTCAATACTGGTCACTGGTGGACGCATGAGAAAACTTCTTTAGGGTGAGCAAAACAATGCCCTGCGTGATTCACTGAAGATCTGCAGTTCATACATCCTGCATTTCATTTGCCCGTTAATGTTCTGATTGTTTTTAAAATGTGCCGCAGGAAAGATTACTATCAAGAGGGCGACCGTGTGTACAGTGAGCTGGATGTCCATGATGCCTTTCGGAGAGCTCTCAACACCTGGGCAAAGTGGGTTGATTCCAATGTAAACCCCAAGAAAACCACTGTGTTTTTCAGAGGCTACTCAGCATCCCATTTCAGGTATGCAAAGCTATTTCTGACCTCTGCAAGTTCAGCACGATGTGCTCCATGAGTTACTGATGTTCACTAACTGTTCTGTTATGCAGTGGGGGTCAATGGAATTCAGGCGGCAGTTGTGACAAGGAAACAGAGCCAATAGTGAATGACCAGTACCTCACGCCATACCCAACAAAGATGAGCATTTTGGAGGAGGTGCTCCATGGGATGAAAACACCCGTTGTGTACCTGAACATAACAAGGATGACTGACTACAGGAAGGAGGCCCACCCTTCAGTCTACCGCAAGCAGAAGTTGACTGAAGAGGAGAGAAAATCGCCTGAGCTGTACCAGGACTGCAGCCACTGGTGCCTTCCTGGAGTACCGGACTCCTGGAACGAGCTTCTCTACGCACAGATTTTGCTGGAACAGCAACATACGATGCAACAATAAAGGCAAGTGTGGACTTGTTCTTGTACATGAACTGTTGTAGTCAGACGTCAAGTTGCATAGGATAAAAATCCACGTGAATCGATCAAAGGAAAGCTTATATAAGTGAGACCAAGGATTTTGGAATCCTTGAATAGAGTAAAACAGGCAGTTTAGTCAGATCTCTAGCTCTGAATAACAACAAGAAATCTGTATAGGCTCAATAGGATTATATGATGTAAACTTCATGTCTAGTTAGCAGAAAAATAATAAGAAAAAAAGAGAATAGATAGTTCATTAGAGGAAATAGGAGGATCTTCTTGTTTTGTGAGACTTCTGTCTGTATAGTGATATTCATTTTCGTATAACTTTCTGAATAATATGGAGAGTGGTTGCAATTAACATCTGTGTGTCTCCCGATCCTTGGCCGAAAATGATGGGAGTATTTGGATATTCTGGTCCAGCCCGACTGAAGATTTCAGTGAGGCTGTCATTTGTCAGATATATATACGTCTATTTACCAATGACCATTTATATTTTCATATGCATGATCTGTTCTATTTTAGTTTTTTTTTGGAAGAAACTGGAGGGGCCAAAGCCCCCTACAGGCAAATTATTATTAAAGAACAAAAGGGGCAAAAATCTTACAGAAAAATTAAGGAACAAATGATCTGTTCTATTTGCATGGAGCAAGTAGGCAACTGCTTTGTTTTAGTCTTTAAAAAAAAGCTGCTTAGTATTAGTTTGGTTGGTAATTGGGATCCTTCTCTGTGCCACAGTTAAACAGATAATCACTACCTGCTACTTTACAATGTCTTCACTTTGTAATAACAAACTTGTGAGTACCACTACAATTGCTGCCACAAGTAACACTTTTGTTTCAAAGTAATGATCAAATGATGTCCCGGGAGTATATGCCAAAGCACCAGGACCTAAATAGACTAAAGCCGCAGACTTGCAATATTACTAGTACTAATGCACACGCTCACACAGTACGGACAACAGTCCTGCACAGGAACTCTCTCTCCCTCCCTCTGCTTCGCCCCTCACTGCCTTTGTTCTTCATGTTGCACAGCTTTGATATCACCAGTAATGTCCTCCTGGCATGGCTCTACTGTGAATTGACCAGGAGCTGTGATAGGGATGGAGACTTGGTACTCATTCTGTGTATTTGGTGTAGCTGCCCATGCTGGCTTGCAATATTATGCATGTGTTCTTTGTGGTCCTTACGTGGCTTTTGAAATGGCTGAAATGTGGTGATTGCAAGCTTATACAGAAATGAAATTATATTTGATGGATGGTAATTAGCCGGAAGATGAATCACAAAAGCTAGAGGTGTCAATTGGCTTTGGACGGTCTTGGTATCTCGGTGAGCTACGAGAAGTAATACTATTGGGTCTGACGGCAAAACAAAAGCTAAGACATGCTTAGCTTTACATGGTCGGTTGTTGCCTTTCTTTCTATGAGTAGGGGAAAAAAAATGAAAACGGTACTGTTGTATAGCAAGTGTATTTATATGTGCTGCTTTCCATACACCAAGAGCTTTCTTTTTACTATACTAGGTATCATGTCCATGCGTTGCTACGAGATAGCTAACATCTTGTACTTAAAATACACGGATCACATGATAAGATAATAATAGTGTAAAAATTAAATATCAATGTTAAAGTGTCATTTAAATCCAAAAAAATAAAGTTTGTGAAATTAACATAGTCACGGAGAGCGCGGCGTCGCAGGCTCACAAACTAACATGTACGGATGATTTTCTAGTAGGCATGTAGTGTGTATACAACATATTCGTGTAGAGTCTGATAAACTATTTAAAAATATATAGGAACAACAACAAATATGACGTTAGTGAAATAATATTTGTACAATATAAATTGAATGAAAATACATTTTGTACGTTAGTAATGTTCTATTACCTCGTCTATGGCGTTAGAACCTCCTTAAATACAATATTCTTCGTGAAAGTTCCATCCACTATTGGGGTCTTCTTATCCTTACCTTTTTATTTGACGCATTTTTATCTTTTTTCTTTCGGCATTCTTTTTAGCATTTTTCTTCTTCATCTTTTTGGCCTCCTCCTATGCATCCGCAACAGGCGGGGCAAGGATCTTAATATTCGTTCTTGATGTGTTAGAGAACAACGTACAACTGACGGTTAGAGAACACCGGTGCGGGCAGGTACACACCCACGTTCGGAATAGTTTGGCCCTGTGACTTGTTGACCGCCATGGCAAAGCTCAGCCCGATAGGAAAGTGCTTCCTCTTAAACTGGAACGAGAACATCTCGTCATCAGACGGGCATAGCGGTATTCGAGGAAGAAATACCCGCTTCCCAGCATGCTGCCCCACCACGATTTTTTGCATCGACTGTATTTCTTCGGAACCCCCGCACCACTAGCCTTGTGCCATTGCATAGCCCATTGGCAGGATCAATATTCCTAAGCAATATGACAGGACACCCGAGCTTAAGCTTCAAGACGTGTGGAGGCAGCCCGTTGGGGGTCAGACTGTTATGGAACTCCGATGGATAGTAGTTATGTGGATCATCTACCGTGGAGTCAAAACTGTGATACACTCTCTCGCCACCCTAGAACATATCAATCATTTTCATATTGATCATGTCAACCCAATCGTTACGTGTAGATAAAATCACTCTTGTGGTGATGTAGTCTTTGTCCGCCTTGTTTGCATTTAGATCTAGAAAGATAATGCCGATCAATCTATGAAGATCTTTCTCGGCATCGCCAGAGTACGGGACACAAATCTCATCTGGAATACGTACATTACCATCTCCGTTAACCTCTTCCGTTCCACCACCAATGCGCAATAGATAATCTGCAAACCACGGGTCACTCTGAGCCCTCATATTGCGGATGAGCTTTTATGTGGCGCATGGATTCCCAAAGATACGACCTTCATAGAGAAGCACCGACTATTTGAGCTCGGGATCCTTTCCGCACAATAGGGAGGACCTGTCTGAAATCTCCACCAAGGACAACAGTCTTCCCACCAAACGGTAGGTTTGACCAGTCCATTATATCTCGTAGGCTATTGTCTAGTGCTTCCACATTTTGCCTCTTTGTCATAGATGCCTCGTCCCAAATTATGAGAGATGCTTGCTGCAGCAACTTAGCAGTACTACTCTATTTCATGAAGCTACAACAACAACCCTCTTCAACAGTGAGGGGTATCTTGAAACATGAGTGGGCCATCCTCCCGCCTATCATTATGGACGTTGTGACTCCAGATATAGATATAGCCACGACAAGCTTGTCCTAGCTACATAGTTTTGTGAGAAATGCCCTATACGAAAAGGTCTTTCCCATCCCGCCAGGTCCATCCATAAAGAACAGCCTACCTTGCTTGCTATAGACAACGGCCATTATCTCATTATAGGCAGACATTTGCTCAACGTTGAGTGAGTCATACAATAGCACATCTTTGGGATTCTGCTCGATGCTAGCTTCCTCAAATATCTCACGAGGAATATGGCTGGCATCGTCATATGAGTGATCAACATCTAGAAGAGGAAATGACCATATGTCCTTCCCCATAGACTACATCATGTTTCTAATGTCTATGAAAACCATTTGTTGCACCAGATCCAGGGATGGATTATTACGATTGTAGTCCTCTGACATTGCATCATAGTGTTTTTTCCACAACCCCATCACATCATTCGGCTCACAGAATACCAATATTGTTGCAAATAGCCTTCGCAGAGAGGAAGGAATCTAGAAGAAAGTAGCTTCAATTAGACATTCATCCAGTGTATTGTCTTCTTCGATTAAACCCCTCCTTTCTGCAGCTTCACGGAATGAAGGTAGTAGCACGCCATCAACCATCCTGAGGTGTTCGTATGAGGTAGCACCAACAACATTGTTTAAGAGAACATGGAGAAAATAGCATTCTCCCTCAGCAGGATGAGCCGAGATGACTTTGCCAACTTGGAAAACAAAGTTTTTCCTTTTTTGCTAGAATTTACCATCAGGCTACCACGTAAAATTCTCCGAGAAGTCCCGATACAAGATTCCGTGGGCTTCCTCATGCCGCCTGTTTGCATCGAAGTATGCTGTCAATATTGACTCCTCTACACCTGACCTATTAACGATCCGTTCGACCTTGTCCTGTTTATAAAATGCCACCATGTGCATATCGGTAGATGAAGCTGTAGCTGCTGTATTGGTGGATGGTTCTTGCTCAAGTCAAAGCCATATATCCTCCACAGTGCTTCTGGAGGCGCCACCCACCGGACGTCTCTATACTGCTTGATCTCATCAATGTTCCCTTTCTTGTCTGCTTTGTCGGTCTCCCTCATCACCATCGATGCCCTGTCGTGCCCTTGTATATGTACTTGAATAGTACTTTACTAATTTAATGCTCCCACAGGCCTCAATATTTATATGACAGTTGAAGGTACGTAGCAGGCAAGGGTTGTAAGGCATGACCCATTGATTGTCTAGGTAATGGCCTCAAACTTTTTGTATACGGCCGTCATTGCATCGCCGATCGATGGGGTACGAATCCTTTCCCTATGATGTTGCCTCACAGAATGGGTGCGGGTAATGGTTCTTGCATGACCCGCGGCCCACCGTACATGGATAGTATGGATTAGGTGTCCCACAAGGACCATGCATCATATGATTCATGACCATCTTGTATAGCTCAGGGTGCTTCTTCTTGTTTGGTAGCTCTACAGTGATAATCATGTCATATTGCTCGAGACATGTGAGCTTGTACTTCCATTCCATTATTAGCAAGAAGTGTGCATGCGGCAAGCCCCTCTTCTGGAACTCCACAACATTTACGTAGGCTTTCACCTTCCCAAGTATGTCTTTCTCCATCAATATTTTCCTCATCGCCTCTAACTTTGCTCTAAAGACTCATGTGATGAGATCTGGGCGGTCCTGTGGTGTCTGGCCTAGATAAAGTTCATTCTTGATCTCATCCCAGTTAGGGTTGCACATCATTATGAGGAAGATATCAGGTTTATCATACTTTCGCACCAGAGCCATTGCATCCATGTATCGACGCCTCATATCACGGAGTCCTTCGATGAATGACGAAGATAGGATAGTACGCCTTCCGACATTCTCAGTAGATCCTTCACCCAAATGCATGATGTCCACCAGGCCTTGGTATAGGTCAGCCCTCAAAGTATCTTGATTGTTCCACATGTAGTCTAAATGTGAACTCTCAATCTTGATGTAGGTGTCGACGATGAACTGCTGGAAAAGACGCCAGCCATAGAGTATTGGATTAAATATCCCTAGCCGCATCTAGAACTTGTAGCAGTAGTAGTCACGCATGGAGACACATGTATTCACAATAGGTTCTACAAGGAGACATTGTTCGAATTAGTATCATGAGTTAACAAAAAAGAGTTTATATTACACTATTGAAAAGAGTTCAAGTTGCCTCCATCATTATCGCCACCATTCTTAGCATGCTTTTTGTGGATTGCTCGAGCTCGCTCAACTTGAGCCATAGTCACACCCAATTTTGGAATGCAATTGTGCCACCCGAGCTCACCTTTTGAAAAGAACATCGGGTATGACAGTGGGTCATAGCATGCATTATATGAGCAGATGTCGTGTATAGACTGATCCTTCCCTTGTAGGAGAACACTATGCTTGAATTGGCCATGATGCTCACTCCCCTCAACCTAGACGGTGGCCACCTCTAATGTCAATGACATGTTATATGTTCTCTGGTCAAGCCGCTGGTCAAGGTTCAACTCGACTCGGTAATCCTTGAGGTTTTCAACGTGTCCCATACTCCTCAGTTGCTGAGATAGGGATTCCCATTAAAGATACTTACCAATTGCTCTATAACTTCTCTATCTTTTTGGGCGCATTGCTCACGTCACTTGCTCATCCGATGCTCAAGGGATGGATCATCACCATAGAAATAAAGCTCGAGGTGTCTCTTTTCGACACCCTCCTCTTTACCAAATGATCATATGTTATGGTAAATCTAGCCATGGGCATGAAACGTGTAGACACCATAGATTCTCATGTTAGTGGTCACACGATCTAGGTGGCAGCATAGAGAAGTGAAAGAGAAGTGTCCGTTGAAATATTTGATGTTTGCACGAAAGTGCCTAGCATCAGTGTCTGAACTTGACCACAACCTCATGAGATCTGGTGGTGTCTTAGGAGTTGAAAGATGAATCTTTCCACCCCGACAATAAAATCTGGGCGGTTCACCCTCAAATTTCTTTGTGTTGTAGTGCTCACAGTTCGACATCGATGGTAGCATGTGCGACTCTAATGGGACATTAGCATAAACCCTGTCGTATGGATCTGGGACATCAGGTTCATTGTTCTCTTGCTTATCTATGTTGAGATTGTGCTCGATGTCGGTTCCCTCCTTGTCGTCTTCTGACAAAATGTTGATGTGTTACGCGTTGAAAGAAAGTTTGTGAAAGAATGTTTTGACTATTATGCAGTGTACCTTGTCCGACAAAAAAGTACGCCTCATCCTCTTCCTTGTCCTCCTCAAATATGGCATCCTCATCATAGTCTGTGCAACATGACCACATATATAATGAGAGAAACATAATGGCATACAAAAAAAGAAAAATGGGATAAATTTAATAAAGAAAATACCATCCTCGAGCATAGAGTCTGGTGTATGAGCTTGTGCACCATTTGGAGGCATTGAAGAGGTAGCATCAACTATAGGCGGTTGTGTCTGTGTACCTGTGCAATTATTAGGTGGTGGAACTGGCGCTTCCTGGGTGGCACCATCTATAGTAAGAAAATGTATGAGTTTTTGTAATAGAAGAGCGAAGGTAAAAGCACTGATAATATATAGTGATCAAGGCTAATTACTGTTGTAAACCACACTCGGTTGAGTTGGGTCATTCAAATCATTGCACTTTCCATCTGCATGCCCTCTAGCCCTTCTTCCAATGTTTGTTCAAAAGCTTGATTGCGATGGGATAGAAGGGAATTTCTCTCTCTAGTGGTCACTCGATGCCTATGTATGGTCTGTGCCATAGCCAATTCAGGTGTCTAGACTTCTGGATTTTGAATTACAGTCGGCGCGATGTCAACAGGCGTGCTCGTCGATTCAGGTATTTCCATATCGTGTGAGGGTGCTTTAGGCGATTGAGGTGAAGAAGGGAAAATAAGCTGATGGTTAAAGTGGGGGCTCTCCATGGCGATTGAGTCTGGATGCAAATTATTGGCTCAATGTTCTCTCACCATCATTTTGTAGTTTTTATTGCTCTCTTTTTTGTTTCAACTTCTTCTCTTGTGGAGTCATTCATAGTTTTCTTGCAGTATTTTTGTGTGCATTTTTTGCCGCATACAACTCACGTCGCCTCTTGTTTATTAGCGCCTTTTGTTTAGGAGACATTGCAGCCCTTCGTGCTCTATCTAGCTCACGCTTACGCTCTTTCGGACACATGACAATATTGTCGATGGAGCTAGATGCATTTACAACACCTATATTACAATACAAAAGTAAGGTCTCAACGTCTAATCCATGAAGGACACAGATTAAGTGAAATTCTATGATAATAAAGTTTATGCAACAGTGTCAGCTACTCTGGTATTCAAACTCTTTTTGTAATTAAAAACAAAGCCATGATTCTATAAAGGCGTACCCATTTCATGAATAGTGTTGATATCCATCTATGTTAAACCATCATCAATATCATCAGGAACTCCAATGCTTAAAGGGACAAGACCATCTAAAATTTATTAATATAATAAGTATCCAACAACACCATGATATTTTCGTTGTAAAGAAATCAATTTTATTACCATACCTGTTGACTAGGCAGTCTCCTTTGGAGTCATTTGTAGCATCTTTGCAGATTTTTTCGGTGCAGTTTTCATTGCATACAATTCATGCTGTCTCTTATTCACTAGCGCCCTTTGCTCAGGAGACATTGTTGCATTTCGTGCTCTGTCACGATCACGCTTACGCTTTTTTGGACATGTGACAAGCCAGTTGATGGGACCTAGTGCATATCCAGAACATATATATATATATCATGGAATGCCACTTTAATCAACACACAATAGGATGGTATCTAAGCACAATTGTAATAAACAAACACAAGCATGATTCACCAGAATATCATGCAATGGATACAAAAGTATACCCGTTTCATGAATAGTATTGTTATCTTCCTCAGTGTCAATGTTATCCATGTCACCAGCGCCACCAGTGTCAATGTTTCTAGATAAAGAAAAAAAATTAAAGGGTCAATTGGATGTCGTATTCTCACATCAACCCTGTCCTCCTCCCTAGCATAAACAACAAAACAAGCAATAAAAAAGTGCAAATTTTTTATCAAATTGAAATCACTCTTGGGTAGATATTAATGACAGGAACAACAAATTCTCTTGAGGTTGTGCTAATTGTAATAGCAAGGGAGTAAACCCTATATACTAAACCTATCAATGGGCATTGCATAAAATTTTGCACAAAGCGGTAGGACTCAATTCAATTCCTCACACAAATGGAAGGAGTCAATTTTGTAAATACAGAACAAAAAAGACATGGTAAGCTGTGAGAAATTGACTAGGGAGTCATGACAATCCACTAAAATTAAACTGAAAGCATCTAGCCCCCCAGTTGGGGTTTGGTGATTAATGATGACACAAGATTACTATGACTAACGTGTGTTTTGCAGATGCAATTTGAGTTAGGTCATTGTAATAGAAATTGATTGGGCAATCATTGTTGTCATGCCCCCCATCGATGGAAATTGTTTTAGTTTTAAAAGGATAGATGACAAGGTTAAGGACAGACTAGTTCTAAGTGTCTTTTGGTGTTAGAGAGACACTTAGAGTAGTTTAGGACTTTGTTTTTCCTTTGGCCATACTATTAAAGGGGGTATGGACTAGTAGCGTGACCTAGGTGAGTCTAATGGATTAGGTGTGGTGCACACGTGTCAACCTGAGCACTAGGTAGCTCAAGAATAGCCCTAAGATCGATAGAAATCAACTTCATTCTTGAAGGATTTCGAATTGGAAGTGAATAGAGGGTTAAATGACTGACCAGACGCTGGTTTGGTTGTGACTGGACATAGTTTGAAGAGTCCGGTCAGTTCATTTGATTAGCAGCTATAGTCATATACTGACCGAACGCTAAATAGTACATGACCAGACGCTAGGATGCCTGTGTCCGATCAACATCAGAGAGCATCTGTAGGTGCATTTTTCTGACCGGACGCATCCGGTGGGTGATAACCGGACGTAGGTCAGAGTCTAGTTAGAGCTAATGGCTCTCTCTGACATAGTGACATGTACTACTGACTGGAGCGTCTGGTCACCTCAAAACTTGCTGAGTTGGCCTCTAACCGTTATGTTTTGAATGAGGGGATATAAATACTTACCCCACTCATTCATGGGAGGTCTCTTGCCCATTTGTTCAGATGTGAAACACCTTTGGAGTTCAAGAGAGAGCAAGAGCCTAGTGTGGTGATTGAGAGTTGATAATCCAAGATTAAGGACCTCACTAGTGCATATAGAGTAGCAAGTGTGCATCCACCTTTCTCATTAGGCTTGTCTTGGTCAAGTGAGAGTTTGTGCTTGTTACTCTTGGTGATCGCCATCACCTAGACGGCTCGGTGGTGGTTGGGAGCTTAGTGATCATCCAGCGGAGCTTGTGGATGTCCCAAGTCATGTTGTGAGCGGTTGTGGGCGATTCATCATGATGGAGTGTTAAAGAATTAGCCCGTAGAGAGCACTTGATCCTTGCGTGGATCAAGGAAGAGCTACACCCTTGCATGGGTGCTTCAACAAGGACTAGTGGGGAGTGGCGACTCTCTGATACCTTAGAAAAACATCACCGTGTTCCTTTCTCTCTCTTTATTTTGAGAATTTACATTTGAGCAATTAGTTTTATGTCTTTACATTCCTAGAATTATCATGCTAGAGTAGGATTGGAACCTAGGGTGCAAAACTTTTGTATGGTAGAATAATAGAAACACATTCTAGACACAAGGGGTGAAATGAGCTAAGTGTAGAGCTTAATTATTACAAAAAAATAGAATTAGCCCAATTCACCCCCCTCTTGGGCATCTTGATCCTTTCAATTGGTATCAGAGCCTCGTGCTCCCTAAATTAGGCTTAACCGCCTAGAGTAAGATGTCCCACGGAGATAGACCCCCTCCTGTCTTTGAGGAAGATGGTTTTTTCTTATTGAAAAATTCACATAGAGGCATACCTAGAGGCTTTAGATGTTGGAGTTCTTAGAGCCACCTCACAAGGCTTCCTAAAACCTAAGGATCCCACAAACCTTCAAGGCGATGAGGTTAACTACGAGAAATGGAATGCAAAGGCTAGAAACATTCTCTTTAGAGGCCTTTATAAGGGTGTCTTTAACCATGTGTGGAACCATAAAGACACCCATGCACTATGGTCAGACATTTGTGTGCTCCATGAGGGAACCAAGAGTGAGCGTGAGGAACGCTATCATCTTGTGATGAAAAGGCTTAATTCATTTGAGATGCTTCCTAGAGAAAGTGCCAATGAGATATATTCATGTTTGAATGTTCTTGTAGGGGAAGTCAATGGGCTTGGACTCACACAAATACAACCATCCGATGTTATGAGAAAGATCTTAAGTGTCCTCCCCATTGATAAGTATGGGCATATTGTGACGGTGCTTCATCAAGGTGATCTTTCCATCGCTACACCAACTCAAATATTGGGGAAGATCAATGCACATGAGATGTACATGCACATCACTCCACAAGATGGCTCATCTTCCACCAAGAAGAAAGATTTGTCATTCAAGGCTAGCTAAGAGAAGAGGGGCAAAGCAAGAGTTGATTATAATAGCTCAAGTGATGATGAGATTGATAATGCAAGTCTTGCTCTCATGGTGAGAAGAATCACCAAGATGCTCAAGAAGCTAAACAAGAATGGTGTCAAATTTGATGGCAAGAAGAAAAAATTCTTCACTAGTAGTAGAAGGAAGCTCATCTCCAAAATGGATTGCTATAATTGTGAAGAACTTGGTCATCTAGCTCATTAATGCCCCAAACCCAAGAAAGACAAGTACAAGAAGAAGTACAAGGGCAAGAAAGATGACTCAAGTGATGAAGATAATGATGAGAAGAAGAAGAACAAGCCAT
The DNA here is from genome assembly GCF_019320115.1 of Miscanthus floridulus. Classification (NCBI taxonomy): domain Eukaryota; kingdom Viridiplantae; phylum Streptophyta; class Magnoliopsida; order Poales; family Poaceae; genus Miscanthus; species Miscanthus floridulus. The sequence goes on along the minus strand of NC_089586.1, from coordinate 124,918,173 downwards.
ACAAGAAGAAGAATGGCAAGAAGAAGGAATTTCATAAGAAGAAGAAGAATGGCAAGACATACATTATTGGTGATTGACTCACGGACATTGAATCATCAAGTGGCTCATCCGATGATGAAAGTGAGAAGGAGAAGGAGAAGGAGAAGGTAGCCACTCTTGTGATTGATTCTTCACTATTTTCACCGACACCGCCGCCATCATTCTCTACACACCTATGCCTTATGGCTAAGGGTGAACGAAAGGTACAAAATGATGATGATAGTAGTGGTGACGATAATGCTAGCAATGATAAACATGGTAGTGATAGTGATAAAGAATTTGAATCACCTTCTTATGATGATCTTATCAAGTTGCTAAACCAATACACTAAAATCATTAGAAAGACAAGAGCTAAAAATAAAAAGTTAGAACTTAAGAAGGACTCACTCTTAGCAAAATATGATATAGCCGAAAAAGCTAGTGTTGAGCTTAGAGAAGAAAATAAAATTATGTCATCCAAACTCAAGGAGCTCAAAATCTCTAAAAAGGAGCTTAGAGAAAAATGTGATAAACTTGAGGGGATACATAATGAGCTAACCACTAGTTACAATTTGCTAAAAGAAGAGTACACCAATCTCAAGATTAATCATGACAATCTTATTCTTTCTCATGAGTTATTATCCAATGAGCCACATGATGCTACTAACAATGTTGTTAAGATTGATAAGCTACATCATGTGATGACTTGATGGTTGAGAGCATTGAGCAAGGTTATAGTAGCAAAGGCAAGAAAGTGGTTGAGTCCGACAACTATGATGATCATGTCAAGCTCAAGAATGAGAATGAAAAGCTCAAGAAAGATCTTGAAAAGCTATCAACCACCGACACAATTATGATAGATAATCTTGACAAAGATTATGATATGGCTCTTGAGAATGAGATGCTTAAAGAAGAGAACAAGAGACTCAAGATGGAGAAAAATCATGATGAACTTAGAGAAGAAAACAAGAAGCTCAAGTTGAAGAAAGAGCATCTTAAGACCGGTTTGAGCAAGTTCACAAGAGGCCAATATCTCCAAAGTGAGCTACTTATGAATACCGTGATGAAGATGGATAGAAGTGGTATTGGGTACTTGGCAAATCAAAAGAAGAAAGCTCAAGGTCAACATCAACAACAATACAAGTCAAAGCCTAAGCCAAAGAGATGCTTTGAGTGTGGACAAGAAGGTCACTTTGCTCATGAGTGTCAAACTCCACCACCATAACCCTTGCCCAAGCATGCTAGACCATTTGCCTCCAATGCTCACTACATGCTTAGAAAGGATTCTAGTTGAAAGATGAAAGTCATGTTCTTAGGTCCACCCAACAAGAATAGGCCTAAGCAAATTTGGGTTACAAAGTCACTAGTTGAGAAAGTCAAGGCCCCCCATCAAGTTTGGGTCCCTAAACAACAAGCTTGATCTCTTGTGTCTAGGTGAACTACAAGACCGGTGGAAGTCATTGGGTTATTGATAGTGGTTGCACTCAACATATGACCGGTGATCCTCATATGTTTACCTCACTAGATGAAGAAGTAGATAGTCAAGAAAGGATTACATTTGGTGATAATTCAAAGGGCAAAGTTCAAGGATTGGGCAAAGTTGCAATATCAAATGATCATTAAATAACAAATGTGCTATATGTTGCTTCATTGAGTTTCAACTTATTGTTCGTTGGTCAATTATGTGATCTTAGCTTTCTATGTTTGTTTACCGAGAAGGAAGTGGTTGTGTCAAAGAAAGATGATGATCAAGTTATATTCAAGGGTTTTATATACAACGACCTATATCTAGTGGATTTCACCTTCGAAGATGCAAACTTGAAGATATGCTTATTCACCAAAACATCACTTAGGTGGCTATGGCATAGAAGACTTGCACATGTTGGGATGAGCTCACTCAAGAAGCTAATGAAGAATGAATTAGTGAGAGGTTTCAAGGATATGAAATTTGATAAGGACAAGCTTTGTAGTGCATGTCAAGCCGACAAGCAAGTTGGAAACACTCATCCAACAAAAACTTACATGTTAACAACAAGAGTGCTAGAGCTTCTTCACATGGATCTATTTGGACCAACAACTTATAAGAGTTTGGGAGGCAATCTCTATTGTCTTGTGATAGTTGATGACTGTCGGGGAGCAATACTAGGGTACCCAAAGAGGAGGAGCTAATAACCATCAATGTTGATTCATTCGAGTGGTCAAAAGCATGACTACGCCTCTTGATGGGCTCTGCTTCGGCTGACCCTCAAGGGTTGGCTCCGCCTTGCCCGACCCTCGAGGGTTGGCTCTGCCTTGGGTGACCTATGAGGGTTGGCTCCAGCTCTTGCCAACCACCAAGGCCATAGACTTTGCCTTGTCTGACCCCTGAGGATGGCTCCACCTCACCCAATGTTTGAGTGCTGGCTCTGCCTCGCCTGACGTCTAAGTGCTAGCTCCGCCTTGCCCGATGTCTGAGGGCTGACTCCGCCTCGCCCGATGTCTAAGGGTTGGCTCTACCTTGGTCGACGTCTGAGGGCTATCTCCACCTCACCCAATGTCTAAGTGTTGGATCCACCTCGCTCGACATCTAAGGGCTAGCTCCGCCTTGCCTGACCCCTCAGGCATGGATCCTAATGGAAGCTCACGCCACCGCCAACCACTATGGTCCAAAAAGTACCACCCAAGGTTAAACTTCTAGCATCGCGCAAGGAGTGGTCATGTCTTAGCATGACCCATCCCCACAACATGTCATTCCAAGGAACTCACGTCGCCCACAGTGACGGACACATGGTCACTATGTTGCCTACTCCCTGTATAGCCGCTGATTAGCACGCTGGTGCGCCGTGCCACCCGCCAGGGTAGAGTGGGATGTGGCAACCCACTAACAATGCCAAGGCATGGCATTGTCAGCGGATAGGTGCTCGGTGTGGAGCTATCCCTATCACCACTACCGTGTTAGTGGGACACACATAGAGGAAAAGGAAGGCTCAGCAACCCTAAAGGACTTCCTCTGCCTCTCGTTCTCCTTTTTTTCCAATGTAACCCGTTCTTTCTCTTAGCAAATAAAAGGGAAAGTAGGGTGTCCCACTAAGGGGATCAGTTCACCGCACCACATCAGATCAAGAGCACAAGCATCAAAACTCTAGCACATAGTTGAGCAGTGACCAAGCTCCTGACACCCATTCGTCCTTTCCACCAGAGACTTGGGACCTGTCCCTCTCTCACCTGTTTGTAACCCCTACTACAAACTTTCAGTGCTAGTAACACAAGCAGCCACAATGAACTGGACATAGGGACATTCTGCCCAAACTAGTATAAACCTTATGTCCTCTTAGCACACCATCCGAGCTAGACGCGCAATAATACAAATTGACATGTGCCTGAGGTGCTCTTCCTTTCAACCTTGCATCCTGCATAATTCAAGTTGGAGTAACCAACTAGCTCAAACTTTGCTCCTTTGGGATACCACAAACCAACATTTTATGTATGCTTCAAGTACCTTAATATTCTCTTTATAGCCTTCAAATGACTTTCTCTTGGTGAGGCTTGAAATCTTGCACACATGCATACACTAAACATGACATCCGGCCTTGATGCGATCACATAGAGTAGGCTTCCAATCATAGATTGATATAATTTTTGATCCACCATATTGCCACTTGCATCGCTATCCAAGTTGCCATTTGTTCCCATTAGTGTACTAATGGCTTTGCTATTACTCATGCCAAACTTCTTGATTATATCCTCGATATACTTGCCTTGACTCACAAATGTACCATTTTTAATTGCTTGATTTGAAGACCAAGAAAGTAATTCAACTCTCCAATCAAGGACATCTCAAACTCATTAGCCATCATCTTTCCAAATTCTTCACAAAAGTCTTGATTGGTTGATCCAAATATGATGTCATCAACATAGATTTGCTATATAAATAAATATTTTCCAATCTTCTTGATGAAAAGAGTGGTGTCAACCTTGCACATCATGAACCCTTTAGAGAGTAGGAAGTCTCTCAATCTCTCATATCATGCTCTAGGTGCTTGCTTCAAGCCATACAATGCCTTCTTCAACTTGTACACATGGTTAGGCTTCTCATCATCTTCAAAACCGGAAGGTTGCTCAACATATACTTCTTCATTGATGTAACCATTAAGAAATGCACTTTTAACATCCATTTGATAAAGTTTGATGTTGTGGGCACAAGCATAAGCTAGTAAGATCCTAATTGCTTCCAATCTAGCAACCGGGGCATATGTTTCTCCAAAGTCAAGACCTTCAGCTTATGTATATCCTTGTGCTACCAATCTTACTTTGTTCCTTACTACTATCTCATCTTGATCTTGCTTGTTTCTAAAGACCCATTTGGTTCCAATCATGTTGTGTTCCTTTGGTCTCTCTACTAATTCCTATACTTGATTTCCTGTGAAGTTATTCAATTCTTCATGCATATCATTCACTCAATCAACATCCTTCAATGCTTCATCTATCTTCTTTGGTTCAATGGATGACACAAATGAGAAATGCTTACAAAATAAAGCCAATCTTGATCTAGTTTGCACACCTCTTAAAATATCACCAATGATAGTGTCCAATGGATGATCCCTTATAATATTGATTGGTTGGAGGATGGGAACTTGATTCCTTGCACTTCCTTGATCATTGGATTGAGATGATGTCCTAGTCACTTGATTTTGTTCATTATCATAAGAGCCACTTGTAGTAGCTTGATTTATATCATCTTGCATATTTGAGTTAGAGAGCACTTGCACTTGATCATCTTCATCATCATTCACTTGCCTAGGTCTTAATTCACCAACATCATGTTCTTCATAGCATTTGAAAGTTAAATGCCTCTAACATCTTTCAAGTTCTCATTTTCTTCTAGTGAACCCTTGGTTTCATCAAATTCAATGCCATGAACTTCCTTAAGAGTACCACTATCTAAATTCCAAACTCTATATGCTTTTCTAGAAGTTGAGTATCCAAGTAGGAATCCTTCATCACATTTCTTGTCAAACTTGCCTAATCTAGTGCCTTTCTTCAAGATATAGCATTTGCAACCAAAGACCCAAAAATATGCAATGTTGGGCTTTCTACCATTCAAGAGTTCATATGGTGTCTTCTCTTTCAATGGATGACAATAGAGGCGGTTGCTACAATAGCAAGCCATGTTGATAGCTTCGACACAAAAGGATTGACTCACATTGTACCCACTAAGCATAGACCTTGCTAAAAGCTCTAGTTTGGTTTTGGTGAATTGATGAAACCCTAAGTGCTAACCTAGTTTATCAAGTGATCATGAGATAGGTAGCACATTCCAAGTGGTGAAGCAAATGAAGATCATGACATGATGATGGTGATGCCATGGCGATGATCAAGTGCTTGGACTTGAAAAGAAGAAAGAGAAAAATAAAAGGCTTAAGGCAAAGGTATAAATGGTAGGAGCTATTTTGTTTTGGTGATCAAGACACTTAGAGAGTATGATCGCATTTAGGTTTGATAGCCGTACTATTAAGAGGGGTGAAACTCGTATCGAAATAAGGTTATCAAAGTGCCACTAGATGCTCTAACTCATTGCATATACATTTAGGATCTAGTGGAGTGCTAATACCCTTGAAAATGTTTGTGAAAATATGCTAACATATGTGCACAAGGTGATACACTTGGTGGTTGGCATATTTGAGCAAGGGTTAGGTGTAACACCCCAGGTGTTTGCCACTAGTTAAGCAATGGGTTTGAGCTAAAACATGGTATATTAAGTGATGATGAAGATGTCAAGGTCAAACCTATAGAAACGAGCCCCAACCTAAACTTGGATATTGCACCTGTGCTCGCCTATAGACCCCTTTTCAAGATATATGCTTGGGTGGTGTGATTGGGATATCTTCATGTGTCTCACATCAATACCCATCTATATTGGGCACTCAAAAAGTTTCGTGAAGTTTGGAATCAAGAAGTCACATGAAATGATAAGTTATATCCTTATTGGAATGACTTTACTAAGTGCTTGAATTGCACTATTAAGTGAATGAGAACATGAGATGTCAACCCAAACCTTGCAACCTTACCAAAATGACTCTAGATGAACTCTACAACAAAAATCATGAAAGGTTCATGTTGGGCAAATGCCAAGAAAATGCTCCAATGGATCAAAAAGGATAATTTAAGCTTCATCGTGATCCTACTTTGGTCAAAGTAGAACAGCAGGTTCTATACCAGTTTTGAGGTTAGACCTTAAATGAAAGTTGTAGTCCATATCATGTAGAACAAACTTTGTTTTTGGACTAAGAGCTAGATCATCTTGGAAGCAAGTCAAATCGAGGTCACAAGATCAAATTTGCTGCTGATTTCAGCACTTAGAAATATTCTAAGTCTGGAATTTCGCTAAGCAACGACGTTGGCATTCCGCGTTCTCCGAAATTCGTTAAGCAACTTGAGTTGGTCCAAGAATAAAAGTTGAATGTTATATTATGGAGAAGAGCATGCAAAAAGTTGCACTGAGTTTGACCGAGTTTCGACCTCCGAAAGTGAATTTCCGTGACCGTTATCAAGGCGCTGACACTGTCATTTTATGGCTTAATTATCTGCTGATGAAGAGCTCTAACGACCATACCGCCTTAATCAAGCTTGTAGAGCATCCAGAGTAGAACAACTTTGCTACTGGCGCCAAGGTCCGAATATGCACGGAATATGCCGAAAAACGAACTCCAAGTCGGGCACAGTGACGCTCACCACGTGTTCGACGAAAGGGCGCCGTGGCAGCCATGCAGCAGAGCGCGCGTTTCATTGCTGCCGCGCGTCCGACCTCCGTGCCACGCGCCGCCTCGCGCCCTGCTGCTCCAAGACCGAGCGCCCGGGTGTCTCCATGCCTCCCTCCCTCGCTCTCGCCCTCCCTGGCGCATTTCCTCTGCGCGCTCGCTCGCTCTGTTGCCGCGTGGCTGCTCGCCATGGCCATGGCCGCCATTGCCAACTCCCAACCACCGCCTTGCCCCTCTGCTGCGCCATGCCTTGCTGCTCACTCCACCCGCCGCTCCCTTCACCTTTCCCACCTCACGCGGAGCCTCCTGGCCGTCGATGTTGCATGCTCAGATCGCCGCCGCCGCTGCAGCCGCCGCCCGCGCATGGCCAAGCCACCGTGGGCCACCTCGGGCCGAGCCGAGGCCTCCGGCGGGTGCGTAAGGACCCCCTGTTGCTCCCCCACTACTCGTCGCCATCAATCGCCGCCTCTCCGGCCGGATTCCGCGAGCTCCGACGGCCTCCTCTGCTTTGAACCCCGTCAAGGACTTCGCGCAAGAATTTGAAGAAAGGGAGGGGTGTAACTGCAATGTCATAGACTCAGGTGAATAGTACCATAAGGATTGGTTTGTAATTATTTTGCAGGAACTTTGGAAATTCATAGTAAATCGTAGAAAATTCGTAAAATAGTAAATGAGGACTTTTTGGAATCCTTGTGAAATTTTCTATGCAGTGGATCTATAATATGACATGTTTTAGTTTAAATATTTTATGGTACAAATAGATTTGTGCAGTAAGGTTGTAATGCTAGTTGAATTTGTTATTTTTCATAACTGTAGATCTAGGGCTCCAAATGAGGTGAAATTTTTGTGGCATGCTACTCATGTGATAGTTGATGTGTGGTAAAAATTTCATGAGTATTGGATGAAGTATGAGTGAGTTATTGGTTTATCTTGCTCTCACATGAATTCTTGCTTTAGCAACTTGTCTTTTTCATAGAGGTTGCTATACATATTCAAATGGAGTGAAATTTGTACAGTAGACTATTGAGAGGATATGTGAGCCACTGTAATTTTTGTAGAGTTTATTGTATACTTTTGGTATATGTTCATTAAGTCACCTCATTATCTAAAATAAATTAAGAAATGCATTAAAAGAATTTATTTGGTCATGGACACTAGGTTTTCTGGTGTTCTTTAGTCATGTGTGACATGTTGGTAAAGTTGGTTTTGCCTAATTATGTATTTGCAACATAAGTTAATAATTATTTTCTTGCCGATGTGGTTTATGGACAGATCTGGGAACTTAGCAAAGTTCTTCATGATAATGTGCTTTGTTGTGAAACTTGTTTATACAAAAGTTGTAGATAATTCATGTATCTAGCTTCTATTAAAATTTGGTGTCATTTGGCCAAGTAGTTTAAGAGTTATAGCTGTTTAAAGTTGGGTTTCAGAAATGGCTGTTTTCTGTCAATTGTGGACCAGTTTCTGTAAATGGATATATTTGACTTAGTTAACTTGAGAATCATGCTAAGATGATTAAAGATGAATTGTAGAAAATTTCATAAGCTTTCTAGAATGTCTTCTTGCAAGTCATTTGGATTTGTGTAACTCCAGTTATAGCTAAATCTTATAGCTGCTGTTTGCATGTCCAGAAATTGACAGATTCCAATTATAGTTGTTTGCTTGTATATTGCTAAGTGTGGCTTTGTTGATAATCAAGTTATGATACTTGTGACCTTATTAAACTTGTGTCATGCTTGATGTGCTTGCTCTCTATACTTAGTTGTGTGATGATAGTTAAATAGCTATTGGTGTCTATGTCTTACATAATCTTGTGTTGTCTTGAATGCTTATGTGATGCATCTTGTGTTACCATTCATCACATTCATACACATGCATCTTGCATCTCATTTAGGTACGCTAGATGAACCATGTGAAGGACATGATGTTGGAGCCAAACCCGAAGATGGTGTTGGATGGATCTGTCCCGAAGATGGAAGGACTAAGCGAGTGCTAGGATCTGAGATGTCACCAGGATGGTGCAAGTTAACTGAACTGACTTATGTCGGATCCCAGGCAAGCCCCGGAGCATTTTAAGTCTCCTACTTTATAAAAGCAATTGTTTCTATATATATGAGTTTATATATTGTTGCATTAAGTTGTAGGAGTTGATTGAAACCGTTGATGCATTTATTACTATCCTTGCCTACCTTATTACCTTTTACCCTGTTAGGTCAGGATCGAATAACTGCTTAGCCTTGCTTAGACCGGTAGCGATCGGTGATATCCGGTCACCTACATTTATAGGTGGTTACTGGAAGAATTTAGCTATGGAAAGAATGATATCCTGGAATTAACCATGTGTGATGGATAATTGGAGACCGGACGGAAAAGTTGGAGGCAACCAGACAGGGTTCTGGGGTGCTGTTAGTTTCCGTCTGTGTCGATTAAGGACCGTTCGTTGTTGGGCCTCGAGTCATGTTGAACGCATGCCTTACATTTAGCTGGCCGGATAAAGTACCTTCCGACCACGAAGCTAGGAGATTTTTCGGGCCGAGTAGATTGCCCGCAACGCACTGTGCCGGAGCAGGTGTGGTAGGACACGGGGGCGGGATGATAAGACCAAAGTGCAGTCGGTCAGCCCCCGGGTACATGTGGTTCCTGGCAAACTCGAGATTCCTGGAAAGTTGACTCGGTGATCAATATCTCACTTTAGCGGGTGAGTGAGGTTTGTGTAAGGAATAAATCACCAGCTGGTTAGGAATCGATTCGAATCGCCATCGCTCCTGGATAGTGAGCACTTGACTCGAGTTACTTCATCGTAGTAATTATTATGGAACAATGATGGTTATCTGGATGATATGGGATATGCTAAATCTAAATTGGTAACTGGATGTTATTGGTTAATCAAGTGATTGCTATAGTATAGGTGCTTACCTAGATGGATAGGTTATAATAAAGATGATGCAAAGTACTTAAAATGGTTTCTTCATGCTAGCTTATGCTTTTCGCAAACAAGTCAGCTAGCCCACTAAAGAAAGCCTTGCATGATCCTTGGTGTCATTTGTTTTGGTTTTCGACGGGTAAGTCTGGCTGAGTACATTCGAGTACTCAGGGTTTATCCCACCTTGTTGCAGGTGATGTTCTCGACCTGTTGATGATGGTGGCTAACCACCGGTGGGCTCGGTGATTCTATACTTACTTCTCATCTATATGCTTTTGTCGGATGATGTCACTATGCTAGCAATATATTTGGAACTTATATTAATGTAATCATTTGAAAGCTATGTTGTTTTCACTAAGCAGTTTTGAAACCCCAAACTTGTACTATTATTTGTTAACCCCTTTGTAATATTATTTCCACTGCAACCCGATGTATGTGATGTGTATTTGCTTAATCACGCGATCTTGGTTGTGATGTTGATTTACCGAGGTCTTTCAGGGACACTCGGCGGACTACCAGGTTTATATGAGTGAAAGTATGGGTGTATCAACGTGTTAGCGGGGACAACCATACTTGATCTTGTATAAATTGGGCAGTTCTGTCACATTAGGAACTTCACTGGTGGAGTGTCCGCCCATAGAGTGTGGATAGTCTGATGGTGCCACCGATGCCCAAGATAGAAAAGATGGAGGTCACTGTAAGTGACCAGACGCTGGTCTCAGTTGGACCGACGCATCCGGTTAGTGGCAGTAGAGGGCACGCAGCGTCGGTCTCTGACTGGACGCTGGGTCACTTAGTGATCGGACGCTAATAGGGTACATCCGGTCCTGCTGACGTCGGTCATGAAAAGTTGTCTCTAGATGCTTACTAGAAATGACCGGACGCTGGGGTTCAGCGTCCGGTCACTTTGAGCTATTGTGTCTGGTCATCACTTGACCATTGAGATTGGGTGATCAACATTTAAAGAGAGGGACATGTGGCACGCATTACGTGATCGGACGCTGAGGTCCAGCGTCCAATCACCCCGTGTTGTGCCCAGTGAAGGGGTACAACAGCTCTATTTGTAGGGGCTTTCTATTTAAGCCCCATGGCTAGCTCAAGCTCACCCTCTTGGTCATTTCCATTGACATAGCAACCTTATGAGGTTAGCCAAAGCCCTCCCACTCATCTCCATCATAGATTCAACATCTTTGTGAGATTGGGAGAGAATCCAAGTGCATTGCTTGAGTGTTTGCATCTAGAGGCACTTGGTGTTCGTGTTTCTCTATAGGATTCGCTTGTTACTCTTGGTGGTTGTCGCCACCTAGATGGCTTGGAGTAGCGAGGATCGTCGAGCAGAGGGTGGTGATTGTCTCTAGCTCCGATCGTGGTGATTGTGAGGGGTTCTTGACCTCTCCCCGGCGGAGAGCCAAAAGGTACTCTAGTGGATTGCTCGTGGCTTGTGTGATCCTCATCTTGTGTTGGTTGTGTGGCACCCCGCACCCTATTGAGGGTTTGGTGTGTGATGCCAATTAGCGTGTGAACCTCTAAGTGAGTGAATCACCACAACGAGGACTAGGTTGCCGGTAAGCAAGTGAACCTTGGTAAAAAATCATTGTGTTCATCATTTGATTCTGAGGTGATTGGTCTTCATTGATATTGATTCTTGTGATTGATTGGTTCACTCCTCGACACGGTGGTATAAATATCTCACTCTCTTCCTTTACATTATCGCAAACCAGTTACCAAGCTCTTTAGTGTAGCTAGTTGTGAGAGCTTGTTAGTTTGGTTAGTGTAGCTCTTTAGTTAGTCTTTGAGAGCACACTAACTTAGTGTAGTGTCATAGCTATTGTGTGGATAGAAACTATATAAACTAGAATTGCGGTAGGTGGCTTGTAATTTTAGTATGCTAGCGCAACACTTGCTTCGCCTCATAATTGTCTAATCGGTTTGTTAAGTGTTGTTGTAGAAATTTTTATTAGGCTATTCACCCCACCTCTAGCCATTAGGACCTTTCACTTGCTATATCAAAGAGTGTTCTATTCTTCCTCTCAATAAGGCCATTTAATTGTGGAGTGTACTTGACCGAGAATTGATGTCTAATTCTAAATTCATCACACAACTCATCAATTCTAGTGTTCTTAAACTCACTACTATTGTCACTTCTAACTCTCTTGATGGTTGTTTCAAACTCATTGTGAATGCCCTTGACAAATGATTTGAATATTGCAAACACATCACTTTTATCCACTAGAAAGAATACCCAAGTGTATCTTGTGTAATCATCCACTATCACAAAGCCATATTTGTTTCCACCGATGCTAGTGTATTGTGTTGGCCCAAATAAATCCATGTGCAACAACTCAAATGCTTTACTAGTGCTCATCATGCTTTTCTTAGGATGGGTGTTTCCAACTTATTTGCCAGCTTGACAAGAGCTACAAAGCTTATCCTTCTCAAACACAACATCTTTCAAGCCTCTAACCAAGTCATGCTTAACCAATCTATTCAATTGTTTCATTCTAATATGACCAAGCCTTCTATGCCATAACCAACCTATGCTAGACTTAGTGATCAAACACATAGATAATTTAGCTTCACTAGCATTGAAATCAACCAAGTATAGATTCTCATATCTAAACCCTTTGAAGATTAAGTTAGAGCCATTTACATTTATGATCTCTACATCATCTACCTTAAATATGCATTTGAATCCAAGATCACACAATTGAGCCATGGATAGCAAGTTGAAGTTCAAGCTCTCTACTAGAAACACATTGGAAATGCTCATGTTATTTGATATTGCAATCTTACCAAGCCCCTTGATCTTGCCTTTGCCATTGTCATCAAATGTGATACTATCATAACCATCATTGCCATTGGTGTTGATTGAGTTGAATATTCTTGCATCACTGGTCATGTGTTGAGTGCACCCACTATCAAGAACTCAATGCCTTCCTTCGGCTTTGCAATTGACCTACAAAAGAAGATCAATTTTTTTAGGTACCCAAACTTACTTGGGTCCTTGAAGGTTAGTCATTAAGCTCTTTGGTACCAAAATGGCTTTCTTCTTTGAGCCCATCTATGGTGCACCAATGAACTTAGCCTTCACACCATTTATACCCTTAGTAAGCACATAGAAAGAATTAATCTTAATTGAGGATACATTGGCCTTTTTGCTCTTATTCTTGCATTCATGCTCTTTATGACCAACTTGCTAGCAACTAGTGCAAAACCGACCATTGTTCTTCACAAAACTAGTCTTGTGAGGAGCAAAGGCCACCTTGCCTTTCTTGGGGGTATAGCCCAATCCCTCTTTGTAGAGAGAAGCTCTTTGACTACCCATGCATATAAGCAAGCGGTCCTCACCACCATAGGCCTTAGCCAAGGTGTGAGTGAGCTCATTGACCTCCTTATTGAGGGTCTCATTCTCAACCATTAGTGAGGCATCATAAGTGAAAACCATCACTACTAGATGAGGTGAAAGTAGAAGTGCTAGAAGAAGGGTTAGTGGGAGCAACAATGATAGGCATAGATAATGATTCATCAATTATGTCACAAGTTAAGCCTACATTACATGTCTCAACATGCTTCTTGTTATTTTGCTCATCAAACAAAGAGGAATGAGCTTTTTCAAGCTTCTTGTGAGCATTGCCAAGCTTCTCATGGGCTTCCTCTAGCCTCTCATGAGATACATTGAGATCATCAAAGGCTTGCTTAAGGGCTTTTATTTCCTTACGCAAGCTTTTGCATTCCCTTCTCTTAATGTCAAAGTGTTCTTTAGCATCATCTAGCATGTCAAGTAGTTTATCCTTAGTTGGTTCATCATTATCACTATCACTTTCATTTTCATTATCATGTTCCTCACCACTTCCATCATCATGAGTTTGTACCTTAGTGGCCTTAGTCATAAAGCATGAGGGAGTGCTGAAGAGAGAAGGCATCTCATTGATAGCAATGCTTACAAGTACCTTCTTCTTGGTGGTCTTGTCATCATCACTATCATCATCATCACTTGAGGAAGCGTCACTATCCCAAGTGACCATACATGAACCACCCTTCTTCTTCTTTTTGAAGGTCATTTTGTCCTTCTTCTCTTTCTTTTCTTTCTTGTCCTTCTTCTTGTTCTTTTTGTTGTTATCATTGTCACTATTGTAAGGGCATTGTGCAATAAGATAATCCTTGCTTCCACAATTGAAGCACCTTCTTGACTCTTCCTTATTCTTGGATGAAGACTTCTTTCTTCTAGCATGGTAGCCCTTCTTCATCATGAACTTGCCAAATCTCTTAACAAAGAGAGCCATCTTCTCATCATCCATCTCATCAAAGCTCAAGTCTGCATCTTCACTTGATGATTCTGGCTTTGCCTTACCCTTGGATGATGTGGCCTTGAATACCACACTCTTCTTGTCATCCTTCTTCTCATCTTTCTTCTCTTTCTTTTCTTCCTTCTCATCATCATCTCTATATGTGTCATCGGTCATTATATCTCCCAACACTTGGTTTGGTGTCATGGTGTCCAAACCACTCCTTACTAGAATAGTGACCAATGTGCCAAACTTGAGGGTAAGCATCTCAAGAACTTGTGGGAGAAGTCATTGTCCTTCACCTCTTCTCCAAGTGCTTTAAGATCATTAACAAGCACTTGAATCCTAAGGAACATCTTCGACACACTCTCATCCTCCTTCATCTTGAAGCTTGCAAACTTCTCATTAAGAATGTATGCCTTTGCACTCTTCATGGCTTGAGTGCCCTCAAATGATTCCTCCAACTTCTTCTAAGTCTCATGAGCTCTCTCAATGTTCTTGATTTGCTCAAATGTTCTCTCATCCAAAGCATCATGGATGACACTAAGAGCAATGTCATTATTTTAGAGTAGCACCTCTTCGATGACGGTGGGAGCCTCTTCATCATCAATCTCAATCTTGGTCTCCACCACCTTCCAAACCTTCCTATTGATTGACTTGATATATATTATCATCTTATCCTTCCAATAGGGATAGTTTGAGCCATTAAATTGGGGTGGCTTCTTAGTGTTGTTTATTTAAGCTATTTTGACACTGAAGGTTGTTAAGCCTCAAATCACGATGACCTCAGCTCTGATATCACTTGAAGGGTCCTAATGGCTAGAGGAAGGGTGAATAGCCTATTAAAAATTTCTACAACACCACTTAACAAACTAGTTAGACAAATATGAGGCGAAGCAAGTATTGCACTAGCCTACTAAAAATACAAGCCATCTACCATAAGTCTAGTTTCTATAGTCTCTATCCACACAATGGCTATGTCACTACACTAAGTTAGTGTGCTCTCAAAGGCTAACTAAAGAGCCACACTAACTAAACTAACAAGCTCTCACAACTAACTACACTAAAGAGCTTGATAATTAGTTTGCGGTAATGTAGAGAGAGAGAGCAAGATAGTTATACCACTGTGTCAAAGAATGAACCAATCAATCACAAGAATAAATACCAATAAAGATCAATCACCTTGGAATCAAATGATGACATAATAATTTTTTACCGAGGTTCACTTGCTTCCCGACAAGTTAGTCCACGTTGTGGTGATTCACTCACTTGGAGGTTTACGCGCTAATTGGCATCACACGCCAAACCCTCAATAGGGTGCCGCACAACCAACATAAGATGAGGATCACACAAGCCATGAGCAATCCACTAGAGTACCTTTTGGCTCTCCATCGGGGAAAGGTCAAGAACCCCTCACAATCACCACGATCAAAGCCGGAGACAATCACCACCCTCCGCTCGATGATCCTCGCTGCTCCAAGCTGTCTAGGTGGTGGCAACCACCAAGAGTAACAAGCAAATCCCGCACCGAAACACGAACACCAAGTGCCTCTAGATGCAAACACTCAAACAGTGCGCTTGGATTCACTTCCAATCTCACAAAGATGATGAATTAATGATGGAGATGAGTGGGAGGGCTTTGGCTAAGCTCACAAGGTTGCTATGTCAATACAAATGACCAAGAGAGTGAGATTGAGCCAGCCATGGGGCTTAAATAGAAGCCCCCATGAAATAGAGCCATTAGCTCCTCAGTCCACTGAAAATCAAGGCAACCGGACGCACCGATCGATTTGACCAGACACAGGACCCCAGCATCCGGTCCTCAAATTTTCACCATGTGTCCCCTGCTTCCAATGTTGATCGCCTGATCTCAATGGTCAATAGTGCACTTAAGTTATGATCGGACGCTCTACAGTGTAGGACTAGACACAGGACCCCATCGTTTGGTTACTTCTAGTAAAGTTCCAAACTGTACTCGCCCAGTGTCCGATCACTTACCCTCTTCTCTGTGCACCGCAACATCAGCAGGACCAAATGCTGAACAGTGTTTAGCCAGAGTCTGATCACCTGCGTCTGGTCACAGGCCGAGAGTACCACTTTCTTTTATAATTTACCGGATGCTGCTCTCTAGAGTCCAGTCACACATGACTAGACTCACTCAGAGTTCGATCAGTCTCTACTAACTGATCGACGCCTAGGTTTAGCCATCAGACGCGTCCGATCCGACGAGGACAGCGTCCAATGCACTCTATGAAACCCTATCTTTTCTATACAGGGCACCGGTGGCACCGTTGGACACTCCACCGGTAAAGTTTCGAACCCTTGCTCCCATGTGCTAAACACATTTTCAAGGGTGTTAGCACTCCACTAGATCCTAAATGCATATGCAATGAGTTAGAGCATCTAGTGGCACTTTCATAACCATATTTTGATACGAGTTTTATCCCTCTTAATAGTACGACTATCAAACCTAAATGTGATCACACTCACTAAGTATCTCGATCACCAAAACGAAAAGCTCCTATCAATTTCACCTTTGCCTTGAGCTTTTTTATTTTCTCTTTCTTCTTTTCCAAGTCTAATCACCATTGGATAATCACCATGCCATCATCATTATCATGTCATGATCTTCATTTGCTTCACCACTTGGAGTAGTGCTACCTATCTAGTAACCACTTTGATAAACTAGGTTAGCACTTAGGGTTTCATCAATTCACCAAAACCAAACTAGAGCTTTCACGCGTCCGACGGTACGGACGCCTGTGGCTGAGCGTTTCCGCACTTGTTATCATGACTCACTATTGTATAGGTTCTTGTGCCCAACTTGTTATTTGAACATCTTTAGAAATATAGTATCTCGTTATCCCATATCCCCATAAAACTATCATGTTAGGAATAAGTATGCTTTTTTCTTGCTTCACTAGTTTCCCATCTCTCTTTATCACCAATATTTCTCTTATCTCCCTTCAAGTGGGGGGTGTATCTCCTCCAAATAGCATGAAAACCACCCCAACTACCACTTTTTGTCCATCTTTTCTACTACACTCATAAGGGACCTACCTTCCATATGGGTACTGGGGGAGATATATTGATATATTGCTACAGCAGTCACCAAATATTCACAAAAATAAATATTGGGGATAGGATATTGGGAAACTAGTGGAGATGCTCTAAGAGCCAAGCTCTGCTCTGCTCTCCTCTCTTCCACATGAGCAAAAATATTGACTAACTTACTATAGGATAATTGTTCTTGCTCTAAGGCTGTAAGGGCAAAGCCAACTAGGAAGAATACCAGGGCCATTAGAGCATCTCCATGGGTTTTGTAAAACAACTCTCTTGTGGGGGTATGGCCCCCTGTATCCTCAAGACAAGACATGGGCTGCACCATCAGAGGTAGCCTAGCCCACAAGATCAAGACATGCACGGCGCTGCTCGGCGTGCACCTCAAGATATTGTATAGTACCAAATAGGATACTTTCCTTGTAACCCTACCCCTTTAGAGTATATAAGGAGAGGCAAGGGTCCCCTAGCGGACAAGATACATCAAGATACATACATCCGCATTTACGTAATATCATACAATAGCTAATACAAATCAACAGACCACAGGAGTAGGGTATTACATCATACTAATGACCTAAACCTGTCTAACTCGTGTGTCTCTATTGCCTTCTTGTTCTTGATCACACGCTTCCCTGTCGATCAATCTATCTTCGTGGGATATCCCTCGGAGGACTGCCGATGATATTTTGTTGGCAGTTGACGCGCCAGGTAGGGGCTTGCGTGTTGTTTCCTTGTCGAACAAGATGACTTTTTTCGTAGGCTCTTCGTTCCTCCCACAACCTGGCCAGATCTTCACGGTCGGATTGATCTCGTGGATCATCAATGCTGATGGAGTCAAAGAGCTCCTCGAGCTAGTGCAGATCGATTCTATGCCGATCATCCCCACACTTGCAACTATAGATCTGATCTCGGAACTGCCTCCGAGGTCACCTTCATCAACAACTCGCTGCTCGCTTCCTCGCTACCAGAGAAGGCAGATCAACAACGATGATCTGATTGCATCAATCGATCAAGTTGGTCAGAAGCTAGCCGATTGCCCTCCAGCGCTGAATCGGCTCTGGACACTTTGGTTCAGCGCCGACCACCCTCCAATCCAGATCTATCAGAGGCTGCTCAGGAAACTCTAGGGGTTATGGCCCTACCTTTTGGGTTCACCAACACCACCATCGCTTACCAACATGCCCTGAGCGGTAGATTCGTAGACCAGGTTGAAGACGTCCATCCTCTCGCTGACCAGATAGCGCCATACACCGTCGACCAGATGTTCTGTGCTAAGTCACGCTTTAATATTTTTCTAAATCTTCTCCAATTTTCGTTAATCACCATAATGTTTCTCCGAGTTGTTTTCTCCATATTTGCTCTCCAAACAATTTTCTGAACCCCCGAACAGTCATGTTGATGCTCGAATGCCTCCAGAGACGGCCCTGTCTTCGGCCCCTCCCTACACGTGCACGAGCATCTGCCCTCTGCGTTATGGGTGGTCGGCAGCGGCTCCTTAGCGATGCCTATTCCTCCTACACGTGCACGGGCTCTGTGCTCCGTGTTATGGTTAACAGTCTAGCTAGGGCTAGAGACTCAGCTACACACTAACTGTTTCGGTGGTTTATATTAAATACATCTTCACACCAACTAATCGTCGAGCTACTTATGCTATTTCATCGTCATTGCTGATTTTTCTCTGGAGTTCATATATTTGTACATCATGTACTACCCATTCTACAAATTTGTATTGTTGGATTATAGGACCACCTGGTGCTCAGGCTTCTCCACCGATCAACTAGTCAGACCGCTAGGTCCATAGACTTCATCACCGACCAGTTGATCGGATTGTTCATCGGTCGCTTCTACTCAATGTTCACTTCGCCACCGACCAGTTGACCAGACTATTCGTCGCTTGTGCTTTATCGCCAGCTGCGTCGGTTACTCCTCGGCCCTCGGATTCTTTGTGCTCGAGGACTAAGTGGGCACACTTCACCCCACTTTACCTTGTGGACATCGCTAGCTACACCGGGAACTCCTCGGTGCTCGGACATCGTCAGCTACGCCAGGGACTCCTCGGTGCTTGGACATCGCCGCCTACGTCAAGGACTCCTCGGTGCGCAGACATCGCCAGCTACGATGGGAACTTCTTGGTGCTCAGACATCACCAGCTATGTCGGGGACTCCTCGGTGCTCGGATATCGCCGCCTACGCTAGGGACTCCTCGATGCTCGAACATCGCCGCCTACGTCGGGGACTCCTCGGTGCTTAGACATCGCCGCCTACGCTGGGGACTCCTCAGTGCTCAGACATCGCTGCCTACGCCGAGGACTCCTCAGTGCTCCGATATCGCCAGCTACGTCGGGGACTTCTCGGTGCTCGGACATCACCGCCTACGCCAGGGACTCCTCAGTGCTTGGACATCACCGCCTACGCCGAGGACTCCTCGGTGCTCCAACATCGCCAGCTATGTTGGGAACTCCTTGGGAACTCCTCGATGCTTGGACATCACCGCCTACGCCAGGGACTCCTCGATGCTCCGACATCACCAGCTACGCCGGGGACTCCTCGGTGCTCAGACGTCGCCAGCTACATCAAGGACTCCACGGCGCTCAGACATCGCTCTTGGTGGTCGGATCTTGCTACGTCTCATCGGTGTGGTATCAAGCTGCTCCATGCTATTCGAATTAGGGTGCTAATCTTGGGTAGCACATCTGGGGTCTTGATATGCACATGTCGGATGACGTCGGCAAAGCTTTTAGACTTCTTTTTCTTTGACCCTGCTACAAGATCCATTCTTCATCTTCCAGCAGACTCGGGGACTAAGAGGACACACTTCACCTTGCGGTGAATGTGTGCTTTTCTCATCTCGAGGCTACGCCCAGGGACTGGCTACCTGCTCGGCTGGTCTTCTACTTTCTAACCCTAGCACCATGTGACTACGTCACCTACTGTCAGGCTCAGGGACTAAGTGGGCACACTTCACCTTGCGGTGAATGTGCGCTTTTCTCATCTCAAGGCTACGCCCAGGGACTGGCTGCCTGCTCGGCTGGTCTTCTACTTTCTGACCCTGGCACCATGTGACTACGTCACCTACTATCAGGCTCAGGGACTAGCTGTGGGGGTATGGCCCCTGGTATCCTCAAGACAAGACATGAGCCGCACCATCAAAGATGGCCCAGCCCACAAGATCAAGACGTGCACGGTGCTGCTCGGTGTGCACCACAAGATATTGTATAATATCAAATAGGATACTTTTCTTGTAACCCTATCCCTCTAGAGTATATAAGGAGAGGCAGGGTTCCCCTAGCAGACAAGATACATACATCTACAGTCACGCAATATCATACAATAGCTAATACAAACCAACAAACTACAGGAGTAGGGTATTATGTCATACTGATAGCCTAAACCCGTCTAACTCATTTGTCTCTGTTGCCTTCTTGTTCTTGATCTCACGCTCCTCTGCCAATCAATCTACCTTCGTGGGATACCCCTTGGAGGACTGCCGACGATATTCTATCGACATCTTTATTTTAATGTTTTAGCAAAAAAGGAAAAATCATGCTCCAATAGTTTGGTAAAAGAGCTCCTTAAAAATAAAAAGTTGTCAAATATCCTCTTCAACTTGTAAGTTTTCGCGGTCGAGAGAAACTTCGTATCTGCTCCCGGACATTTTTCTCGAGAGATCGGAATATATTGGACCAATGAGTAAATTAAGAAAATGATTCCATATGAGAAAGCGGTAAGAAGAAATTGATAAAAAAATATTTGTTTGGTTAGAAATCATTTAAGATTCCTAAAGCAAAATCATTTAGGAAGCTATTAAAGGAGGCTGTTGGAGAAACATAAAATTTAAGGTTGATATTTTTTCTGTTGACTTGCGAAATCTATTAGTTTAGCAAGTACATTATATTAAACTCGTGGATATGCTCTTAGCTCCATTAAAACATGCATGATGATACCAAGCAAGAAATAAACTGTTAAAAAATTCTAGAATTTCGTCGTGTTAGCTGAGCCCGACGACAAAAGGGGTTCTAGCTCGGCCATGTTCTACCTGTTCGTTGCCAACATTCCACTCTTGGGCCGTCACTACTACAGAATGGACTTGTTGTCCCGGGCGGTAACAGCCTTTAGTCCTGGTTACCACGCCGGGACAACGATCTTAGGACTAAAGGTGGAACCTTCAGTCCTGGGTTATCGAGCTGGGACTAAAGAGGGACCTTTAGTCCCGGTTGGTGTTACCAACCGGGACTAAAGGCCCTCCAGCCGAGCAAACCTGGCTGCACCCTTTAGTCCCGGTTGGTAACCCCAACCGGGACTAAAGGTTCCTTTTCTTTTTTTTTGTTTAATTTGTTTTCAGTTCAGTTACACATATTTGTTTAATATATAATATGTTTTTATGTACGTATTCTACGCTGCTAATATAAATACACGCACGCATATAATTACATCTAATTCTCATCTCGAGCATTATTATATTCGAATAAAGTATGAAACTATATATATTATAGATATATATGTATATATACAACACTTTCATAATCTTGTTTTTGAAAATAACGATATCAATAAACATTTAATTTACATCATTAGTTCCTTAGGATCAAAGTAGAACTCGCCGTTGGGATTTAGCACTTTTTCTAGAAGATATCATGCTATTGACTCTTGAACTACTTTCAGATGGTCTTTTTGCATGACCCTTCGTTTCAACCATTCAGTCTTGCATTTGAAATAAAAGGAAAAGTATTAATACATATATATATTCATTTAAAAATAAATAAAAAATTGATATATACGTACTCTGAGAACATCTTCAGGAGTTCTTATGTATATAGTGATAAATTCACAAACATAGTATCCACACAAGTTATTACCTAGTTCCTACCGCAAACACCATTGTACGAGAAGAAGATTATTCTCATCATCTCACACGTAAATTAAAGTACGATATAGTAATTAAACACGTGGGGAAGTATATATAGTACAACTTACTGGTATTTCAACTACATTAAGTGGTGCCTTACAATCCTTGCGGTGTTGCCGAATAAACTCTTTCCAAACCTTATACGACCAATAATGTACGATCGTTAATAAATTATGGCAAAGTCTATTCAATAATAGTTGTGCGCGAGAGATCGAAATTACCCCTGGATAATATCTATCATATCTTGGTATAGTGCCCGCTCTTTTCTCAATGAGTCCAATATTACTAACTGACTTGAGTTTAACTCAATGACAATGAGTATCCAGTGAAACCTGCATTGGTTTATACACACACGTACGTGCATATAAGTTGTATTGATATTACATAAAATATATAGACTACATTATTATTAACACTTACTCAAAGTTGTACGAGAAAAGTATTGTTGTCTTGTCGTGCTGCTTCATGAAGAACTTCATGATATTCGTCTGTGCTTCAGATACCCAGTGCTCCTTAATAATAATATCGGTTTTGAATACGATATAAGGATCAATGAAGCCAACACTGGTGTCTTGTATTCTTTGGAGCTCTGACATCTGGAATCTGTATATAAATATAAGTTACATGTGAGGATAATTATATACACGTACGCATGGAAGTGAGTTTATTAAATAAAAGTAAGAATCACTTACAAACAAAAGGAGCTAATGATTGATTTGTCCAGAGTGTCCAAGTGGTATAGTTGATGCAATTCTTCGAAACTAATATGTAAGATATCATCGCCATGGAAGTAATTATGGTCTCTAAATCTGACAAAGATCCACTGCTCACCCCTGCCACACGCCTGCATGTATCACTTGTTGAGCAAGTATATTTACGTACCCAATTCATTCAGAGCCGTAGGGTTGTACAGACTTTTGCCAAATTTATAAGTCTTCTAGGTATCAACTTCCAGGTTCTGGATTGGATCTTTGCCCATCACTTGATCCAAGCTTAAACCAGTTTGTTCAAAAAAAGCATTAAGGTCTTGAACCGACACTTCTCTAGAGTTGTCTGGTCGATAGACTTCTATGTTGGAACCATATTCATTAGCAACAATAAGATTTTGCATTGGTTGCTTCTGTTGTTCGAGCTGTGGGACATCCTTTCCCTGATGCTCTTTTCCTTTTCTTATGTGCATCATGTGACTTCACGAGGGAGCGGTCATAGTCTGATAGTGGCGGAGGCTTACAAACTTCAAGCATCTTTTTCTTGTGAGCTTCGACCTTCTGCCTCAGCTGATCTCGTGGTATGTAAAAGTATGACTTCTCCTTAAGCTTCGCTTGTCTCTGCTTTTGTATATCTATAAAAAAATCTTTCACTTTTTTGTCTTCTTCAGCTGCTATTTGCTCATTAGTCTTTTTAGAAAGTATTTCTTGAGAAATAACTCTTTTTTTAGGTCTTCTTTGCCGCTGGGACCTTAGACGTCTTTGTAGTGCGTCGCTGTGGAGGGGGTGGGGGCGGTGTTGGAGACTGGCGTGGAGGTGATGAGGCTAGTGTTGGAGTCCGGCGTGGAGGCATTGGAGATCGTTGTGGAGGCGGTGGGGCCGGTGTAGGAGTTAGAGATCGTTGTGGAGGCGATGGGGCCGGTGTAGGAGTTGGAGATCGCCGTGGGGATGAAGTCGTCTCGCCCCCCCCCCCCCCGATGCTATGATGAGATGGGGAATGAAT
Organism: Miscanthus floridulus; assembly: GCF_019320115.1. Classification (NCBI taxonomy): domain Eukaryota; kingdom Viridiplantae; phylum Streptophyta; class Magnoliopsida; order Poales; family Poaceae; genus Miscanthus; species Miscanthus floridulus. The sequence continues at coordinate 124,894,530 of NC_089586.1, read as the reverse complement.
GATTGGGCTAGGCTAGGGGGAGACCCTGCTACAAAAACAAGTTGTGGGTCAATTATTTTTGAAGCCAATATAAAATTAATGGAAAAATAATATTTCATTCACTTTCATTCGTACCTAGGGTGAGGTAGGGGAAGCGGTGGCGCCCCAGGAATGATGATGAAGCGTTTGCGCCATTGAATAAATGTCTTCTCTGCTTCTCCTAGTGTCTTCTCCCCATCACTGCCTTCAATGTCAAGAGGAACATTGCTGTAACCTTTGAGCACTCTATCGACCGAGACGCTAGCATATCCAGGTTGAATAACTGACCCATGGATTCTTGGTGTCTTCGTTCGGTCTATTGGAGATACAACCCCGACAGCCACCATGATTGATGCATTATTACCATCTGGAATATGCAGCTCACATGTTGTTAGAGGCTCGGTAATGTCATCAATAGGGAAGCGCAACCCAGCATCACCTTAAATAACTGGCAGCTCCGTGGAAGCACAACTGCTTTTCATCTGACCAACGGGGCTAATGGTGACTCCCAGCGTTGATTGCGATTGCATTTGACTCATTGCTAGCTGCACTTGCCTCTTGATCTCCTCCTGCATTCTTGCCTCAAGAGATTTTTCTCGTTCACGTGATTCAAGCAATGCTTGTCGTGACTCATTAACAAATTGCTCCAATACACGGATTCGGTCTGCCTCCTCATCCTTCTTTCTTTAGCGGCTTTTGTAGGTATCCCTATCTGCTAAGGAATGCTTGTAGCCACAGAACCACCCCATAGCCTCTTGTTCGACCATCGTGTTTGGGATTCTCTAGGGCATATGTCAATTCATCATTTTCTCTGTTGGGCTTGAAAACACCACTATCAGCTTCTTCTCTAGCACGAGCTAGTCTCTATGTTGCTCTCTCAATTTTTTGGCCAAAAATTAGCTTACCAGTGTCTGGGTCTAGGCTTCCCCCATGAGCGTAGAACCAATTCTTCGCGTATTGTGGCCAGTTCTTCTCTATTGTTTCAGGTATAATTCCCTTGGTAGTAATCTCTGCTTCTAGGTTCTGCCACTTGGGAATAGCACTCCTATAACCACCTGATCCTATGCGATGATGGTATTGCTTCTGTCGGGCATTCTGATGATTCCTCATCACACGTTCCTCACTCTCTTGAGATGTCTTGTATTGTACGAAGTCATCCCAATAGGGACTCCAACTTGACAAACGCCTTAGCATTGAAATTCGGCGTTTCATTCTTCAAGATAAACTTTTTATACAATGTCTTCTTCCAACTCTGGAACAATGTTACCATCTTCTTCATTGTCCAATCCCTCACTAGCTCCTTCAAAGCATCATCTGCTTGTAATAGTGAAATGCTGAGTGATATCTCTCCAAGCTAGGTTCTTGTCACGATCAGATATAAAACTAACATTAGGAGCGGATATCTTCTGCTTCCATTCATGAGCACTAACTAGGATCCTATCCCTTACAATGAACCCACATTGATTGACATATGTCTGAGCATGTGGTCCCAATGGTTTACCGGTGTCGATGTCGAATTCTGATATTATGAAACGGCCCTCTAATGGCTTTTTTGGCCCTCGGACTTTCCTACTCTTACCGGTGGTTAATGTAGATCCAGAGACCGGCTACTATGAGTAGAAACACAATGATTAACAACAAATATATGTACGCATGCATCTATAAGAGATGATAGATAATCGAATATACCTCGCCAGTATTTTCTTGTGCGATAATTTGTTGATCTTCAACCACCAGCATATTCAGGATATTCCTCATAATCAGCGAAGTACTGACTCATGTCATCTACATCCATATTGGTGCCGACGTTGATAATATTCGCCATTATGTCATCATTCAAGTTATCATCCGGAGCAGCCATTTGTATCTTCAAGATAACACATAGATAGAATTACTATGGCACATAACATAAGTACATGTGATAACACATATAGAATTACTAAATCCAATTAAATATAATAACACATAATATTTCATAAGGATAAACAATAATAAGGTATAGGCTTTGGAATCGGAATAAAAAACACTTTCGATCCAAAAACATGGAAATAAGTACATGTATATATACACATAGAATGATACAATTTTCTCTCTCTCTCAACACATAGAATAAGTGCATATGTATATATCTCTAGATATGCATGTGATAACACATAGAATGTCTCTCTAGATACAATTTTCTCTCTCTCTCAACACATGGAAATAATTAAGTACATGTATATATACACATAGAAATAATTAAGTACATATATATGTATACATATAGAATCTCTAGATAGAATTAATTACTAAATCTAATTAAACCTAACATATATGCATAGATAGAATTACTAAATCAAATTAAATCTAACACATATATAGAGAGAGATAGAATAATAATTACTAAATATATCAAAAACTATAATAAAAAACTATCTAAAAAACTATCTAAATAAAGTACTAATTAAATTTTAATACATTTAAATCTAATTAACATATATCAAAAACTATCTAAAAAACTAAGAATAAACTACTAATTAAATTTTAATACATTTTAATCTAACATATATATTAAACACTACCTAAAAAACTATCTAAGACTATCTAAAAAAGTATCTAAAAAAATATGTCCGAGCGTGCTATATAGCTAGCAACAGGCTATGGATGGCCATGGCGGCTGGGTGTGCTGGCTGGCCACGGGGCCGAGCAGAGCCGCGTGAGGACGACGTACGATGGAGACTCGACGGTGGCCAGGCGAGGCTCGATGATGAGGCTGGGCGGGGGTAGACGACGACGGTGGCGCGGGCGCGACAGAGACGACGAGATCGATGTTGTAGATCGAAAAGTAGAAGATGAACAGAGAAACCGTTCAATATATATAGGCCGGGATCCTTTAATCCCGGCTGGTAACACCAACCGGGACTAAAGATCCTTTAGTCCCGCCTGGTAAGCCGAACCGGGACTAAAGGTCCAACCCTTTAGTCCCGGCTCGGCTTACCAGCCGGGACTAAAGGATCTTTAGTCCCGGTTGGTGTTACCAGCCGAGACTAAAGGTATTTTTGGACGGGTAATTACGCCCATCCTTTAGTCCCGATTCCTGGCCTGGGCCAGGACTGAAGGCCTGAAATTTTTGCAGCCCGCCTAAAGTGTTGTTTTTTCATTAAGGATTGTAGATCTTGATGAGCTGCTCAAATGAGACACTAAATGACCTCAGATGAAAAATCTCTGAATATCAAGTTTGATCATCTCATCAAGATCTACAATTGTTACATAGCTCATTTTTCCATTTGAGAAAGTTTTATCAAACACTAGTCACAAATTCTTGAATCTCATATAGACTTTCTAAAACTATGTCACACACTTATGAAATTTGAACTACATTTTATTCAAACTTTCTCAAATGAAAAATGACCTATATAAGGATTGTAGATCTTGATGAGCTAAACAAACTTGGTATTCAAAACTTTTCAATTTAAGACAATCTAGGGTTCCGAAAACTAGTTTGTAGGCTGTCGAAATTTAAAAATCATAAATTTGAACCATCCAAACTATCTCAAATGGAAAGTTGACCAAAACAATAATTGTAGATCTTGATGATTTTAACAAACTTGGTATTCAAAACTTTTCAATTTGAAGTCATTTAGAGTTCATAATACTAGAGTCAAAGTGTTGTTTTTTCATTTGACCAAATTTGACTTAGTCAAACTTGCTCAAATGAGACACTAAATGACCTCAGATGAAAAATCTCTAAATACCAAGTTTGATCATCTCAGCAAGATATACAATTGTTACATAGCTCATTTTCCCATTTGAGAAAGTTTTATTAAACACTAGTCATAAATTCGTGAATCTCATATAGACTTTCTAAAACTATGTCACACACTTGTGAAATTTGAACTACATTTTATTCAAACTTTCTCAAATGAAAAAATGGCCTATATAAGGATTGTAGATGTTGAAGAGCTGAACAAACTTGGTATTCAAAACTTTTCAATTGGAGACAATCTAGGGTTCCGAAAACTAGTTTGTAGGTATTAAAATTTAAAAATCACAAATTTGAACCATCCAAACTATCTCAAATGGAAAGTTGACCAAAACAATAATTGTAGATCTTGATGATTGTAACAAACTTGGTATTCAAAACTTTTCAATTTGAAGTCATTTAGAGTTTATAATACTAGAGTCAAAGTGTTGTTTTTTTATTTGACCAAATTTGACTTGGTCAAACTTGCTCAAATGAGACACTAAATGACCTCAGATGAAAAATCTCTGAATACCAAGTTTGATCATCTCAGCAATATCTACAATTGTTACATAGCTCATTTTCCCATTTGAGAAAGTTTTATCAAACACTAGTCACAAATTCTTGAATCTCATATAGACTTTCTAAAACTATGTCACACACTTGTGAAATTTAAACTATATTTTGTTCAAACTTTCTCAAATGAAAAAATGGCCTATATAAAGATTGTAGATCTTGAAGATCTGAACAAACTTGGTATTCAAAACTTTTCAACTGGAGACAATCTAGGGTTCCGAAAACTAGTTTATATGCGTCGAAATTTAAAAATCATAAATTTGAACCATCCAAACTATCTCAAATGGAAAGTTGACCAAAACAACAATTGTAGATCTTGATGATTTTAAGAAACTTGGTATTCAAAACTTTTAATTTGAAGTCATTTAGAGTTCATAATACTAGAGTCAAAGTGTTGTTTTTTTCATTTGACCAAATTTGACTTGGTCAAACTTGCTCAAATGAGACACTAAATGACCTCAGATGAAAAATCTCTGAATACCAAGTTTTATCATCTTAGCAAGATCTACAATTGTTACATAGCTTATTTTCCCATTTGAGAAAGTTTTATCAAACACTAGTCATAAATTCTTGAATCTCATATAGACTTTCTAAAACTATGTCATAATAGTGCATCGTTGTATCATGCGGGCACAATGGTGAATTTTTTCTTAACGTATGACCCTTGGTTATGATCTTGTCATAACCATGGAGTGTCTTCATCATTTAACATGATGCTTGGATCTTTCTTCACTATGAAGGGTGGAATTCGGATATTTCTTTCATAATCTTCTAACATGTCTAACTTGTCTTCAATTCCTCACTATATTTATTTTCCCAGAAAGAACTATGTAGTGCTTTGGCTCATTGATCATTGAGTTGATGTCTTCATTTTTTTCTCTCTTTGATTTTGTAGACATGTCTTTCACATAGAACATCTAACTCACATCGGTAGCAAGGACGAATGGTTCGTCTTTGTACCCAATATTGTTGAGGTCCACTGTTGTCATTCCATACTCTTTGTCGACTGTTACCCCTCCTCCGGTCAGCTTCACCCATTGGCACCTGAATAAAGGGACTTTAAAATTAGGTGCGTAGTCTAGTTCCCATATATCTTCTATGCGGCCATAATATGTTTGTATATTCCTATCTGTATCTGTGTCATCTATGCGAACACCACTATTTTGATTGGTGCTCCTTTTATCTTGGGCAACTGTGTAAAATGTATTCCCATTTATCTCGTACCCTTGGTACGTGAGGATATGCCATGATGGTTGCCTAGCCAATAAATACAGTTGCTCATAAATATTGTCATCGCCTTGACATTCTTTTTGCAACTAACCACTGAAACTTTTCATGTGCTGACACCTAATCCAAGCTTCAGTCTTCCCTGGAAACTTGGATCGTAAGAACTCCTTATGTATCTCGATGTACGGATGCACCAATGACGAGTTCTGAAGAACTGTGTAGTGTGCTTTATTGAAATAATCATCTTCCATGCCAATATATGTTTTCTTTCCTAAAGTTCCTTTACCACTGAGTCTCCCCTCGTGTCGCGATTCGGGAACGCCAATCGGGGCAAGGTCAGGAATAAAGTCAACATAGAACTCAATGACCTCCTCTATTCCATAGCCCTGGGCGATGCTTCCTTCAGGCTTAGAACAAACTTTCACATATTTCTTCAAGACTCCCATAAACCTCTTGAAGGGGAACATGTTATGTAAGAACACATGTCCAAGAATACTAATCTCCTTCACCAAATGAACTAGGAGGTGTGTCATGATATTAAAGAAGGATGGAGGGAACACCAACTCAAAGCTGACAAGACATTGAACCACATCATTCTGTAGAGTAGCTAGTTCCACTGGATTGATTGCCTTCTGAGAAATTGCATTGAGGAATACACATAGCTTCATGGTGGCTAGACGTACATGTGGAGGTAGAATTCCTCTTAAAGCAACTGGAAGCAATTGCGTCATAAGCACATGGCAGTCATGGGACTTTAAGTTTAGGAATTTCTTCTCTAGCACATTTATTATACCCTTTATATTGGAGGAGAATCCCGATAGGACCTTGATGCTGCTTAGACATTCAAACATGCTGTCCCTCTCTTCTTTGCTAAGCATGTAGCTAGCAGGACTTAAGTAATGACGTCCATCATCTGCCTTCTCTGGATGAAGGTTGTCTCATTCTTTTATGCCCTGCAAGTCCTGACGTGCTTCAAGTGAATCCTTTGGCTTCCCATACACACCCATGAATCCTAACAGGTTCACACAAAGATTCTTTGTCAGGTGCATCACGTCGATTGCGTTGCGGACCTCTAGGACTTGCCAATAGGGTAGCTCCCAAAAGATGGACTTCTTCTTCCACATGGGTGCGTGTCCCTTAGCATCTTTGGGAACAGATTCGCTGCCTTGTCCCTTTCCAAATACTACTTTCATATCCTTGACCATTGCGAGTACATCTTCCCCGGTTCGGTTATGAGGCTTCTTCCGGTGGTCTGGCTTACCTTTAAAATGCTTACCTTTCTTTCTTACTTGGTGATTCAAAGGAAGGAATCGACGATGACCAAAGTACATGACCTTTCAACATCTTTTCAAATATATACTGTCAAGGTCATCAAAACAATGTGTGCATGCATTATATCCTTTGTTTGTCTGACCTAAAAGATTACTTAAAGCAGGCCAATCATTGATTGTTATGAACAACATTACTCGTAGGTCAAAGTGTTCTTGTTTGTACTCATCCCAGACACGTACACCTGGTTTGTTCCATAAAACTAGAAGTTCTTCAACTAATGGCTTCAGATAGACATCAATGTCGTTGCCAAGTTGCCTCGGACCTTGGATGAGGATCGGCATCATAATGAACTTTCGCTTCATGCATAACCATGGAGGAAGGTTGTAGATACATAGAGTAACTGGCCAAGTGCTATGACTAGTGCTCTGCTCCCTAAAAGGATTCATACCATCTGTACTTAAGGCGAACCTTAAGTTTCTAGCCTCATTTGCAAACTCTAGAAATTCCCTGTCTATCGCTCTCCACTAGGACCCATCAGCTAGGTGTCTCAGCATATTATCTACCTTATGGTCTTCTTTATGCCACCGCAACAACTTTGTATGGTCTTTATTTCTGAACAAACGTTTTAAGCATGGTATTATAAGAGCATACCACATAACCTTGGTAGGGATTTTCTTTCTAGGACGTTGTTCACCCTCGACGTCACCAGGATCATCGCGCCTGATCTTATACCGCGCTGCTTTACATACCGGGCATTCATCCAAATTCTCGTATTCATTGCCATGGTAGAGGATGCAGTCATTAGGATATGCATGTATCTTCTGGATTTTTAATCCCAAAGGGTAGACAACCTTTTTACTTCGTACGTAGTGGTGGGCAATTCATTTGGCTTCGGAAGCATCTTCTTTATGAGGTTCAATAAATTCCTAAATGCCTTGTCAGATACACCATTCTTTATCTTCCACTGTAGCAATTCTAGTGTTGTACCTAGCTTTTTTTGCCCCTCTTCGGCCGTCGGGTATAGCAACTTCCTATGATCCTCAAGCATGCGCTCGAACTTAACTTTCACTTTTTCACTTTCGCATTCTTGTTGTGCATCACGAATGGCATCGCCAAGAGCATCACCGAGATCATCTTCTGCCACTACCTCTTCTTCATCTCTCCCCATTGTAGTATCATCAAAGGCACCATACTGAGCAATAATATCATCAATGTCTAAATCTTCTCCTTCACCTTCTTCCATCATGACCCCGCTTTCTCCATGCTTAGTCCAACATATATAGTTTGACATGAAACCTGACTTAAGCAAATGTGAATGAAGACTCATTGAGCTTGAATATTCCTTTAAATTCTTACATATGGCACATGGACAGCACATGAAACCATCCCGTTTATTTGCCTCGGCCACACCTAAGAAATAGTGTACGCCCTCAATAAAGTCTTGGGAGCGACGATCGGCATTGTACATCCAATGACGTGACACAATCTGCATTACACGATAAATTATGAAAACCTTAAACATAATTAAGTATTTTATTACACAACATAGATGACACACACACGGTTGATTAATTAACTAAGCCTGGCTACAACGTAAGCAATCCTAACTATCACTAAACAAACTAAAACTACAATGCACTTCAGTAACATAATTATTTGTGATCGTACGCAACTAAAACAGATAAATCATTCTTCTATTGAATATCAATAAGCTTCTCCTGCTGGCTCACTGCCTCATCATCAGCAGCCGCTACCTCAAGCGCACCCGAATTCTACACGTATGTAGCATAATCTTCCTCCCAGTACCAACCATCGCATCCATTGCCCTCCCACTGAAATTAAAGCCAGAAAATATTTAGTCAAAAATATTCAAGAAAAGCAGGTCAATTAGCCATAATAATCAAATGCGTAAGAAACTCATATCGCGATTCGGGCACTTGTAGAAAACACGACCCTTGTTGGGTCCCTGTCTCTTGACTTGGTACTCCATCACAATCTTCTGCTTACACTTGCCGCAGATAATGAGAGGGAGTTCTGGCCTCAGTCGTTTCGCAACCGAACGAGAGGCCGAGGATCCGGTACCAGTTGTCATCTACTTTCTATACTTATTTTTGCAAACTAGTGTAAATTTATATTTTCTAAAATAATATATTTAAACAAAACAAAAATTATTTATTTATCTAACTAAACCATGAAATATGTACTATGTATAATAGTAAAATACAAAACTATCAAGTGATTTTACTATTGTAAATCATCATGTGATTTTGAGCTAAAAATGACATAGAAATCACATAGCTCAAAAACATGTTTCAATAAATAACCATCCGTACTAGTTGACCTTGCTTACGTGATCATCTCGGCGAGCATTTCTCCACCGGACGGCACCGTACTTGGCCAAGGAAGACCTCCGATTCTACGAGAAAGGCAACACGGTCTTCCACGACCGTTGCCGCTCTCCCTCATAGAATCAAAGCTCCTCCTTGACGTCCGTTACCGCTCGGCAGAGAACATACTCGGCGAAATGAACACGGTCCGCAAGTTCAACTAGTACGGATTTTCTATAATTTTCTAACTATTTTCTAAGTTTTTCATTTTATGGAAAATTTAATTCTAAAAAATAAAAGGCATGATTTCTAAGTCGTTCATTTCATGAAAAAATAATTCTAAGTGACCTGCTCGATATCGGCGAGCTCGCGGGCGTTTAGGTTGCCGAGGATAGTAACATTTGTAGATGACATTTGTAGGTCTGAAGTTATCAAATATCCATCAAATTATTATTCAAAAACATGTTTCAATAAATTACCATCCGTACTAGTTGACCTTGCTTATGTGATCATCTCGGCGAGCATTTCTCCACCAGACGGCACCGTACTTGGCCAAGGAAGAGCTCCGATTCTACGAGAAAGGGAACACGGTCTTCCACGACCGTTGCCGCTCTCCCTCGTAGAATCAAAGCTCCTTGACGTCCGTTACCGCTCGGCAGAGAACATGCTTGCCGAGCTGAACACGGTCCGCAAGTTCAACTAGTACGGATTTTCTAACTATTTTCTAAGTTTTTCATTTCATGGAAAAATTAATTCTAAGATCACGTAAGCCGCCGGGGATGAGGATGGCGTGTGCTCCAGCGAGGACGAGCGAGGCGTGATTTTGATGAACTAATTTAACTTTTGTTTATCCAAACATATATGCAAATCATCATGTGATTTTGAGCTAAAAATGATATATAAAATCGTAATAAAGTCCAACATATAAAGTTACATATGCATCTATGTTCTACTGATAAAACATAAGAGGATTAAGTTTGTTACCTCCAAAATCGAAGAGCAACACCAATGAAGGGGGGGGGGAGCAAGAACAACAGCAAGTTGAAGAACAGAGGCAGTGAGTTTGAATGGAATGGCTTGGGCTCAGGGAGGAAGAAATGAGCCGGTGTATAGGCCAGCATAATTAGTCCCGGTTAGGTGGCCAAACCAGGACTAAAGATTAATATTTATTCCCAGGGTATCATCTAAACCGGGACTAAAGATCTCTGCCCCGCGGACGACCGTTGGGCAGGGACCTTTAGTCCCGATTCGTAACCGGAACTAAAGGGTCCTTTAGTCCCGGGGATAAAAAAAAATACCGAAGCTAATACTAAATTGGGACATCGTTCTAAAGTCTGTTCTCCAGTAGTGCGTCTACGTTTTCTATTTACCTTGAACTCGATCGATTACACTCCATGGACCATGCTTATCGCTGGTCCTTTTCCCTTGTCAATTTGTCTTGTGGCATGACCTGCATCGCCCCCCCTGTCTAAACACACAGGAGGATTGGATTGTACGTACCCGTGCCCAAGGACGCTTGAAATTTGGGAATTGGGATCTGTACATGGGTCACACTGAGACGCACCTTCCCTGGTAACTACCTAACTGGCATGGAGGTTTCTGATCTGGCACGACCATCTGCTGCTGCTGCAGCATGGGTTTGACACGCGAGGACAGGACAGGAGATGAGTACGTCCAAGGATCTAGAGAGCGTACGTTCTGCTCCATTGCACATCAGCATTCACCAACCGAACCCTCAACCATCTGATGGTCCATCCGTGCATATATTCGAAGAAGGCCATGCCGGCATGTTTAGCCATTAACCTGTCTCTGTGGCCTGCCTCATTTTTCTTCCTTCTATTCTCCTGATAGGACACATCATGTCGACTGCATGTAGGCCAGCCCATAAATCATGACACAAAATGCATGATTTATTGCCCATCAGGCCACCAGACATGCGGCTGTTTGGTTGCCCACCACAATCTGCCACACCTCAAGTTAGGCTTGCCACAACTGCTTAGGCTGGTGTTTGGTTGAGTACCGAGGTTAGGCTCGCCACAGCCACGAGAAGCATTCGCCACAGCTTTCGCGGTCGAATGGGTGGCGGGCGTTTCTTCCGCCTCCGACACAAGCTGCTCTGCCGCCACATCTCCTACGCCACGGACACGCCGCCATCCAAGCCCCCAGGCAGCCTGCCCCTCCCACCATGACGTGCTCAGCCCCCGCAAGCGCCTTCGCCACGACGACGCGAAGTCCATCGCGAGGGCGCCTTGCCTGCGAGGACGCTGAGGCAGTAGCACGCGGAGCAGAAGGGCCAGCAGGAGCGTGAGCGGCGGCCGGGACCGGGAGGGCGCCCGCAGGAGAGCGAGCAGCGAGAGAGAGGACGAGCATGGCATCCAGGAGAGTGCGGAGGCTGGAAGAGCGGCGACGGGAGGTTAGTCTGGCCATCTGAGAGAGCAGCGGGTGGTCGGTCCATGGCTCAAGGATAAGACTTATCCACTCCATGGCTCAAGGATAAGTATGCGTTTGAACTTTTTTTTTAAATGAGGTCAACTCAATTTACGTTTAGGCTATTATTTCTTACTTATTAGTTTAATCTAATTTAGCATAATATGATTCAAACCGTACATTGTAATACTATCACTTTTTATCAAATATACCAGTGGACATGTATTATTTTGACCAATATGTTGCTGCATCTAAATGGTTACCGTAACTTTTTGCCTAACATTTGTAACCATAAACCAAACAGCTGTCACATTGTTTTTGCCACACCTTAGTTGTCAACCAAACACTCTTAATTTACCACAGAATGTGGCTAGCCACAAGTATGGCTTGTACCTAACGTTAACGTTAGATATGACAAGTTGTGGCTGGCAACCAAACATGCCCTACAAAGACGCCCCCACGTTCCCATGCCGCCCGTCTAATTGCCCCAAGACGGCAAAGAGTCACGGACAAATGATGAATGGATCTATCTATATATCTACGGTCTCTTCGCTCTTAAAATTCCTGAAACACACGACGCATTTTCGCATCCTGAACTGTGTGCCTAGCCTTGAGGACGATCAACAGGTTCATACTTCATAGCCGCTCAACAATTTCACTAGAGCTGAAAGTTCGAAAAGACAACGCTGATCCATTGACAGCCAAATTCTTGGGCCTGATGGGCTTTGACAGACGCAGGTCGGCCTATGCAAAGCCATCTGGGCCCAACTGCCTCGTCTACCATCCATTCATCAATGGGTAAGCAAAGAAACAACCCGACAGGCTTTGCTCACTATATAGTCAGTACTCTACTCAGTGGTAACGTCTCAGTGTGAGAATGGGGCCCACTTGTCAGTGAAACCCTTAGGTCAACGCTGAAGACTCTGGTACACGCAGGCCACGGCAGATCTGGCCTGATAAGAATTTTGGCAGCAAGCTGGTAACCCGCTAGAGCACAACTCAGTGCTCTCGTGGTAACTCGTACTCGTAGTAGGTTGCCGATTATATTAGGCACACCGTGCTGGCCGCCGGCCAAAAGTTGGGTGCACTCAACCTTTTTTGCATGTCAAATTTAATTAGTACCATAAATGCTATTCATGGAGTCAGGAAAAAAAATATTATTGTATTTTTTTTACCAATTGAACTTGGAGAAAATAGGTAAAAACTAAAGAAAGGGCATCATACGGTCCTTATGACAGGGCTTCGTTTTGATCAACTTGGTATGAGAACTATACAACCCCTCAAGTGTTTGCTTTGGCTCTACATACATGACCATGCATCTTTTTTGTGTTCGGATGAATGCGCGTTGTCGCCAAAGTAAAGCCGAAAGCCATAACTCTGCAGTGCAAATGTCTATGGCTGTAGCTCTCTTCAATTATGGTCGAACCACTAATACATATCCGTGCTACTAGAAATATATTGCGTTTATTGGCTCTCAATAGAAACTATGACTACTACAAGTTTGGCTTTCATGCCAATATTACAATTAACATTTTTTCCTCTTCAAATATTTTCGTGTTCAGCACGGCATTCCATAGGTGCCAGTGGTTAGGATTTTAAGTGGTTTTGTGGTCAGCACGAGACATTTCATAGGCAACAGTGTTTACATGGATTTCAGGTGGTTTCGTGGTCAGCACAGCATTCCACAGGTAACAGTGTGTTTACGTGGATTTCAAGTGGTTTCGTGGTCAGCACGGCATTCCACGGGTAAAAGTGTGTTTACGTGGATTTCAAATGGTTTCGTGTTCAGCACGGCATTCCATAGTAGGTACCCATGGTTACGTGGATTTCTGGTGGTTTCGTATTCAACACGTAACATCGCTTTAGTATTGCTTCGAAGAATCTCACACAAGGTTTGAGCCCTTAAACCTAAATTCCGGTTCTTCTTACTACTCACGCTACTACCAGCCGCCTTTCTCTGCAAAGCCTCTTTTATGTCGAGATGAACATAATTCTTTCATCGCAATTTTTACTCTCGGGCATATATTTTAGACCCTCGAACAACCCCCCCTACATACATTGTACATACTCATTGCCTGGTTGTGGAAAAATACGCATTTGCTTGTACCGTTGTACACCTAGCAATGGGGCAAATCTCATTTGCCTTGGCACGGTGGCACCCCAGGCCCTCTCCCCTCCCCTGTAGAATAGCTAGAGCAGTTCAGTGCACATGGTGTATTGCATGCGAAAACAAACGAGCCCACCACTGAACCCGTCACGCGGCCATCTTCCCCTCCTGGCCTCTCCTCTAGTCTAGCAGTAGATCGATCGATGCAGATATGCGCGCGTCCGCCACCATCTCTCCTCCCAACGGATCGATCGAACGAAAAAGGGCAAGGCTAGGCGAGTGCCGAAGCGAGACGAAACTCACACCACCCTCATTGCATTTAGTTACTGCTTCCCATAAATAAATGCATCCATGAGCGAGGTGCAGCCATAAAAAGGCCAACCAAAACACCAAGGGAAGGAGGACCCAAACCAACACACACACACACACCCTCCTTCGATTTGCACCCTCCCCAAATCTCCCACTGCCCCCACTCCCCAGTCAGTCTCCCTCGTCCTCCGCTCCGCCCGGCGCCCGCCCCGCCCATGAGGATCAGGAGGCGGCCTCCGGGCCAGCCTCTCGCCTACCTGCTGCCCTCAGATCCATACCCCGCGCCCCAGTCGTCGCCGCCGCCTGCGTCGCGAGATCATCAGGAGCGCCCTCCTCCGCCTCCGGGGGACAAGCAAGGGGAGGGGGAGTTGCACTTGCACCCCGCAACAAATGATTCCGCCGCGGATCTCGGGGACGCCCGCTCCTCCTCGCCGCTCAGGCGCCCGGCATTGCCGCCGCAGGTACGCACGCGCGCTCGCTCCTACCAGCCTCTTCTTCTCGATCGATTCCAATCCGCGTACGCATTCCTGGAATTTCTTAGGACACCGTCGTCTCGTCTCGTATCTGGGAAATAAAAAAAGTTGCCTTCCGTTGCACTTGCACCCACGGGCTGTGGGCTGGGCGGCAGATCTAGCTAACCACCATGTTCCTGGATTGCTGCTTTCGCAGGACGGTGCGGTAGAGCAGCGCAGCAGCGGTCTACAAGGTGCACAACAACAACAACAACAACAACAACAGGGGCCTGCAGACGGCGGCAGCAGGTATGTATGTGATGAACACGAACGAACTGCTGCCTGAAATGAAACCGCGACAGCCAGGAGCAGAACAAGAAAGTGCTGCTGCCTGCCTGCCTGTGCGACTGCGCGTGCTGTGTGCCGTCCGTTTCGTTTTCGTGGGTATGGTATGGTACGGGTGGGCTCTTGCGATGGCTGTGGGAATTTTACGAATAGAAAAATAAAAAAAGGAAAGGATCCAAGGCCCCTTTTTTATTATTATTTGCAGGGCTTGGGTTCACTGTTTCACACTACTATAGTGGGCAGTGCCAGCTTGACACATCAGTCCAATCGATTAATGCCCTCACTTGCTTGCCAGACAAAGCCCTCATGTACCCATGTAGGGTGTGTGCGTGTGTGGAGCCGGCCGGCCGGCCGGCCACTGCTCCTGCCACCCCTATGTGCATGCATGCGACATCTATCTATCCAGTGCAACCTCTTTTGGCTCTTTCATTCGCCACTTTGATCTGGGCCTTCCTTGCTTGCTTGATCGCCTTGCGTCGTCGTCCATGTTCTTTTGATTGATCGGGACCTTCCTCGCTTGATCGCCTTGCGTTGCCCATGTTCTTTCGATCTGCACCTTGCGTTGCCCATGTTCTTTCGATCTGTATGAGTGCAACTCGGTCTTTCGATCTGTATGAGTGCAAGTGCAACTCGGGTGCTTCGGGAAACATGGTCCATGTGCGGTTATGCACGCCGCATCATGAAACAGTCCAGTTCACTTGCACATTGCACTTTGTTTTCTGTCGTCAGGCATTAGTAGTGGTTTTGCATCCGTGCCTGCTTGGAG
Source organism: Miscanthus floridulus (assembly GCF_019320115.1). NCBI lineage: Eukaryota > Viridiplantae > Streptophyta > Magnoliopsida > Poales > Poaceae > Miscanthus > Miscanthus floridulus. Next base: position 124,878,983 of record NC_089586.1, on the reverse strand, counting down.
TTGTGTATGCATCGATGCACTCAGATAGTCATCGATGCACTCAGATAGTCAGATGAAGTGCACGAAGAGGGGCCTGCTGGCCTCCATCGTAGCCACGAATAGGTTCTGGTGGTCTCAATTGTCTCCGGCATCAGTGCTGTGGTCAAGAAAACCGGACTGTTAAAATTTCCTAGCGCTGTTCGTCAGTTTAGTCTCAGGCTCTCAGCAGTTGCAATGCTGTGATCTATACTAGTAGTTATCCTTGTGTTGTGTTTCCTGTATAATGTACATGTACTGCTTCTTTCTTTGCTGGTCGCATTTATTCTGTCCCGTCTAACCCAGCATCCATATACATAACCGTAACCAAGGTTTTAAATCTCCAGCTATAGCCTCCGCTATCTCCGGCTATAGCTATTTGAGAAGGATTTAGCTAAGTTTTTTCATGTACAAATTAACTCTTAGTTGCCGCTATAGCCCGCTATAGCCAGCTATAGCCTGTTTTCGGACATAGAAAACTAAATGGCTTAGCCGGCTATTTAAAACCTTCACCGTAACACGCTACATTACACACACTTTGCAGCCTAGAGAATAATGGTCTCCATCATCGCCACGTGCCGGAGCCGGTGACGATCCAGGCCGGAGAGCATCTCAGCAACAACGGCGTTGGCGCAGCAGCGGTGGTGACAACGACAGCAACAACGGGCGCAAAGGCGACGAAGCAGAAGCAGCAAGTGACAAAGAATACCAGCGGCGGCGTGAAGAGGGCGCCGCCGAGCCCAAGCAAGCTGATGGCGGGGTCACGGTGCAGCCGGAAGAACGGGCGCGGGTGGCGGTGCAGCCAGCCGACGCTGATGGGCTACGCCCTCTGCCAGTACCACCTCGGCAAGGGCCGCATGAAGAGCGGGAGCGCCGCGACCGGCGGGCGTGGCCCCGGCCAGCTCGGCCGCACCGAGCACGCCAAGAAAACCTCCGCTGCTGACGTGGCCCCGGCCACCGCCGCCGCGACCGGCGGGCGCGGCCCTGTCCAGCTCGGCCGCACCGAGCACGCCAAGAAAACCTCCGCTGTAGCTGCTGTGGCCCCGGCCACCGCGGCGCCCAAGGCGGAGGTGCCGCCGCCGCCGAGCGTGGCCCATGCCACCGCGGCGCCCAAGGCGGACGTGCCGCCACCGCCGAGCGTGGCTCCCGCCACCCCGGCGCCCAAGGCGGGCGTGCCGCTGCCACCGAGCGTGCAGCACTGCTAGGCGCTCGCTGGCGCGTGTGGCATGGCATGCCATGGATGGCTGGTTGTGTTCCGTCGATCATGGGGGCGCAAGATTCTTGGACATCGTGGTGGGGTTGCATATAACCTGGTGGTGGCGACTGGAATTCTTTTGTTGCGTTTCTAAACATGTAAGTGCTGTCCTGCCGACGTGCCGTACCCTGTGATGAGTTTTTCCGCGGATTCGTTGTTATACAAATCTTTCTTTCGTGTTCGTCGTTGCATTGCACCCTCCCCCTAGTGCTAGCCGTAGTCAAGGTGCACTCCTGTGAGTGACTCCATTGCTACATGCCGTGGCTGTTGGCGCAGCTTTGGCTTGCGGTGCTTTGGTGCATCGACGTCCCAGTGCATGCATTTGCGGTAGCTCGTTTCTTTGTTTTTCTTTTCTTTCGATTATTCTATTCGACGAAATTTTGAAATGCTAGTGCTGCTCATGCAACCGTGCATGAACAGAAGGGACAGTGCACTGGGCAAGGGAACATTTCCTGCTGTCAAAATATACTTCAAATCACCTGAAAAGCTGGAACAGCGGTCGTCTGGACAAGGCCTGACGTGACATAAGGCTGCCACGGACGACAATAGAAAGCTGTCAGTGTCAAGGCAATGTTGATGCACCAAAGAACCGCGTGCCATGGCCTGTGATGAGTTTTTCTTCGTAAACAAATGTTTTCAGGTTCATCAACGTGTACTACGTAGGAGTACAGTGGCAGCATAGGATCCAGGCATTCACATACACACAACACGTCGTTAGTGTCTCGCATCGTTTTTACGAGGAGAGGGGGAATGGAAAAAAGAGCATACGAGGGTAGGGTGAAAATGAAAAGGATGCATCTGTTAGATGCTTTTGGATGCTAGCACGTACTCGCAGAGGAGATCTGGCTGAGCTAGCAGATCTCAAAGCTGCTGCATGTGGGGGAGTCACTGTGTACTAGACTACTGATGCACATCTTGCCTTCTTTGCATGGCTTGTAGCTAGAGGCAACAACGAGCTCGAGAGCATGAAGGGCTCACTAGTTCAGACAAGCAAGTGTCAGGGTAGAGGGAAGACCATGTGGCCCGTTGCCCCGTCGGCGCTTTGTTTTGTTCAGATGGGATGTTTTTAGTCAAACCCGCCAGTTCAGTGGACACTGTATCATACTATCATCTCAGCCCGTGGACAATAAACTAGTACGACTACGTAGCATCTTTTAAAAAACTACTAACACAATCTCCGCCATGTGCTAATCAGCGTAAGAGCCAATCACCGTCTTCAAATCGGGACAAAACGTACTCCGTACCCCATTTTGCAAATGGTAGCATGGTTCTTAGAGCATAGCTTCAAGTTTTTTTTAAAAAAAAAACAATTTCTAAATCCAGTTTTTGGGCCGAGAACAAAACCAATTGGACCCTCCAGCAACTTTCGATGGCCACTTCCAATTCTTCCCCGTGGCCAAAAACTCTCCCGGCTCCTCATTCCTCAACATTCCGCCCAGTGTCTGCCCTCCAAATCGATCGAGTTCGTGCGTCCTTTTCTTTTCCAATCCCTCGTGCGCCTAACTGAGCCATAGCCAGTGGCCACCCCGGCCCTGACCGCTCGTGGCTGCTAGTGCTAGCCTTGGCTGGCTGCAGCTGCCCGGTGGCGGGAGCTAGCCCGTTGTGGAATCGGCATTCAGCAACATCAGTTGTGCAGCAACGGCACTAGACCGGCAAAAAAGAAAAAGAATAAGAAAAAGTGAAGCTAAGGTCCATTTGTTATACTATACAGTACCTCTGTCCATAAAATATATAATTCTAATGGTAATAACTGTCTTCAATTTCGGAGAATCGGCTGAAAAAATAACTACTTTGCTGCATTCATCTTCTCTTGGAGGAAGTACTTTTCTTTTCGTATGAAGAATACGTTTTCTTTTTTTTTTTGAGGAAAAGAATACGTTTTCTTTGGATTAACGAGTTTAAAGTTTGACCAAATATATATGTAAAAATAATGTTTATACACCAAATAAGTATAGTGTAAAAATATATCTCATGACAAATTAAATCTAACGACACTTATTTGATATTATAAATATTAATATTTTTTTAATTTATAGTTAGTAAAAAGTTAAGATACTTTAACTTGATATTGGGCTCGAATTTTTTTTTTTTTTTTTGGACGGAGCGAGTAGTTTGTAAGCAGTTTACCCAAAATAAGCTGAAGCTAGAAGGTAAACAATATATCTTTAGTGTGTGTATCCTAAATCTATATTCTTCGATGTCTTTTTTAAGAACATCATGGAGATACTCACAGTAGACTTATCATTTTCTTACTTTATGACAAGTTACTAAACAAGGAATCACGGTCTAATCCGCCTGCAAATGAACAGCTACTACCTTTTTGTGATGCAGGCATTTCATCGAAATTTTACAGAAAAAGTTTACAGGAACCAAATAAATTGCTGAATGATTTTGGACAAATAACTTGCGTTTGATTAGAAGCTTGTTGAGGATGGGTGCAAGTGTGCAACTGCATCTCATGTTGCCGGGCCAAAATATCACACACGTTGCCATCCCCAAAGGAAAAGCTCAGGATAACGCAGCAAGCCCTTCTCTTCTCGTCTTCACACACCTACGTACGCCCACCCCCAAACCCAGTGGCCGCACCGGCGCACCGCAGCACCCCGGACACGAGCTCCACCGGCACGCTAAAGCCAGCCAGCCAGCCATGGAGCTGCTGCTCGTCGCATGCCGTGTCGCCAGCGCGCGGCCGCTACTTCCAATCAGCCCCGGCGCCTTTCGCCGCGCCAGCGCCGGCACCGTCAGGCAGGCGGCCGCCAGTTCCAGCAACGTCGAGGTCATCGACGCCACGGCGCCGGCGACGTCGTCGCCGGGCGCAGCGAAGCAGTGGCGCGCGGGCGGGCTCGGGCTGGAGCTGTCGGAGGAGATGCGGCGCGGGATGATGTGGCGGATGCTGTCGCCTCCCGCGGCGGCGGTGGCGGCGGACGTCGCGTTCCTGGGGCTGCTCGAGCGCGCGCAGCCCGGGGACGTGCCGTCATGGGCCGCCGCCGCGGGCTCCGCCGTGCTCTTCGCGGTGGGGCTGCTCGGGGTCCACTACGGGTTCCTGTCGTCGAGGTGGGACGCGGCGGAGACGGGGTCCGTCGTTGGGTGGGACCTCGCCGTGCGGCACTGGAACGTACTTTCCATGGCAAAGGAGTACTCTTCCTCGGTGGACGAGGAGGAGGATGACGACGACGAGGAATACGAAGACGAAGAGGAGTATGAGGATGAAGACAGTGATTGATCAAGGGGTAAATCCGTAAATGTAATAACAGACCTTGGTTAATCTAAACGACCTGGCAATGGTTGTACTAGCGCCGTAGTGCTTAGCTCTAGAGCGATGGTGAGTAGTAAAGATTTCGATTTCACCTTTGATTGCACACTGGTCCTATTTTATCTTGAGGTGGCGTTTGCTATGCAATTGATGAACATGAACCTATTGTTGTCTGATGAACAACATCTGGTTCCAATCTTAACAAAAGGATTGAAGATGCAAAATATTTTGTCTCTCTCCTTCCAGCTTCAAAGAATTGCTCTTCTTTGAACGCTTGAAGGTTGGATATATTATGGGCTTGCCCATATAATATTTAATAAATCAAATAAACTATACGGCCCGTAATAATGTATGATATATGATTTAATATCGTACGGGATTTTGATAAGACGTTGATTCGGTTTATATGGTTGGACATTGTCTATCTATATTGAGAAGCTGAGAAAAGGACGTGAGTGTGCAACACGCGTGCGGACGAGACGTGCCACTCAATCCACATAATTATCGGAGTTATTCTCTTTTATGTTGGAGGCGGCTTCATTGCGGGACGGGACGTGCCACTCAATTCACGTAATTACAGGAGTTACTCTCTTTTATGTTGGAGGCGGCTTTATTGCGGGAGTTTTCGCCTGTTATCGTCATCTCCATCCTTCTGCATCCAGACGCATTCTCTGTCTCCTGATCTCCTCCTGAGCCTCTTCGCTTCCCCACTGCGAGCATATATTTTGAGCTCCTCTGTCAGTCATTTCTCTAGGCTTCCACCATATATATTGTAACACCCCGGTGTTATGCCAGCATTTAGGCACTGCAAATCATGCATATCATGCATCATCAAGCATCCTAATCATACATGCCTAATCCTGTAAATAATAACTGAAACCTTGCTTCGAAACATACGAAACATGCTCGCGGAACATGAATGTTGCATACACTTGTTTGGAGTTGTTTTTGCCCTAGTTATGCTTGCTAGGTTAGTAAAACGTGTTTGGCAATGATTGTAAATCATCTAGAATTATTTAGCATAATTTTTGGAGCAAAGTTTGTATTCAAATTATTGCCAAATTTTGCTTTAAAAATAATTCTCCAAAATTAGGGTTTTGAGTTAAAATTGACTTTAATTTTATAATTCAAAATCTAGCAAGAATTGGACTTTGGTCATAAAATCAAAGTTGTAGCGGATTAAATTTTAAACAACTTTTATTTCTGGGCCATTTTCAAAATAAGTTATTTTCTTGCTCAAAAGGGTATTTGAAAACTGTTATTTGAAATTTCCTTAAAAATCAAAAATTGAAAAATGCTTTTCTTCTTTCACGGGCCGTCGCCTCCTTTCTGGCCCGCCAGCCGAAGCCGGCCCACGCGTCGTGCCACGCCGTCCCGCGCTGCGCTCGCCTCGGCCCAGCCCAGCTCGTGTGCATGGCCTGCCTCCGCACTGTGCCGCGCCCGTTCCCGCGCGTCGCATTCCGACAGCGCCAGAGCACACCCGCCGCGTGGCAGCCACGGCCTGACTCCGCCTCCACGCGCGCGCCTTCTTCTGCCCGGCAGCGCCGCGTTCCTCCCTCGCCTCCCCACTCAGCCAGCCAGCCACAGTAGCCTCAGCTCCCGCGCGCAGCGAGCTCTGCCACTGAGCGCCGCAGTCGCTCCACCGGCGACGTGCTCCTCCCGCGCCTCATTCCTCGATTCCACCCGCCAGCAGCTCCGCCTCGCTCTCCGATACCTGGTGCTCGCGGCTGTGACGCCTTTTGAGCCAAGGTAGCGCATTCTTCGCGCTTCGCCGCCGTCAGTCATGGCGCCGCCGTGCTCAGCCGCCGTGGAATGCGTCCTCCTCCCCTCCTCCACCCTTCCTAGTTGCCTGCTCGGGTTCGCCACCTCCTTGCGAACCCCGCGCGCTCGCCCGCTTGCCCTGACCCGGCCAGCAACGACCGCCGGCCCGCTGGCAGAGTCCGCGCCGCCGTGGCGTCTCGACGCTGGCGTGGCTCCTTGCCTTGGCCGAGCTGGGCCAGGCTAGCTTGGGCCAAAGCCCCGAGCCAGGCCACCGCCCTCCCATTCGCTCGGTCTGAGCAGGCCGAGTGTGGCCGTGGGCCAGTTGGTTTCCACGGGCCGGCCCAGTAGTAATAGGAAGATTTCTTTTTCAGTTTTTCTTTTATTATTTGGAAAGAGAAATGATTTGGAAAATGTTTGTATACTCAAATTTGCTCCAAATCTGTTGAAACAAATTTTGCTAGATTCCTTGTCACCAGATCTACATGATAAAAATATGGCATGTCATTTTTGAGATACTTTTCTGTAGAGCTTTATTTAATCCTTGATACTGCTGATAACTTAAAAAATGTGTAGAAAACCCTATAGGCTTCAAAAAATATGATTCTAAGTTTATTAATCTTCTTATGTAATGTACTTCCTAGGAAAAATATGTGTCATGCATGTGCTATAGAAAAAGTATGTGGTGTAGTTCAAGTGCCTTTAATGGCTGATTTTTGTTATTTTTGCTAGATAGAAAAATTTGTATAAAAATGCATGTGATAATTTTTGTACATTGATTATTTGCTGTGTAGAACATAGGAAAAATATTTCCTCTGTTGTTTGACACTTTTCACAGTACAAAGTATTTTCATGTTCATAATCATGCCATAGCTTGTTATTTTTGTGTAGGCTAATCCACTCATTCAAATAACCTAAAAATCTGATGGTAGACTACTTAGGGTAGTACTGTGCTATGGTAATTTTCTAAGATTTTTCTAAGTAATAAAAATAGATGTTACTATTCAAACCTATTATTAATTAGGGTTTAATCAAGTGTTGCTTTATGTGTGATTAAGAAATTAGTAAAGCTTTGGTGTATCTTTGAAGCATTTAATAAGATGTGTTGACTTAGCATATTAGTAGTAGAAGAGAATGCAGTAGATGACATGTGCTTGTAGTATATGTTCTTGGATGATGTTGACTACCTTGCATTCAAGCATATCCATTGTATTCATCTCATCCGATGCACCGATTGCATAAGCACTTACGCACATTGCATCATACAGGATCGCAAACCGAGAACCCAGTCGTCATACCCGAGGAGCCCGAGGAGCAGCTCGAGGTGCAGCCGCAGGAAGTGCCCAAAGCCGACGAGGAGGACGTTGAGCAACTTCCAGAGTGCCCCGATCACCGCCCGAGCTCCTTCGAGAGAGGCAAGCCCCGAAGCATTTTCTCCCTGGTTTACAATTAGTAATTCAATGCTTTACTTTAATTGATGCATTACGTTCAGGAGTTGTTTGCAACCGTTGCTGCATTATACATTGTCTACCTTTGTTATACTATATCCTTGTTAGGTGGTTACCTGGATCTGCTTGGATGACTACAAAGTCATGGTATAACTAAGTGTTAAATGAAGTTGAGACCGGACGGAGACTTATAGAGTTTTGAATTGTAGTGCTTTTCGTCTGTGTCGATTAAGGATCGACCATTGTTGGGCCTCGAGTCATGTTGAACGCATGCCTTACATTTAGCTGGCCGGATAAAGTACCTTCCGACCGCGAAGCTAGGAGATTATTCGGGCCGAGTAGATTGCCCGCAGCGCACTGTGCCGGAGCAGCTGTGGTAGGACACGAAAGCAAGATGATAAAACCAAAGTGCAGTCGGTCGGCCCCTGGGTACATGTGGTTCCTGGCAAACTCGAGATACCTGGATAGTTGACTCGGTGATCAATACCTCACTTTAGCGGGTGAGTGAGGTTTGTGTAAAGAATAAATCACCAGCTGGTTAGGAATCGATTCGAATCGCCATCACTCCTAGATAGTGAGCACTTGACTTGAGTTACTTCATCGTAGTAATGTTAATGGAACACTTAGATAGTTATAATGAATATGACAATATGGAAGTTGTTAATGATCATTGGTTATCATTATTGGCTTAATCACATGTTTGATCTAGGATAGGTGCAAATCTAGTCGACAGGTTATAAATAATTAATTTGGCAATAATGCTTTTGGAAAGGTTCTTGAAATGCTAAAAATGCTTCTTTTTGCAAATGAGTCAGCTACACTACTATAAAGCCTTCATAATCCTTGGTGTCACTTATTTTCGGTTATGTCGGGTAAGTCTAGTTGAGTACCTTCTCGTACTCAGGGTTTTATTCCCACTTGTTGCAGATGGGTAGATGTATTATGGCTACTGTATTAATTGCCTTTATCCTATGATGGGTGATGCTTAGGACCATGGGCATGGTCATTCCTTACGTCTCGTCTGATGCTTTTGTTGGAGATGATCATTAGCTGGCACTGTATTTGAACTCCGTGTGAATGCATGTGGTTTTGAACAAACGGCTTCCGCTACTTTTATTTGAACTCATTTTGTAATAACTATGTTTAAACTCTGATGTATCTGAGATGCAAACTTTTATGTAATATGTGATGGTGACCGCTAAACTTATTACGATCTTGGCTGGGATGTAAGTTGGTTTGAAATCCTTCGTGATTTCACGAACTACCGGGTTATACGGGCTTAAGTTTGCTAAATCATCTGCTCTGGCGAATGATTTTCTTACTTAATTTTGTATAATTGGTCGGTTCTGTTACAGCTGGCATCAGAGCATGGTTTAGCGTGTTACTGTTCACAAGTGTATTTAAAACAAAAAGGCATTTGAAAAACGTGGTTTTCAAACTAAAAAGTGTGCCAGTGGTCATATCATTTATGCCTAGTTAAGGACTCTAGGTGGCTTAATTAAGTACTGACTTAGGGTTCTTGCATCATATTTCTCTTTCGTCGCTCATACGGCATGCTATTGTATGAGTGCCACTTGTTTGAGTGGTAGTGTATGGATCAATTGCCTCTACGCCTCAGTAAGTGTGAGTTGTGAGAGCATGATCGGATACACCGCCGATCTAGGGTGAATGCTTATATGATGCTAGAGTAATTACATGTTCTACGCATGTTTTACAAAAGTATCTCATGTGTGGGTATTCCGTCTGTTGAGGCGATGCCGTCAATAGGACGATGGTTCGGGTAGTTACTACCGTTGTATACGTATCTGGGGATTTATGTAGAGCGTGTAGATAAAATTTACTGCTTTTATGCATTCATTGGGAATTGGGCTAAAATAAATCTTCTACAAGTACATAACAACGCTATCGTGTAGAACGTATTAGCTACGTAATTGAGAGATCATTTGTATGCCACCGAATTCATCGCTAGAAATTATTCATTCATAAGTTTGTGAGAACGTACGGCACATACATACATCATATTACTTGTGCATTTCATTCATATCATGCATTCCTCCCCTTATAAATTGATTATCTCATTTTGATAAAAGTTGTATCACCTAAAATATGTTTCCCTGGGGTAATAAAGGAACTTTTGCTACAGATGGCCTGCACAAAGCAAACCGCCCGTAAGTCCACCGAAGGAAGAGCACCTCGACGTCCGTTGGCCCTGAGGGAGCATCGCACCACGGACACCTTCTTGAGCGAGTTTGGCATGCCGACCTTGCTTTGGAGAGTGCTCCATGATGTGGGGTACCTAGAGGGTCAAGAACCGGTGTACTCTTGGAATGAGAGCCAGTTAGCAGAGGATGGACTTGCAGTGGTAGAGATCATGGTTCCTGCCCTTGGTGATGCTCTAGATTGGGATGGTTGGCACTTAGAGTTTGAGGGTCGCACTCCTGCTGAGGGTGCAGAGGGAGCAGCCTTCTGTGTCATCAGGGATATAATGAGCAGATTTCTCAGTGAGCTTGCAGCAGCTCTAGCTGGCACTTTTCCTAGGGATGATCCTCGTGATGCTATTTGGGTTCAGCCTCAGGGAAGTGCCTTAGTCAGAGGTCTAGCTGAGGGACAGGCTAGCGACAACCATGCAATGAGTGCTATGTTCGCCGCCATCAAAGCGTATAAGGGTCTCGAGAGTACCTACTAGACTTTGATTGGCTTACGTAGTCATGATAAGCTCAAGATAGGAAAGCAGAAGAAGAGACAGGCACGTGCTATAGCTAGTTTGTAGGAGCAGTTGGCTGATATGAACTTACAGCAGAACCAGGCGATTGAGAGAGATGATAGAGCTATGCAGTGGGTGCATACATTGACTCAAGCCAACAACAATGCAGACCGCATGATTGGACAGTTGGTTCAGGAAAGGAATGAAGCCTGGGACGAGAGGGACCTTCTGCTGTAGAGGGTCGATGAGCTAGAGGAGTACAACGGCAACCTGCATGAGGAGTTTCACGTGCTCTATAATGGGGTTGGCCCATATGCTCCTCCAGATGCCGCTAGCATGGACATCGACGACGACAACGAGGACAAGCCTGTAGTTTCACCTAGGGCGATGGTGACGTCTCTAATACCGATGATGGCCCCGAGGAGTAGGCTAGTTGCCTTGCGCTAGTATCTAGGTCCTATCGTGATGACCTTTCTTTTGTTGGCATGTAACCTAATGTGTTTTGCTTCGAACTTATGAGACTTGGCATGTGGTTGGAACTTGATTAAGAATGCGATATCTGAACGCATAAAAGTCCAGTGTATATATGCTGGCAATTTGGTTGTATGGACATGATGTTTGCTGTTGAAGTAATTTGATTAAGTGATGTTGTTTTAATTGGGATGCGATTGTTGTGCCTCTGTTTTATTGTATGAATTTATTCTCTCTAGTAAATTCAGTATGGCATAATTTTTCCTTCACTCACAATTATTACAGCTTTACTCAATCATTACTTGTTGTTGAAATATGTAGATGACAAACACTCACCGAACCACGTATGAGGCCACTAAGACCGGTGCTAACGGTGCGGGGACCGATGGTGGTGGTGGAAACCACGGCAACAACAATGAGCCTCCCCATGAACCGCATTTGCCACCTCCTCCTTCGTTTACCCTAGAGATGTTCCTCGCACAATTGCTCGGGAGTCAGCGCAACGCGGAACAATCCCAAAAGAATATGGAGGATTTTCTGTATACCATCGCCAACAATGTTCAACGCGGTAACAATCAGGGTGGTGGCATTAGAGTGAACCAATATGGTAGCTTCAAAGATTTTATGGACACCAGGCCGCCCATATTCAAGGAAGCAATAGAGCCACTTGATGCTAAGGAATGGATCAACACTATGGAAGATAAATTCCGTGTGTTGAGGATGACTGAGGTATTGAAAATGAAGTATGCTGCACATCAGTTGCAAAGACCAGCAGGAATGTGGTGGAAGCACCATCGCACCACCTTCCCTCCAAATGCTCAGATTTCATGGAGAGAGTTCGTTGAGGCCTTCCATGGAGTTTATATTCCACCTGGGCTGACCGAGATGAAGTTAGGAGAGCTCTTGGCGTTGAATCAGGGCACCAAGACTGTGACGCAATATTTGCATGCTTTCAACAACTTGTGTCGTTATGCTCCTAACATGGTTGACACCGATGCTAAGAGAATCGCTAGTTTCAAGAGGGGACTCAATTCAAAAATGATGAAGCATGTGGGTACCAACAACCGTGTCAGATTCAATGACTTCATCAGCGATTGTCTGAAGCAGGAAAAGAACAACAATGCCAGCACCGTAGCCAAGACTTGCAAGAGAGCCCTTGAAGGTGGTCCGTCCCAAGCAAGAGCACCTGTGGGAGGTCATCCTCCCTATCGTCCATCTGCACCGGGCGCTAGGTTCAGGCCACCTCAGTAGAGAAGTCAGAATTTCTGTGGACCCCAAAAGCCTTACAAGATGGCAGTATAGCCCAATAAGGCAGCCACAACTGTGGTATAAGGCAGTTCCAAGGGAGCTGTGGGATCTGCTGGGACAGTGAGGGGACCCTGCTACAATTGTGACCATCCCGGCCACTTCTCAAGATTCTATCCTTATCCGCCCAAGAAGAAGCAGCAGACTTATAATGCTAGGGTGCATAGTACGACTGTGGATGAAATTCCTGAGGGAGAGCCCATAACCACTAGTAAGTTTCCTGTCAACGAAAACCCTGCAGTTGTTCTATTTGATTCTGGATCATCGCATTCTTTTATGACTCAAGCATTTGCACAGAAACATGAACAACTATGCACAGAATTGGGTTATGGTTACCGTATAAGTTCAGCAGGGGCTGATGTTTTGACCAATCGGATGGTTCGAGGGGCAACCCTTGAATTAGGTAGCAGGAAGTTTTGAGTGAACTTGATAGTTATGCCTGGACTAGTTTTGGATGTCATTATAGGGATGAATTGGATGAAGGATTGGGGAGCAGTTATAGATACCGGAAGTCGGGTACTTACCCTTAAGGATCCCCTGGGTGAGTGTACTTTCCAAGTACCATTGCCTTGGAGAACAGACCTTATAAGTGTGACATGTGCTATAGAAGTCATTCCTATTCATCAGATCCTAGTAGTGTGTGAGTTTCCGGATGTATTCCTGGACGAGCTACCTGGTCTTCTGTCGGATAGGGATATTGAGTTTGGAATTGAGTTAATCCCCGGAATAGCTCTGATTTCAAGGAGACCATATCGGATGCCTCTAGATGAATTAGCTAAGCTAAAGAAGCAACTAGAAGATTTATTAAAAAAAGGGTTTATCCATCCAAGCAAGTCTAAATGGGGATGTCCTGCCTTGTTTACGAAGAAGAAGAAAGGGGGCACGTTGAGAATGTGCGTAGATTACAGGCCACTTAACGTTGTAACCATCAAGAATAAGTATCCCTTGCCTCATATTGATGTTCTGTTTGACCAGTTAGCCAAGGCTAAGGTGTTCTCAAAAATAGATTTGAGATCCGGTTATCATCAGATCAAGATTAGGCCACAAGATATACCGAAAACTGTATTTTCCACTAGATATGGGTTGTATGAGTATCTTGTCATGTCCTTTGGCTTGACAAATACTCCTGCATACTTTATGTTTTTGATGAATACAGTTTTCATACCAGAATTGGATAAGTTCGTGGTCGTGTTCATTGATGACATTCTGGTATACTCCGAGAACGAGAATGATCATAAAGAGCATCTAAGAATTGTCTTGACCAGACTTAGAGATCATCAACTGTATGCTAAGTTTAGCAAATGTGAATTCTGGTTGAAGAAAGTTCCTTTCCTTGGTCACATTCTGTCAGAAAATGGAGTTTCAGTCGATCCAAGTAAGGTGCAAGAGGTTATGGATTGGAAGACACCGACCATAGTTCCTGAGATTAGAAGTTTCTTAGGATTAGCCGGTTACTACCGTTGCTTTATACTAGACTTCTCAAAGATTGCCAAACCGATGACAAGTCTGCTACAGAAGGATCACAAGTTTGTGTGGACAGAGGAGTGTGAAGCAGCTTTCCACACTTTGCGAAAACTGTTGACCACTGCTCCTGTTCTAGCACAACCAGATATCGAGAAACCATTTGATGTGTTTTGCGATGCATTGAAAACTGGATTGGGCTGTGTTCTTATGCAAGAAAGGAGAGTCATTGCTTATGCCTCACGTCAATTGAGAAAGCACGAGGTCAACTATCCAACACATGATCTCAAACTTGCTACAGTCATGCATGCTCTAAAAATTTGGAGACATTATCTACTTGGTAATGTGTGCAACATTTTCACAGACCACAAGAGTCTCAAGTACATCTTTACCCAACCAGAGCTAAACATGAGACAGCGTAGATGGTTGGAATTGATCAAAGATTATAACTTGAATGTGCAATATCATCCTAGAAAAGCCAATGTAGTGGCAGATGCTTTGAGTAGAAAGTCACATTACTTGAATGTGCAGCCATTACTTGAAGATGGGTTCGATCTGATGCATCCTGCTGTGTTACATAGTATTCAGATTAGTTGCTCTTTGGAGAGTAAGATAATAGAAGGCCAGAAAACCGACAAAGGAATATTCCACATCAAAGAGAAAAACAAAGAAAAGCCGTCTCAGCACTTTAAAGTGGATGAACAGGGCGTGTTGTGGTTTGATGATCGTCTTGTGGTTCCCAAGGATTGAGAGCTTAGGAATAAACTCATGGATGAAGCTTACCTTTCTAAGCTATCTATCCATCCTGGAAGTAGTAAGATGTATCAAGAACTAAGACCTCATTATTGGTAGACCAAAATGAAGAAAGAAGTTACAGCTTATGTCGCTAGATGTGACACTTGTTGTAGAGTGAAAGCCATTCATATGAAACCTGCCAGTTTGTTGCAACCCTTGTCAGTCCCTAGTTGGAAGTGGGATGATATAAGTATGGATTTTATCTCAGGTTTGCCCACTACTCAAAAGGGACAACATTCGATTTGGGTGATTGTGGACCGTCTTACCAAGACCGCTCATTTCTTGCCTGTCAAGACAGAATATCGACCACCTCAATATACCGAGAAGTATATCACAGAAATTGTGAGGTTGTATGGTATACCAAAGACTATAGTATCTGATAGAGGATCACAGTTCATGGCTCACTTTTGGGAACATTTACACAAAGGCTTAGGAACTAGTTTGATTCGTAGTACCGCCTATCATCCTCAGACAGATGGTTAGACTAAACGAGTGAATGTTGTTTTGGAGGATATGTTAAGAGCCTGTGTATTGTCTTCTAAGGGATCATGGGAGTCATGGTTACCACTAGCTGAGTTTTCTTACAATAATAGTTATCAAGAAAGCATCAAGATGGCTCCATTCTAAGCTTTGTATGGCAGAAAATGTAGAACACCATTAAATTGGGTCGAGCCAGGAGATAGAAGGTATTATGGCATTGACTTTGTAGAAGAAGCCGAGAAGAAAGTTCATATTATTTAGCAAAATATGAAGGCGGCCCAATCGCGTCAGAAAAGTTATGCAGACAGAAGAAGGAGACCTCTTGTGTTTGAAGTTGGTTACTATGTTTATCTGAAGGTCACACCAATGAAGAAGAAAAGGTTTGGAGTCCAAAGAAAACTTGTCGCTAGATTCATAGGACCATACAAGATCTTGAAAAAAAGAGGTCCAGTAGCTTATAAGTTAGAATTACCTGAGACAATGAGTATCGTCTTCACAGTTTTCCATGTATCACATCTTAAGAAGTGTTTGTGTGTTCCGGAGAAAAGAATAGAACCTCAAGGCATCCAACTCAAATCAGATTTGGTGTATCGTGAGCAACCGGTCCATGTGTTAGACACTAAAGAACGTGCTACTCGGAATAGTGTGGTAAAAACATACAAGATACAGTGGAATCATCATGATGAGGGAGATGCAACTTGGGAAACGGGAGAATATCTACAAAAAGCTTATGAAGATTTTTATAACAAATGGTTCGTAACCCAAATCTCGGGATGAGATTTTTATAAGGGGGGAGGGCTGTAACACCCCGGTGTTATGCCAGCATTTAGGCACTACAAATCATGCATATCATGCATCATCAAGCATCCTAATCATACATGCCTAATCCTATAAATAATAACTGAAACCCTGCTTCAAAACATACGAAACATGCTCGCGGAACATGAATATTGCATACACTTGTTTAGAGTTGTTTTTGCCCTAGTTATGCTTGCTAGGTTAGTAAAACGTGTTTGGCTATGATTGTAAATCATCTAGAATTATTTAGCACAATTTTTGGAGCAAAATTTGTATTCAAATTATTGCCAAATTTTGCTTTAAAAATAATTCTCCAAAAGTAGGGTTTTGAGTTAAAATTGACTTTAATTTTATAATTCAAAATCTAGCAAGAATTGGACTTTGGTCATCAAATCAAAGTTGTAGAGGATTAAATTTTAAACAACTTTTATTTCTGGGCCATTTTCAAAATAAGTCATTTTCTTGCTCAAAAGGGTATTTGAAAACTGTTATTTGAAATTTCCATGAAAATCAAAAATTGAAAAATGCTTTTCTTCTTTCACGGGCCGTCGCCTTCTTTCTGGCCCGCCAGCCGAAGCCGGCCCACATGCCGTGCCACGCCATCCCACGCTGCGCTCGCCTCGGCCCAGCCCAGCTCGCGCGCACGGCCTGCCTCCGCGCTGCGCCGCGCCTGTTCCCGCGCGCCGCGTTCTGACAGCGCCAGAGCACGCCCGCCGCGTGGCGACCATGCACCGATGACGCCCGCCGCGTGGCAGCCATGGCCTAACTCTGCCTCCATGCATGCACCTTCTTCTACCCGGCAGCGCCGCGTTCCTCCCTCGCCTCCCCACTCAGCCAACCAGCCACAGCAGCCTCAGCTCCCGCGCGCAGCGAGCTCTGCCACCGAGCGCCGTAGTCGCTCTGCCAGCGACGTGCTCCTCCTCCCGCGCCTCATTCCTCGATTCCGCCCACCAGCAGCTTCGCCTCGCTCTTTGACACCTGGTGCTCATGGCTGTGACGCCTTTTGAGCCAAGGTAGCGTATTCTTCGTGCTTCGCCGCCGTCAGTCATGGCGCCGCCGTGCTCGGCCGTCGTGGAATGCGTCCTCCTCCCCTCCTCCACCCTTCCTAGTTGCCTGCTCGGGTTCGCCACCTCCTTGCGAACCCCGCGTGCTCGCCCGCTTGCCCTGACCCGACCGGCAACGACCGCCGGCCTGCTTGCAGAGTCCGCACCGCCGTGGCGTCTCGACGCCGGCGTGGCTCCTTGCCTTGGCCGAGCTGGGCCAGGCTGGCTTGGGCCAAAGCCCCGAGCTAGGCCGCCGCCCTCCCCTTCGCTCGGTCTGAGTAGGCCGAGTGTGGCCGTGGGCCAGTTGGTTTCCACGGGCCGGCCCAGTAGTAATAGGAAGATTTCTTTTTTAGTTTTTCTTTTATTATTTGGAAAGAGAAATGATTTGAAAAATGTTTGTATACTCAAATTTGCTCCAAATCTGTTGAAACAAATTTTGCTAGGTTCCTTGTCACCAGATCTACATGATAAAAATATTGTATGTCATATTTGAGATACTTTTCTGTAGAGCTTTATTTAATCCTTGATATTGCTAATAACTTGAAAAATGTGTAGAAAAACCTATAGGCTTCAGAAAAATATAATTCCAAGTTTGTTAATCTTCTTATGTAATGTACTTCCTAGGAAAAATATGTGTCATGCATGTGTTGTAGAAAAGTATGAGGTGTAGTTCAAGTGCCTTTAATGGCTGATTTTTGTTGTTTTTGCTAGATAGAAAAATTTGTATAAAACATGCATGTGATAATTTTTGTACAGTGATTATTTGCTGTGTAGAACATAGGAAAAATATTTCCTCTGTTGTTTGACACTTTTCACAGTACAAAGTATTTTCATGTTCATAATCATGCCATAGCTTGTTATTTTTGTGTAGGCTAATCCACTCATTCAAATAACCTGAAAATCTGATGGTAGACTACTTAGGGTAGTACTGTGCTATGGTAATTTTCTAAGATTTTTCTAAGCAATAAAAATAGATGTTACTATTCAAACCTATTATTAATTAGGGTTTAATCAAGTGTTGCTTTATGTGTGATTAAGAAATTAGTAAAGCTTTGGTGTATCTTTGAAGCATTTAATAAGATGTGTTGACTTAGCATATTAGTAGTAGAAGAGAATGCAGTAGATGACATGTGCTTGTAGTATATGTTCTTGGATGATGTTGACTACCTTGCATTCAAGCATATCCATTGTATTCATCTTATCCGATGCACCGATTGCATAAGCACTTACGCACATTGCATTATACAGGATCGCAAACCGAGAACCTAGTCATCATACTCGAGGAGCTCAAGGAGCAGCTCGAGGTGCAGCCACAAGAAGTGCCCGAAGCCGACGAGGAGGACGTTGAGGAACTTCCGGAGTGCCCCGATCACCGCCCGAGCTCCTTCGAGAGAGGCAAGCCTCGGAGCATTTTCTCCCTGGTTTGCAATTAGTAATTCAATGCTTTACTTTAATTGATGCATTACGTTTATGAGTTGTTTGCAACCGTTGCTGCATTATACCTTGTCTATCTTTGTTATACTATATCCTTGTTACCCTAGTATCCGCAGTCGAGTCAATGCTTAGCTGGCTTAGACCGGTAGAAGTCGGGTGATTTCCTGTCACCTACGAGCTATAGGTGGTTACCTGGATCTGCTTGGATGACTACGAAGTCATGGTATAACTAAGTGTTAAATGAAGTTAAGATCGGACGGAGACTTACAGAGTTTTGAACTATAGTGCTTTCCGTCTGTGTCGATTAAGGACCGATCATTGTTGGGCCTCGAGTCATGTTGAACGCATGCCTTATATTTAGCTGGTCGGATAAAGTACCTTCCGACCGTGAAGCTAGGAGATTATTCGGGCCAAGTAGATTGCTCGCAGCGCACTATGCCAGAGCAGGTGTGGTAGGACACGGGGGCGAGATGATAAGACCAAAGTGTAGTCGGTCGGTCCCCGGGTACATGTGGTTCCTAGCAAACTCGAGATACCTAGATAGTTGACTCGGTGATCAATACCTCACTTTAGTGGGTGAGTGAGGTTTGTGTAAGGAATAAATCACCAGCTGGTTAGGAATCGATTCGAATCGCCATCGCTCCTAGATAGTGAGCACTTGACTTGAGTTACTTCATCATAGTAATGTTAATGGAACACTTGGACAGTTATAATGAATATGACAATATGGAAGTTGTTAATGATCATTGGTTATCATTATTGGCTTAATCACATGTTTGATCTAGGATAGGTGCAAATCTAGTCGACAGGTTATAAATAATTAATTTGGCAATAATGCTTTTGGAAAGGTTCTTGAAATACTAAAAATGCTTCTTTTTGTAAATGAGTCAGCTACACTACTATAAAGCCTTCATAATCCTTGGTGTCACTTATTTTCGGTTATGTCGGGTAAGTCTAGCTGAGTACCTTCTTGTACTCAGGGTTTTATTCCCACTTGTTGCAGATGGGCATATGTATTACGGCTACTGTATCAACTGCCTTTATCCTACGATGGGTGATGCTTAGGACCATGGGCATGGTCATTCCTTATGTCTCGTCTGATGCTTTTGTTGGAGATGATCATTAGCTGGCACTGTATTTGAACTCCGTGTGAGTGCGTGTGGTTTTGAACAAACGGCTTCCGCTACTTTTATTTGAACTCATTTTGTAATAACTATGTTTAAACTCTGATGTATCTGAGATACAAACTTTTATGTAATATGTGATGGTGACCGCTAAACTTATTACGATCTTGGCTGGGATGTAAGTTGGTTTGAAATCCTTCGTGATTTCACGGACTACCGGGTTATACGGGCTTAAGTTTGCTAAATCATCTGCTCTGGTGGATGATTTTCTTACTTAATTTCATATAATTGATCGGTTCTGTTACATATATTCAGCTGCTCTTTGGTTCTCCCCGTCCCACTTCCTACGTGCACTGGAACTGGGAGAGTAGGGCCTCCGGAACGCCTGCCGTCTTTGAGTTCACCTGCTCGGATGAAGGGCGGCAATCACGTTTTTTAGGAGTGTCACTAGCGGCACGACTACTTTGCTAGGTCTTCTTCCTAGTGCTGGCGCACGTTGAAGGTCCTCCACTGATCAGCACTACTTTTCCGTCTACACTGCAACGAGTGGGACGACTACATCGACAGGCACTAGGTCATCGAGTGCATCCAGCTCTACTATTGGGCATGTTTGTGGAACGAATCTTCTAAGGTCTCAATCCTTAGTTTGAGTATCATCTACATGCTCATCATGTTTAGAACACACAAGCACATATATGATGTCACCAATATGATCATTTTGTTTAATGTCTTTTTTCAGATTAAATTGCTGTTAAAATTGCCTAATATTTTAACATTGAATGCTTTGTGCGTTGGTGGTGGTGGTGGTGAATGTCGGATGCGTCCTGAATTTTAGATTCAAACATTAA
This sequence comes from Miscanthus floridulus, assembly GCF_019320115.1. NCBI lineage: Eukaryota > Viridiplantae > Streptophyta > Magnoliopsida > Poales > Poaceae > Miscanthus > Miscanthus floridulus. The sequence goes on along the minus strand of NC_089586.1, from coordinate 124,858,791 downwards.
AACACTGTATGTTTATGTGAAATATTCATTGGTTGGTTTCTAGGCTGATAAACTTGGCTGGTGCTGGTTTGTTGTGAGAGAAAAACACTGTTGATTGGTTAATAAGCCCTGGCTAAAACCAACAAACGAATAGGCTGAGTACTAAAATCAGCAGCCGAACAGGGCCGAATCATTTCTCGTCAAGGAAGCAATACCAAAAGTTGGATGGGGCTTTGGGGTTTGAAGCCAATATTTGGTAACCATAACGATAATTTGGTAAAGAGTTCACAGAGATAGGGAATTTGGTAAGGCCATTTTTTTAGCAACATTTGGTAAAGCCAAATGCCGAAGCCTTTCCTAGTGCTAGTAGTTTTCTAGGCCGAGAGGCAAACAGGCAATTGTGGCAATTTTCTTAAGGCAAAAAGGGATTGCAGAAAAGGCTCCGATGTAGCTGGGCCACAATTTCCCAGCCCAGATAATATATAGTGGGTCCTGCCTAGATAAGGCCATGGCAGCCGGATGGCTTCTGTCTGTTCAACTCCGAGATCCCATAAACTCCCATAGGCAAAGGCAATGGAGTCTTCTCTTCTCCCTCGATTCACTCGCACCCGCATCCGCGCCTCCTGTCCTCTCTTCTCTCCCACCCTCCCCTGCTCCTCCCTCCCCCGCTCCTCGCTGCGCCTCCACGCTCCACCTCATCACATCTGCCTCTCCGCTTCAAGCCCTAGCGGATCGAACTCCACCGACGATGGCGAGGGCGACCGCAGCAACGTCAGTGACAAGGCCGGCCTCGTGGCGCAGCTAAGGAAGGTCGTCGACGCCTACCACAACAGCAACAATGACCTTTGGACCTTCCTCCAGAACCTCGTCGACGCCAGCGTGTTCGACGAGTCGGACGTCTTCGGTGGCACGGGGGACGACGATGATGACGCCCTCCTCTGGGCCCTCATCGACATGGACCTCCCGAGCGGGGACCCCGACCTCGGCGTGCTGTGGAAGCTCCCGGCCGTTGCAGCGCTCTCCTTCACCGGCGTGCCCGCGCTACTCGGGTACCTCGGCGACGCAGTGGGCACGCGCGTGCCCGCCTAGGTGTCGCTCGCCTACTCGCTCATGTCGTTCCTGCTCGGGTTGCTGCTGGTCGTCGACGCCTCGATTAGCGGCGAGGAGTGGGCCCACTGGCGGGAGCACGAGGGGCAGCTCGAGTTCCTCGAGTCGGAGGAGGTGCTGTGGTGGGCGGCGCGGAGGGCGCCGGCCGCCACGCTCGCGACGTCCGTGGCGGGTGAGGCGGCGCTGCGTGCGGCCACACAGGTGAAGGGGCCGTTAGAAAGGTTCTAAACTCTAGTGTAGATCTCGTGGGTAAAGAACATATGTTGATGTACTTTTGTAGCTAGTGCTCTACAGCGACTGGAAATGAAGTGCAGTCGCAGTCCCTATGACGACGCGAGGTATAATGTCCTAGTGGTGGCACTGCAGAGACGATGGCGGAGTCGGTGGGGCTTTCCGTCGCTTGTAGCACCATTCTTTAGATCGGATTAGTATTTCTCTGGTTACGGCGGCTCGGGTCAATCTCATAGTTAGAGTCCTGATCCTACTTCTTTTTATAGTATTGTGTGACAGGGGCCCACCAACCATATTATGGTTGGGCGCCCCTAATCAGGGCGTAGATCCAAGGGGTGGCCTATTGGTGGAGATCAACTAACATTCTCCCTCTTGATCTCACTACCATATTTTAATTTCATATCATTTACTTTTGTTCATTTGATTATAGATTAACGCATAGATCATGTTTTATCGTCACGGTCAATTGCCGATAGATTTAACAGCTACAACACACCACTCTGTTCTAAAATAGATACTTAACTTTGGGTCTTCTTTTGTCCAGGAATTTTAGGTTTTCCCTTAAACCCATGCTAGCTATATGTTCTCTAAACACGTTGGGTGGTAAGCCTTTTGTAAGCGGATCCGCGAGCATCTTTTCGGTACTTATATGCTCAAGACTTATGACATGATCTCGGACTTTATCTTTCACAACATAATACTTTATGTCAATGTTTTTGACAGCACCACTTGACTTATTGTTGTGAGCATACTGTACTATCGGATTATTATCGTAGTATAACTTAAGTGGTCTATAGATGTCGTCAACCACCTTCAAACCGGGAATGAACTTCTTTAACCAGTTCACCTGTCATGTTGCCTCATAACACGCTACAAACTCGGCATACATTGTGGATGATGTAGTGACAGTTTTCTTTGAGCTTTTTCATGAAATAGCCCCCCCTACGAGAGTGAATACATATCCAGATATAGATTTTCTATCATCTCCCGCATAATCAGAATCTGAATATCCCACTATATGGAGTGAATCAGATCTTCTATACGTCATCATGAGGCCTTTCGTTCCTTGCAAATATCACAAGACTTTCTTTACTAATTTCTAGTGTTTTGTTCTAGGATTGCTCTGGAATCTGCCAAGTAATCCGGTAACAAATGTCAAGTCAGGGCGCATACATACTTGAGCATATTGCAAGCTTCCGATAGCTAAAGCATATGGAACCACTTTCATCTGATCGATCTCATATTGGTTCCTAGGGCATTGAAAATCCCCATAACTATCACCCTTGACTATAGGAGCAGGTGAGGGACTATATTTGTTCATACTGAGTTTCTTTAAGATCTTTTCTATGTATGTATTTTGTGATAGTCCTAATACCCCTTTACTTTTATCTCGGTGAATCTCGATCCCTAGAACGAACGAAGCTTCACCAAGATCTTTCATATCAAATTTTGAGGACAAAAACTTCTTTGTCTCTAGTAGTAGACTGACATCACTACTAGCAAGTAAGATATCATCCACATACAGGACAAGGAAGATAAAGTTCCCATTCTTAAACTTTGTATAGACACAATTATCCTCTATATCCTCTTTAAACCCAAAATTCCTTATTGTCTGATCAAACTTCAAGTACCACTGTCTTGAAGTTTGTTTTAATCCATAAATTGATTTTTTTAGGCGGTATCCCATTCGTTCCTCTCCTTCCATGACAAAACCTTTCGGTTGTGCCATGTAAACATTTTCCTCCAAGTCCTCGTTAAGAAATGTCGTCTTTACATCCATCTGATGTAATTCTAAATCGTAATGTGCCACTAATGTCATTATGATTCTGAAGGAATTCTTACATGAGACTAGAGAAAATGTCTCATTGTAATCAATCCCTTCTCTTTGCGTAAAGTCTTTTGTCACAAGTCACGCTTTATATCTCTCTATATTCCCTTGAGAGTCAAGTTTTGTTTTGTAGACCCATTTACAGCATACTATTTTGGCTCCTTTAAGAATTATTTCCAAATCCCAAACTTTATTGGCATTTATAGATTTCATTTCATCTTCCATGGCCTCAAGCCACTTTGATGAATGATCACTTCTCATGACTTCTTCAAATGAGGTGGGATCATCCTCCATTTGAAAATTTCTCAGTGTTGTATACTTCATAGTTAGCATGAATAGTTGATTTTCTAACTCTTTAAGACCTTCTAGGAGCATCCACATTTGGCACATCTTCTGTTTGGGGCTATTGTTGCTCTCCCTCATGTGTGGCAATAGGTTCTATAGGATCCTAAAGAAAAGGTTCCTCATCGTCATTCATTGTTGCCACATGCGAAATAACAACAGGTGCTGGCACCACAGTATCTTGCACTGTCGGTGCAGCGACAGCAGGTAGTGAGAAAAATGGCTCATGAATCATCGGAGTGGGCGCATACACCCGCTTCTCTTCAAGGTCAATTTCTCGAGCTACCATTCTCCCCCTCATCATTTCGTCCACTAGGAAGACAACGTGTCTCATTTCCACAAACTTTGTATGTCTCTCTAGACAGTAGAAACGAAAACCTTTTGACTTTTCTGGGTAGCCAATGAAATGACAACTTACTATTTTAGGATCTAGCTTCCCAATATTTGGGCTAAATACTTTAGCCTCAGTAGGACTCCCCCCCACATGTAAGTGGTTTAGTGAGGGTACTCTTCCTATCCACAACTCATATGGTGTTTTGGGCACCGACTTACTTGGTACTCTATTAAGAATATGAATGATAGTTTTTAACGTATCTATCCATAGGCTCAACGATAAGATGGAGTAACTTATCATACTGCGCACCATATCCATCAGGGTACGATTGCATTTTTCAGCTACTCCATTCTGCTGAGGTTCGCCCGGTGTAGAATACTAGGCTACTATGTCATTCTCTTGTAAGAACCTTGCAAAAGGTCCAGGAACTTGACCATATGGAGTATGCCGACCATAGTACTCCCCCCACGGTCGGACCTAACTTTCTTAATCTTTAAATTGTATTGGCTTTCAACTTCTGCCTTAAATATCTTAAATTTATCCAATGCTTCTATTCTTTCTTTAATTGGATAAATGTAGTTATAACGGGAGTGATCATCTATGAATGTTATGAACGAATCATAACCATCCACACTCTTTATAGGAAACAGACCACAGATGTCTATGTGAATAATCTGTAAAATTCCTACACTTCATTTGACATCTTTCTTAATTTTCTTTATATACTTTCCCTTTATGCATTCTCTGCATTGTTCTAAATCTAAGAACTCTAATGGACGAAGAATATTATTCTTAACTAGTCTTTCTATTCTCTCTCTCGAAATATGGCCTAAACGACAGTGACATAATTTCAACGACGCATTGTGAGCTCTCTTTCATTGTCTGTTTACATCCGCAGACGAGGATGCATTCTCATTATCGCACACAACGTTCCCATCATCGCATACAACATTCATATCATCACGTAGTGATAACAAATAGTATGTGCTCTCTTATGCCACCATTTTTAGAGTATCACTCTGTCACCAGCTGCTTTATCAGCTAGATAGCATGTCTTTGAAGAGCCAGTGAACTGACTCTTTATTCTATTGAGGTACTCGGTGACCGTGTCATACTCTGGGAGTGAGCCCACAATTGCAGGCTCAATCGTTTTCTTTATCACAACCAAACATTTTTTGTTGGCAGTGACCCACTTCCTATGCTCAAGGTCATAGGACATCTTTTGGGATTCAAAATCGCTCTCTTTAGTTGCCCAAGCGACATTAGCCTCATTTATCTCCCTCACCGGTGTCACAGGCACAGTGGGACACGATGAGGTGACTACCGAGTCCACCTCAGCCAAGATGAAGGCCAAGTCAATCTTTTTCTTCCACTCCGTGTAGTTGTCACCTTTGAGAGTAGGGATCTCTAACAATTGAATGTCTTGATTCCAATGTTGGTCAAAATTAAAACATACAACTGTTCTTATATACTAATTTACATCACCGTTGAGCAGAAATAGAATTAATGTATAAAATCATTAAAATTACGATATTCTTATTAACAACGTTGGTCAGAAAATAACAACATCATAATCATGTCAAAATCACTAATTCTACATCACCGTTGGGCAGAAATAGAATTAATGCATAAAATTATTAAAATTAAGATATTGTTATTAACAACGTTGGTCAGAAAATAACAATATCATAATCATGTCAAAATCTCTTTTTCTCCAATTAAATATCACGTTGGTTCAAAATAACTGGAGAATAAACAATTTCTTTAGCAACGGAAATACTAATTCAATTTAATGAATTTTACCCGCAGGAAAAATCTCTTTTCTATTTTCTTTAAGACATTAATCAATTTCTAGGAAATAAACATTTACTGGAAAAAGAAAAAAAGGAAAACTGATTCATTTCTTTCACTATTTTTGGCCCAACTGGCAAAACGGCCCACGGCCGCGCACGCGCTCTCCCTCGTGCTCCCCCGCGCCCAGGCCACAACCTGGGCCTGGGCTGGGAAAGTGGCCCAGCGCTCGTGCCCGCCTGAGCCAAAAGTAGGCCCGGCCGTTCGCAGCCGCTCGATCAAGATCGACGGTCATCCGTGCGTCTCGGGAGATCAAAAGCGCGCCACGGCTAGTTGAAAGCTCTAGTTTGGTTTTGGTGAATTGATGAAACCCTAAGTGCTAACCTAGTTTATCAAAGTGATTATGAGATAGGTGGCACTACTCCAAGCGGTGAAGAAAATGAAGATCATAACATGACGATGGTGATTCCGTGGTGATGATCAAGTGCTTGGACTTGAATAGAAGAAAAAGAAAAACAAAAGGGTCAAGGCAAAGATATAAATTGTAGGAGCCATTTTGTGTTAGTGATTGAGACACTTAGTGAGTGTGATCATATTTAGGATTGATAGCCATACTATTAAGAGGGGTGAAACTCATGTCAAAATACGGTTATCAAAGTGTCACTAGATGCTCTAACTCATTGCTTATGCATTTAGGATCTAGTGGAGTGCTAACACCCTTGAAAATGATTGAGAAAATGTGCTAACACATGTGCACAAGGTGATACACTTGGTGGTTGGCATATTTGAGCAAGGGTTAGAAACTTCACCGGTGGACCGGCGCCCTATACAGAAAAGACAGGGGTTCATAGAGTGACCGGACGTTGGTGGTGCAGTGACCGAACGCTGGGGTCCTACGTTCGGTCAGTAGCAGCAGTGAGCACGTCTCTCGGTTTTGTGACCGGACGCTGGCGCGAAGAGTGACCGGACGCTCAGGGTCCATGTCCGGTCAATGCTGACATACGCTGATGTGGTGGTGCACAAAGGAGACATTGTGTGACCAGATGCTAGGTGAGTCCGGTCGAGCATGACCGGGCGCGTCCGGTCATGATTTTACATGAATGGAACCTTATTGGAAACGACCGAACGCTGTGGTCCAGCGTCCGGTCACTTCACAGCAGCGCATCCGGTCATCACTTAACCATTGGGATTGGGTGCTCAGTATTTGAAGAGAGGGGACACATGGCATACATCGCGTGATCGGACACTGAGGTCCAGCGTCCGGTCAATCTGACCGGAGCGTCCGGTCGGCCCCGTGTTCAGTGTAGTGAGTAGCCCAACGGCTCTATTTTGTAGGGGCTTCTATTTAAGCCCCATGGCCGGCTCAAGCTCACTCTCTTGGCCATTTGTATTGACATAGCAACCTTGTGAGCTTAGCCAAAGTCGACTCATCTCCATCATTGTTTCATCATCATTATGAGATTGGGAGAGAATCCAAGTGCATTGCTTGAGTGATTGCATTTAGTGGCACTTGGCATTCGTGTTTCGCTATGGGATTCACTTGTTACTCTTGGTGGTTGCCGCACCTAGATGGCTTGGAGCAGCGAGGATCGTTGAGCGGAGGTTGGTGACTGTCTCCGGCTCCGATCATGGTGATTGTGAGGGGTCTTGTGCCTTTCCCACCGGAGAGCCAAAAGGTAACTATAGTAGATTGCCCGTGTCATTGAGTTACCTCACTTGTGGGTAGGTTCTTACGGTGTCCAATTGTGTGGACGAGGTTCGTGCAACACCTCTTAGCCGCAGAACCACCAAGTGTTGGTCGACACAACGGGGACTAGCGTGCTGGCAAGCACGTGAACCTCGGGAGAAAAATTGGTTGTCTCTTGCCCTTTGGTATTCTCCCGGGGATTGATTTAGTATTCATCTTGTGATTGGTTCACTCCTCTATACGACGGTATAATCACCCTACTCACTCATTTATATTCTTACAAACTAGTTGTGGTAAGCTCTTTAGTGTAATTAGAATTGAGAGCTTGCTTTGTTATTTTAAGTTCATCTAGTGGAGCTCTTTAGAGTAGCAAAATTGAGAGCTCTTTGTGAGTATTAACATTGCAAGTTGTGTGCCTAGTAATCATTGCAACTAGAATTGTTGGATAGGTGGCTTGCAACCCTTATAGAGCTAGAGCAAGTTTGCATTTCGCTATTTGTCATACTAATCAAATTACTCTAGTTGATTTGTATATTTTTAAATAGGCTATTCACCCCCCCTCCCCCTCTAGCCATATTAGGACCTTTCACCGGTGCCCCGAAACCCTAATTCCATTTCGCATTCTCTGCTTCTCTCTCTTCGTCGCTCTCCTCTTCCCTCTCAGCCCAGCCACAGCGAGTGACCGAGAGCGAGACGCGATGTGGAGATGGCGGCTCTGTCGTGGCACCCCTCGCCGACGCACACGTGCGGCCAGAGCCGCGCGCAGCACCATCGAGCGGCACCACGGTGGTGCCCTTTGGCCTGAGCCCGAGGCGGAGATCGTGCAGCGACGCTTCTCCCGCCTCGGTGGCTGAGGTTGTCTTCCCGCACGGTGTCCACACGACTGTCGGCGGTGGAGACGGAGCGGGCGGACCCCAGGTAGGAGCCCCTGCCCCTTTGTCCGTTCACTCTCTTCCCCTTTCTTGTCGCGAGTTAGGGTTTCGTTAGGTAAGCCACCTTGCTAGCTCTTCCCCTGTCCCCTTCTTTTCTTTTGGATCTGCTTTCTTTTCTTCTCAGAGCTTTGCCGATTGTGGATTAGGGTTAGGGTTGCGTATTGTTCTTCTTCCCCGAGCTATTTGCGCGGGTTAGGGTTAGGGTTTGACTCACTGGAGTCACTATTCATCTTCCCCAGCAAGTTCTTCGTGGGTTTGAGCTCAGATTCGGGTTCTTCTTGAAGCCGAGTCCTTCTTCTTACTCCTTTCCTTCACCATGTTAGGGTTGGGGTTCGGCGACCCTCTTTTAGATCCGAAAACCGAATCTCTCACCTCAGCTCTATTCTTTTCTTGCCGCGCGCCGGCGAAGACGGCGGTGTGGCATCTTTCCCCGCTCGGTGGCGGTGGTGACCGGGAGTTGAGTGACGTCCGCCACCCTCCGGTCTCTTTTTATTTTCTTTTACCCGGTTAGGGTTAGGGTTTCAATCCGAACCGGATCGAACCCACTATTACTTTTCGATTTCTTTTTAATTCTCTACCCCATACTAGATCTACACACTGACAACCTTGGCTCCGGTACCATTGTTAAAAAGGTTCTAAACTCTAGGTGTAGATCTAGCGGGTAAAGAACATCTGTTGGTGTACCTTGGTAGCTAGTGCGCCTGCAGCGACCGGAGATGAAGCGCAATCACAGTCCCTATGGCGACACGAGATACAGCGTCCCGGTGGTGGCACTGCAGAGGCGACGACGGAGTCGGTGGGGCTTCCCGTTGCTTGCAGCACCCTTCTTTAGATCGAATTAGTGTTTCTCTATAGGTGGTTACGGCGGCTCAGGTCAACCTCGTAGTTAGAACCCTGATCCCCACCTCTCTTTATAGTGCCGTGCGACAGGAGCCCACCGACCATATTAGGGTTGAGCGCCCCCGATCAGAGCGCAGATCCAAGAGTCCAATAGGTCGTTGGATCTATTGGTAGAGATCAACTAACAGGGGCTGGACCTGCAACCACCGCTCTAGGTGGCGTTCCTGCTCTTCGGCGTCCTCCTGGGCGTGCCGTACGGGGTGTTCTCGGCGAGCTTCGATCCAGCGGTGGAGGGCTCCTGGCTCGGGTGGGAGGACTTCGTTAACAACATCCGCGATGTCGTGCTCCAAGCCGGCGATCGCCGTGGCCGGAACAATAAATAGGTTGATGAGAACTGCTGGGGCAGTCGGGATGGAACGCCTCAGTCTGGTCAGATCGACTGACGACCGACAGTTTGGAACAGTTTCGTCAGTCGTCAGAGAATTTTACTGAGATTTATACGAAACAATTCAACTCAGGACCGTAGGATTAGAGAAATACTCCAGTTTCAAATGACCTTTGGAATGCACACCTTATTACAGGAAATTCCTGTGGAATTCAAGAAAAATTCTGGAGTAGGGAAGGGGCACTATGGCTAATCCTGGTGTTCACTAGGATTCAGCCGTGACTGTAATCTGTAAACATTTAGTTTGAATGAATACCATAACATAGAGATTGTATACTTCACTTCTGGGATATCCCAGACTTCTGATCTCTGAGGCTAGCTGCAAATCTCGTGCAATACCCACGGATTGAAATATTGCGTGGCTCATCACTCTGAAAAGGAGCTATTTCATACCAAATAATTTTCTTTTATAATGAATATTTATTTACAGCTGATGAGCATCCTGGTTGGCAGGCAAATAACTGATCTCCTAGTAATCCGAATGCAAACCAGGATGCATTCGGATTATCAGCTGATAATGTGCGTGTGGTAGCTCTAGCAGAGGCAACCATGCATGAAAAAAACTATCCTCTTATCATGTACACTGAACACCAAAGCCAAAAATATTTGCCCCATGCGTTAGGTTCCACCAAGTAGACATGTTCGGAGAATTTCAGAGCTCTAGAAGCTTTAGATGCAGAACTGAAACTGAAAAGTTAGTGACTAGTCAGGTAGAGATCATCCCCTCTGTCCACGCTGAAAAGAATCATGTGTCGAGATCCCATGCGAGGTATAAGTCTCTTCGCTCAACCTTGACTTCTCAGCTCGCTTCAGCTGCCTTTTCCAATACCTCCATGCAATTTGAATACGAGTTGCAGCAATGGTTCGCCAGTACGGGGATTCATATCTATTGGACGCAGAGATTAGTTCAAAAGGAACTAAATTAACAAGTCTTAAATCGCAGTGATGCATGATTATCAAAAAATTATTATATTTTGCCATGAATTAGCAAAAACAATTATAAGAACAGCCTTAACTATTCTGGTGGGCAGGAATATGATAATAATATAATAAATTAAACAAAAATGTGGCTACCTGATTGCTCCCTGCACTTGTGGATTACGCAAGAATCGAGCAAACTGTGAGGTTACTTCTTCCAGATCACTTGCTCTGAGTACAAAAGCTTCAACATTTGTTAAACATCTTACTGTGCGTATAGCAACCAACCGCGTACCTTGGAATTTAATTTTCCCACCATCTGAAACAGTAGTAGTTCATGAGATGGGACAACTACAAAACCAAAAGACAAACAGCAGGCAGGAAGGGCAGAAATTGCATACCTCTATTCGCTGAAGAATGTTCTAAGTACCAGGTGAGGAGCTCCTCTCCACATACATCTCCATCATGTAATGGAGCCTTGCTACCATCTGCACTGATGCTTTCCAGCTTCCCTCTCACTATGAAGACCATCTTTTCAACAGTACCACCTTGATAAAGAATGTCACTTCCACTAATATATAAGTTTTGTCTTAATTTGTCACATATTGCATCCAAGATAGGCCAATCCATCAAGGTGAATAATCGGACCTGCAAATAATAAGGTAAAAATTAGTCAAGTAAGAGTTATCTTTACCAGACAACATTAATAGTAGAAATCATGTAAATGAGGCAACCTACAACGTGAATGAGAAAATACAAGTAGCTACTTTTTTCTTAAACTTCTTTTCCAGTTTCCATCATCACTATGGCAAACTATTCGGTGCAACCACCCTTTTGGTGCAATCATGAAAACCGCTTGAAACACATACATAGTTCTAAAAAAAATTGAAATAATGCACCTCCATAGTGCATATATGGAGGTATACATTGTCCCAAAAAGTTTAACATGCAATTTTTTTTCTAAAAATTCATATGAAAATGACAAATTCCAGTTGCATACGTACTAGAAGACAATCACAGGAATTTTGCCTTCTAGTGCACATGCCATAGCTCCGCCTATGGTGGGGCGCCTTTAGTGTCCCAGCATAGTAGGTCACAAGCCCTGGTAAAGGAGGAGGGTTGTGTTAGGCGCGGCGAGCCAATATAAAAACTTAGCCACTTTAATGGAGATGAAACCCAAAAAAATCCCATTGGGGCGTAACCCTCTTAGCAACGCGCCATGTCGGAACCCGAGTACGGTGTTAAATGAGCAAGGGCTGGGTCGTCACCCCCGTGACGCGCCGTGTCGTGATCTGGACACGGTGTCAAGTGAGCAAAGATCGGGTCGTCGCATCCTTAGTGGCGCGCCACATCAGCGCCCGGGTGTGTTGCAAAATGAGCAAGGGTCTTCACACCTACCTCAGCGGGTGCGAAGGGTAAGAAAGCTAGTCGAGCCAACTAGGATCCGTTTAGGTAGCTGGAATGTAGGGTCCCTTACAGATAAGTTAAGAGTCAGTGGACACAACGATTAGGAGGCGTGTAAATATCTTATGCGTCCAAGAGACTAAATTGAAGGGGCAGAAGACGAAGGAGGTGGATAATACCGGCTTCAAGCTCTGGTACACAGGGACAACTTCAAATAAAAATGGAGTAGGAGTTTTGATTGATAAGAGACTCAAGGATGGTGTGGTGCAGGTGAGAAGGCAAGAGGATAGGATCATCTTAGTTAAACTTGTCATTAGTGATATGGTCTTAAACGTAATTAGTGCGTATGCCCCCCAAGTAGGCCATGATGAGAGTGCTAAGCGGCTTTTCTGAGCAGACTTAGATCGCTTGGTTAGAGCTGTCCCTAGTAGCGAGAAGCTCTTTATAGGAGGTGATATTAATGGCCATGTAGGTACATCAAGTGCAGGTTTCGAGACGGTTCATGGGGGTTTCGGATATGGTAGTAGGAACTAGGAGGGAGAGGAAGTCTTAGACTTCGCCATAGCTTTTGATCTGATGATAGCTAACACTTTCTTCCGTAAGAGAGAGTCCCATTTAGTGACCTTTAGTAGCGGCCAGTACTCTAGTCAAATCGACTTTGTCCTTACAAGGAGGGATAAATGAACAGGCGTGGACTGTAACGTGATACCTGGAGAATGTGTGGTCGCTCAACACAAGCTGGTGGTGTCTGACTTCCGCTTTCTGGTGCAAGCTCATGGGAACAAACAAGCTAGAGTTGCTAGAACGAAGTGGTGGAAATTAGAAGGGAAGGCATCAAAGGTCTTTTAAGGAAAAGGTCATTGTGTTAGTCGCTGAATTCTTACTCTTGGTAGTAGCAGAATTCTTACTCTTATCGAGAGAGGATGACACTAGGAGTTGGGATAATTTTCTGGTTTATTTCTCACACAAAATGCCATGCCAATCTGAGGGGTTGGGAATACATATTTATAGGCTGCTAGCCAGCCTAGCATATGTCAAGATGCCAAACATATGCCAAGATGCTAGTCCTAGATGCTGTCCTAGATACTAGTCCTAAATGCTAAGATGTTGTCCTAGCCAGTCAAGTATGTTGTCCTTGCTGCAGCCCCACAAAGACCAGCCAACACAGAGACTTATCCATCATTCTCCGCCTAAATTTTGTGCGTCGTCTTGTGGGAAAATTGAACCATCCTGGTCCTGGAGCAGAGCTCAAGGAACTTAGATCCTCCCAAGAGGCTTGGTAACACGATCCGCAAGCTGGTCCTTGGTGTTGATGTAACTCGCCTTGATGCTCCCTTCCTTCAAACATCCTCGGATGAAGTGGTACCTCACCCGGATGTGCTTACTCCGTTCATGGAAAACGAGGTTCTTTGCCAGGGCCAGAGCGGACTTGCGTCCATCCTGAGCTCCACCGCTCTAGTGTCTCTGCCGAGGAGATCACCAAGCAGTTGAGCGAGCCAGAGCGCCTGAGTCGAAGCGGTGGAGGCCGCTATGTACTCGGCCTCGCGGCTGGACAGGGCCACCACCTGCTGCTTGACCGACTGCCAGCTAACGAGACACTTGCCGAGGAGGAAGAGGATCCCACTCGTGCTCTTGCTGGTGTCGATGTCGCCGGCGTGGTCGCTGTCGCTGTACTCGACGAAGTGTGCCGTCCCAGGGCACCTAGGGTAGTAGAGTCCCCGCAACGTAGCGGATGATCCTCTTCATAGCCTGCTGGTGCTCCGTCGTCGGTCGCTGCATGAACCGACTAACGTAGCCGACGGAGAATGCCAAGTCCGGCCGTGTGTGGACGAGGTAGCGAAGGCTCCCCACAAGACGCCGGTACTGCGTAGCGTCCACCTCCTCCGTCGTGCTGTCGCGGCTCAGCTTCAGCCTCTCCATCGGACTGAGAGCTGGGTTGCAGTCGGTGAGCCCAGCTAGCTCAACGACGCGCTTGGCGTAGGCGGTCTGCCGAAGCGTGATCCCGGAGTCATCCTGGTGCACCTCGATTCCCAGGTAGACGGAGAGAGGCCCTAGGTCACTCATCTGGAAGGTGGCCTTCATCTCTTCCTTGAATGCCACCACCTCCGCATCCTTGGTGCCGGTGATTACCAAGTCGTCGACGTAGACATCCACCAGCAGAGCATTTCCTTCACTGCCCCGTCGGTAGATGGCCGCCTCGTGCGGGCTTTGCTCGAAGCCCATCCCCTTTAGCGTGGAATCCAACTTGCCATTCCACGCCCCCGGTGCCTGCCGCAAGCCATAGAGGGCCTTGCGCAGGCGGAGCACCTTGCCCTCCTTGCCGAGGATCGCAAATCCCGACGGCTGGTGCACGTAGACCTCCTCCTTCAAGTCGCCGTTAAGGAACGCCGACTTGACGTCCATGTGATGAACACGTCAGCCCTCCTGGGCAGCTAGCGCAAGGAGTCGCACGGGAGCAAAGGGCGTCGTCGAAGTCGACCCCCTCCTGCTGCACGAAACCTCGTGCCACCAAGCGAGCCTTGTGCTTGACGATGGCGCCGGCTTCATCCCTCTTCAGCTTGTACACCCACTTAAGGGTGATCGCGCGGTGACCACGAGGAAGGTCAGCAAGCTCCCAGGTGCGGTTCTTCTCAACCGCATCCATCTCCAATTGCATCGCGGCGCGCCATGCCGCGTGTCTCTCGGCCTCTGCAAACGACCGAGGCTCGCCGTCGTCACACGCAAGGTGCAACTGCGCCTCCAGGTCGTGAGGCACCAGTCTCGGCACCGGCTGGTCGCCGAGAAGGTTCTCCATCGTACGGTACCGCAACGGCTTGCCATCGTGGTACGCGTCGATGCGCTTGTCGTGAGAGAGCGGAGTAGCGAGCTCAACCGGGCTGTGCTCGACACGAGCTGGTGTTGGAGTAGACGTGCCCGGAGAGGTGCCTATCGGTGCTGGAGTGCGTGACGGTGCCGGCTGTGCTGGAGCCGGCGAAGAACTCATCGCAGCCGAGGTCCTGGCTGGAGAGCGTGGTGCTGTAGGAGTAGCAGGCGCCGGGGTCGATGGAGGCTCGGGGACTGGGGTAGACGCGCTCGTCGAAGAAGAGCTGCCTACTCCCCCAGCTCCCTCGAAGTGGACGTACTCGACAGTGAAGTCGTCGTACGTCGGAGCCGAGCCGTCGTCCACCACCATGTCCCACGCCCATCCTCGCCCTTCGTCGAACACAACGTCGTGCGCCGTGCGCACACGCTGTCTTCGGGTCGAGGATGCGGTAGGCCTTCGAGCCCTCCGCGTAGCCGATGAACACTCCCGGAGTGCTCCTGTCGTCGAGCTTGTAGACGGCCGACACCACCGCCTCTCCCCAGAAGACAGCCGGCATCCCCCTCTGCTTGAGAACGGCCCGAGCCATCCCCACAACCGTCTGGTTGCGCCACTCGACGACGCCGTTCTGCTGCGGGCTGTACGGCGCGGAGTAGTGGCGCTGAATGCCCTCATCAGCGCAGTACAACGCGAATTCAGCCGCCGTGAATTCGCCGCCGTTGTCGGTGCGCAGCACGCGCAGCTTGCGGCCGCACTCCGCCTCCGCAGCAGCCTGCGAGCGCTTGATGGCGTCCGCAGCCTCTCCCTTGCTGCCGAGGACCATCACCCACATGTAGCGGGAGATGTCGTCGACGAGCAGCAGGAAGTAGTGTCGTCCTCCCGGTGTGGCCGGTGTCACCGGGCCACAAGTCCCCGTGCACAAGCTCGAGCCTCTCCTTGGCTCGAAAGCTCGCCCGCTGGGGAAAGGGGAGTCGCCTCTGCTTCGTCAACACGCAGACGTCGCAGAGCTGCTCCACATGGTCGAGGCACGGTAGGCCTCGCACCATCTCCCTGGCACTGAGCCGTTTCAGGGCCTCGAAGTGAAGGTGCCCGAAGCGCTCGTGCCACTGCCACGCCTCGTCATCCCGACGAGCAGCGAGACAGTGGGGTTGTGCCACCTGCACGTTAAGGACGTAGAGTCGATTTGCGCTTCTGGATACCTTGGCAAGAAGGCGGCGACGGCGATCCCAAATCCTCATGACTCCATCCTCAACCACCACGCGCGAAACGTTCTCATCCAGCTATCCCAAGCTGATGATGGAGTTCCTCAACGCGGGGATGTAGTAGACTCCGGTGACTAGCCTGTGCTCACCAGACACGGCGGTGAAGATGACGGAGCCGACGCTCTTGATCTCCACGCCGGAGGCATCTCCAAACTTGACGGAGCCTCAGACGCTAGAGTCAAGCTCGGTGAAGAACTCCCGTCGACCGGTCATGTGATGGGTGGCGCCGGTGTCGAGGCACCACCTGTCAGTCTTGTCGTTGCCGGAGCCGTCGCCGAGGAGGGCGTGTGCTTTTGGCTCGTCAAGGTGGAGGAGAGCCGCTGCGGCCGGTGCCGCTAGAGGTAGCTCGATGCTTGCATGTGCCATGAACAGAGCCGGCTCCTCCGCCTGTGCGACGTGGGCCTGGCCGCGTCGTGGCTGTCGACAGTCCTTGGCCCAATGGCCAAGCTGGCCGCAGTTGCGGCAGGTGTCGTCTCGTGCCGGCTTGTGCTTGCCGACGGCGCCGCCCTGGGCGCCTCCGCGGGCATCACCCTCGGCACGTCCTCGCGCCCTGGCCTGGGCATCTCTGTGCGCCTTGCGCGGCTTGCCACGCTTGCGGCCGCCTGTCGCGGAAGAAGGCTCCCCCTTCTTCCGGTCACCTTGGCAGGCAGCCCACTGCTCCCGAGTGAGGAGCTTCCCGCCAGTGGTGATGGGCCCCGAGAGAGACTGTGGCTCATCGCTGTCGACGACCTTGAGGCGACCTATCGCCTCCTCGATCGACGTCGTGGAGAGATCCAGCAAGGACTCGAGCGAGCGAGCCATCTGCTTGTACTTCTCGGGGACGCAGCGGAAGAGCTTTTCGACAGCTCTCTCCTCACCATAGGTGTCATCGCCGAACTGCACCATCTTCTGCAACAGTGTTGAGACGGAGAGCAAAGTCATAAACGTCCTCACCTGGCTTGAAGGCCAGGTTCTCCCACTCTTTGCGAAGTGCCTGCAGTGTGGACTTGCGGGCGTGGTCGCTGCCGATGCGTGCCGCAGCGATGGCGTCCCAAGCCTCCTTGGCAGTCCGCTTGTTGGTAAGCGAGAACTGCATCTCGAACGGGACTGCAGCGATGAGGGCATCTAGCGCTCGTCGATCCTGGTCGTAGTCGACGTCGCCGTACCGGACTGCCTCCCACATGTGCCGCACCTGGAGCTTTACCCCCATCACCGCAACCCACTCGACGTAGTTGGTCTTAGTAAGGGTAGGCCACCCACCGCCGGGGCCGACGTCCCTGACAACAGCCTGGAGCCCGTGGTAACCACGGTACCGATCCGGGGAGAGAGCCACGCTGCCTGTGAAGGCCGCGCTCTCCATCGACCCGTCTGCCACCGTTGCCGTGCGTGCCTCCTCCAGGAGCGCCACCACCGTGCGCGCCTCCTCCAGGAGCGTCGCTACCGTGCGCGCCTCCTACAGGAGCGCCGCCGACGCGTCCATGCCTGTCTGGGCTGCCGCCGCGCTCGTGGGCGTGCGCGGCTGCCCACTGCGCCGCCCGCGCTCGCGCTGCCTCCCTCCCCAGCAGCTCGAGGTCCGCGTCGGCGCTGTCGTCAGCAGAAACGGAGCTGCTAATGCTGCCGCGCAGAACCTCGACCTCTGCTACCGCCGCACGAGCTGCATCCGCCGTCGCCGCTGCTTCCGCCTCCGCTCTGGCTGCTGCCGGCTCCGCCGCTGCCAGCCTCGACGCCCTTGCCGCCGCCGCTCGCTCGCGTTCCTCTACCGTGGCAAGTTCGGCCTCCTGCCGACGCCGCGTGCTCGAGGCGACCGAGCGCTGAGACTGCCTTGCGGACATGACGCGCTACCGGGGGGCTGCTGCGTGGGGAGAGGGCTGCTTCAGACGCGCAGAGGGAGAGGAGTGAGCAGGAGCGGCCGGAGCTACTGCTGCTCCCAGCTGGGGCTGCTGCGCGGCTGGGAAAGGAGATGAGCAGGAGATGCTCAGGCTACAGGATAGTACGGCTCTGATACCACTTGTTAGTCGCTGAATTCTTACTCTTTGTAGTAGCAGAATTCTTACTCTCATCGAGAGAGGATGACACTAGGAGTTGGGACAATTTTCTGGTTTATTTCTCACATAAAATGTCATGCCAACCTGAGAGGTTGGGGATACATATTTATAGGCTGCTAGCTAACCAAGCATATGCCAAGATGCCAAGCATATGCCAAGATGCTAGTCCTAGATGTTGTCCTAGATGCTGTCCTAGATGCTAAGATGTTGTCCTAGCCAGTCAAGGATGTTGTCCTTGCTGCAGCCCCACAAAGACCAGCCAACACAGAGACTTATCCATCACATTGAAGAGGGCCCTTGGAATGATGAAGGCGATGCAAACAGCATGTGGGAGAAGATGGCAACATGTGTTCGAAAGGTTGCTTCAGAGGTGCTGGGAGTGACCAAAGGGAGCGGATGCGACTCGAAAGATGTGCAAAAGGCTATTAAGGAAAAGGAGTGCTATAAGCGCTTGTATCATGACAGGCGTGCAAACAACATAGAGAGGTACAAGGTGGCAAAGAGATTGCAAAACGAGCGGTGAGTGAGACAAAGGGGCGGGCCTATGAGGATCTTTACCGACGTTTGAGTATGAAGGAAGGAGAGAAGGGACATTTATAGGATGGCTAGGGCTCGCGATAGAAAGACAAGGGACTTCAACCAAGTCAAGTGCATAAAGGATGAGGGAGCAACTCTTGATGAAGGAGAATAAGATCAGACATAGATGGCAAAAGTATTTTGATAAATTGTTCAATGGTGAGAACGAGAACAACACCGTTCAGCTGGGCGACTCGTTTGATGACACTAACAGGCGCTTTGTGCAGAGGATTCAAGAATCGAAGGTTAGAGAAGCCTTGAAAATGATGAAAGGGGACAAAGCGATGGGCCCTGATGGTATCCCAATCAAGGTGTGGAGATGTCTCGGGGATATAGCTATAGTATGGCTAGCCAAGATGTTCAACAATATCTTTCGATCGAACAAGATACCTGAGGAATGGAGAATAAGCATATTGGTACCAATCTACAATAACAAGGGAGATATCCAAAGTTGTACTAATTATCGGGGAATTAAGTTAATGAGCCACACTATGAAGTTATGGGAGAGAGTCATCGAGCAACGCCTGCGAGGAATGACGCAGATATCAACAAACCAATTCGGTTTCATGCCCGGAAGGTTAACCACAGAAGCAATCTTCTTAATAATACAGGTTATGGAACGGTTTAGAGAGCAGAATAAGGACCTCCACTTGGTTTTCATTGACTTGGAAAAGGCTTATGACAAGATACCAAGAAATGTTATGTGATGGTCTTTGGACAAACATAAAGTCCCATCAAAGTATGTGACCCTCATCAAGAATATGTACAACAATGTTGTGACTAGTGTTCGAACTAACGATGGTAACACAGATTACTTCCCGATTAAAATTGGACTTCATCAAGGGTCAGCATTAAGCCCGTATCTCTTTGCCTTGGTAATGGATGAGGTTACCAGGAACATACAAGGGGATATTCCTTGGTGTATGTTGTTCGCTGATGATGTAGTGTTAGTGGACGAAAGCCAGGCGGGAGTAAATAGGAAACTAGAGTTATGGCGACAGACCCTTGAGTCTAAAGGTTTTAATTGAGCAGAACTAAAACCGAATACATGAGATGCGACTTTGGCGGAGTTGTACAGGAGGAGGGAGATGTGAGTTTGGAAGGTCAAGTAGTGCCTAAGAAGGATACCTTTCGGTATCTGGGATCGATGCTACAGAGGGATGAAGATATTGATGCGGACGTTAGCCATAGAATCAAAGCAGGGTGGATCAAGTGGTGACAAGCTTGGCATTCTCTGTGACAAGAGGGTACCACAAAAGCTAAAAGACAAGTTCTATAGAACGGCGATTAAATCGGCTATGTTGTATGGAGCATAATGTTGACCTATAAAGATTCGACATGTTCAACAACTGAGTGTTGCAGAAATGCGTATGTTGCGATGGATTTGCGGTCATACAAGAATGGACCGAGTTCGAAAAGATGATATACGTGATCGCCTAGAAGTAGCACCAATTGAAGAAAAGCTTGTCCAACATTGGTTGAGGTGGTTTGGCCATGTCCAAAGGAGACCTCTAGAGGCACTAGTGCATTGTGGAGTCCTAAGCCTAAGCTAATAATATAAGGAGAGATAGAGAAAGACCGAAATTGACATGGGGAGGCAATAAAAAGATATTTAAAAGCTTAGGATATACCTAGAGATCTATGTTTGAATAGGAGTACTTGGAAAGCAGCTATTGAAGTGCCTGAACCGTGACTTGGAGCTCTTGGTGGGTTTCAACTCTAGCCTACCCCATCTTGCTTGGGACTGCAAGGCTATGTTGTTGTTGTGCACATGCCATCTGAAGTTTGTTATTTTCATATGAATTTTTGTACATTGAGTTTGCACCTCAATTTTTGCAACAATGTACATCTGTATATATGCAATGGAAGTGCACCATTTAATAAAAAAAACTTATATATTTCAAGGGGGGTTTCACAATTGTGTAGCTGAATGGGGTGGTTTGCACTAAATATTTTGGGCTATTGCTTATTTGGAAGTGCTGAACCAGATGTTTAGCTCAGCACACATTTGGTTGTGGTCCCACATCAATTCTGACCCCTTTCCCCTGAAGATAAAGTTCTTTTCCATTCTCTCTCCCTAAATAATAGTTACATTTACAAGTTGTGAATGCTAAGAACCAAACAGCAGTAGCAAAGATTCCAAAATAGTAGAATTTCATATAAGCACAGAACTAACTACGAACATGGTAGATGAAAGAAAGGATGGGAGTGGAAATACAAGGTATTGGAGTAATATTTGTTGACACCTTAGAAACTAACCTTATTAAGGAATCTAAAGAAGTGGCGACGTATGTCCCTTTGGATATCTTCAGGTAAATTACTCAAAAGCTCCTCTTCATTCACTCCTTGAGTAGCAGCCCAGGTGAACCTTTCAGCTCGTCTAACCCTCCTACACATATACAGAGGTGCAGGTGTTGTTATCTTCCACTGTAAGAATAAAATGGCTGCCTTTCGGGTTAGGGTATTTCATCAGAGTTTTGGTATATAGCTCAAATATTGATTGAACTAAATGCCCTGCGTGACTACAAATTTACAATACACAAAAAACATTCCAAACACATTCAGTTTCTTCATTAACACTATACTAGATGGTACATCCTGTGGATATGAAACATTGAAACCCCAATTGCCAATGTCAATTCTGAACTAATCAAATAATTGTTATGTTTTCAGACTATCTGACAATACAGCATACACCTTTTTTCATGACTACAAAGTAAGATTTTTGAAGTATATCATTGCTGTCACAAGGGCCCTAGCCAATCATGAACCACAACCAGATCGGTACTACTGCTTGACAGTATAGTAGCAAATGGCTGCATTAGACAATGAAACATGCTAGCTAAGTTCTTTGTTTTTTGAAAGAAAAAATAGTGATAAAGATTTGCTTAGTAAGTTCTGCAGAGGAACCTTCTCAAATCTTCAGGCAATCGTCTATGGCTCATCCACTTTTCAACATCACGGTGCCTAAGTTGCATTTCCAATCTCCTGTCAGAAGATAAAAGGAGTAAAATGTTCACACACCAAGATAGTTACAATTAAAAAAATGATTTAATCAATCGCATGGGTTTTTCTGTGTTTACTGCGCTTTGAACTACTGCTAACTGCTGAGTGAATTGATCTACTGATGACTTTAACGGGCTTGTATAAAGGGGCCTATAGAGATTTCTTGAGCCAAGGGGGTGACAGCACGAGTTTCACCTATTAGTAGTGTGACATATGCATGCCCCTGGGATCAGATTGCTATGTGGGCCAGTCACTTGGGAAGGTGGAGAGGTACTAAAGCATCAAACAGCAGCTGAGCGAACAGAAACCAACAGGGGCTTCGTCTTCCTTCCAATTTCTCCTCCAATCCCTGTATGGCTGTATCTCTGCTCTTCCTGCTGTCTACCACAAATCGAATGCTAATCGCCATCCAAACTCTACCCAATTCCTTGTAGCTTGTACTCAGTCGTTCAGTGGTAGGGCTGTCAAAGAAGCTCGAAGTTTTTCTCTACAAGCTCAATTCGAGCTTGGCTTGTCTGCTAATCAAGCCAAACTCAAGATTGCTCGCCGAGTTTCACGAGCTTAATTTGAATCGTTCGCCAGCACACATAGTGCAATAAAATTTCCCACCTTTTGCTACTACTTCCCTCCAGCCAGTTCAACTTTTCTAAGCCAACCACCTCCTTCAAGGTCCCTCTCCCACATGCTGCTCAGCCCAAAAAAATGCGAGTCACACACTTCACTCAATTGATAAATAAACAAAGAGAAATATTATCATCCTCAATTATGTTCTTTCTTCCCAACACAATGCCACCATTTCGTTCTCCACATGGTTCTGCTGCTTGCCTCGATGTCCTCACCTGCCGAAGGGAAACGATCCTTTCTCTTCCCTCCAGCTACAATGCAAACTGCAGTCACCTAATACCCCATGGACTACTCCATGAGCACTGAGCACGGTAGCAGGCCAGCTGCCATAAATGATTTGATCCCTCAGCTTATTCATTGTAGTTGAAGAGAATCCTCACCACCGTGTGCCCAGAGGCACCGTTGTCCTCCTTCGGCAACAATGCTGGTGCCCAATGCTTTGGGAAGCACCGACGACTGTCAACCATCTCAATATGTCATCTTCTTGGCTACAATCTAGCCTGCTAAAACCGAGCTTGATCCTTATTCGAGCTTCGATCAAACTGAGCGCCCGAGCCCGAGCTCAAACCTTACTATAAGCTCTAGAGTTCAGGCTCTGCTAGAGCTTGGCTAGAAATTTAGTCAAACTTGAGCTTGAGGTGCCAGGCTCGCTCAAGATCGGCTCATTGACATCCCTATTCAGTACCCAGGACACGACATGCCGCAGTGCATGACCGTACAAGCATATAAGCATATACTTACCCCAAACGAAATTACGAAATTGACACGGTCTTCAGTACGACGCTTTTACTACCAACATGGCAACATCTACAAAAAATATTTTAGTTTAAATGAAAAGAGCTTATATTATAAAAGTACTTTTCATAATGAATCCAGTAATGTTAATCTTTTGTTGTCAATCTATATAGCAAAATTTAGATATTGATAGTCAACGATAAAACAAGGTTTGACCTAGGACAAACCTAGATGAACTTATATCTACATTTGGGTTAAGTAGCATGATAAATAAGCCAGTAGGATAACCACATACCGTCTTCCAAGAGCTTGGAGAAAATTTTGCATGTTTCCAATAAGCAACGCAAAAAGCAACAGTCCCAGACCAATAATAGCCATCGTGAACAGAACTTCCCATACAAAGTAACTCGGGACAAGGTTTCCTGCTAAGGTACTTATTTGCTGAAATCAAACCATAAACTATGAGTAAAAAAACTAGTTAGATTGTAATGAATTTAAATAGAATGGAACCTCATTAGTTAGCATGACACATAAGATAGTAACAACCTAAAGATTATACATGACAGTCAGATTGTCACATATTTGGGATGCAACAAAGAGACACCTACAGAAGTAGAAAGGCACAAGCAAATGATGGCAAATACCTGAAACCCCCAAAATAATGAATATATATATCGTTTTACAGCGCTGTCTTCTGTAGTTAGCAAAACAGCTTGCTCATAAATTCCATATTGGAAAGTAGCATTATTTCCAGTGTTAAAACAAGCTTCTGCACCCAAGTCATTGAACCACTGCTGTCTGTACAGTCCACTCCCAATGCCACGTCCACAGTCTATAAAAGAGTCACAATATGGAATGGTCGATGCAGAACAAGCATCTCGTAGACATTGGTTAACCCTCTGACAAAATGAGAAACAAAAGAAAATGATACGATTGATCTGGACCTTCAGTATCAGTTAAAACCAATAGTTACCAAATAAGCTGTGATTTTTGAATATATAAATTGAACATGTTACAGATTAACATAGGTATTTGGAGCTGCACATTTTCCACTTTAAGTAGGTATAACGTGTATTCCTCATTCTTCATTAGTGAAACATGTTGCACACTAGATTTGTTCGTACGATTATCAAATTGGAACATTTGAATCAATGTGCACTACCAACTTTTGTAAACAACCTACAGAAGAAATCAACTAACCTGTAAGCTAAAGAGATACCAACATGAACCAACCACATGTCCCGCCAAAACAAACATCAGAAGATTGATCACAAAATTAGCCCATGCTGACTCAAATATGAATCCATTGGCGGACTGACCATCAAGAAGTGGTACAAATCTGATGATACGGGGCACATATTGAAGAAGAACAGTGGCACGCAATAAATTCTTAGCATAGTTTGCAGCAGATAACCCAACTTTAGGAACAACTAGCAGTATCATCACCTTGATCAACAAACAAAGAAAAATATTAGCAAAAAGCATAACGAGTGCAACGAAGAAAAGGCGTACCCAGTGCAGAGAGCTCCCGCTCTGTGCGGGGTCTGGGGAAGGGTGTCAGTGGCAAGCCTTACCCTCACCTGTGCAATGTGAGGAGACTGCGACTCGAACCCGGTACCTTCCGGTCACAGGCGGTAAGACTCTACCGCTTGCACCAGGCCCGCCCTTCAACGAAGAAAAGATGTGTAAAAATATTTTACTTTTCTTTTGTTGTTAACTACATCGGAAAAGAACAGGTCATCAGTCATCAGTTTAGAGTTTAGACAAGGAACTTTAGCTGTTGACAGATACATGGCATTCATGCAAGTAAAATCATATGAAGTGCTACACAGACAGACAAGGTTCGTGGAGGAAAGCTGCAAACAGGTAAGGCAGCAGCAAGTTATTGACAAACACGAAAATATATTCCTCAAAATTATGGTTGGATGTAAGTATGACTAAATCGACATCAATTCTTCCCAGATGCTTACATGTCACAAGTTCAGGAACAGGAAAAAGTCATGGCATGCCTTGGTATATACAAGGCTATCGAAACCACAATTCATGTTTTTTTTGTATTTCTTGTTGACCTTAAATGTAACGGAAACTACTCAGACCTTACATAAATAAAAGACAACATAATTAAACAAAAAGGGGTATGTAACAGGTAGAGTTTCGATTTTTTTTTCAATAAAATAAGATGTGTCAATACATTAAAAGTAAAAAAAAGAAGAAACTTATAGTATCTAAAGCGAGAGAAATTAGAGCAGAAGGGAAGCTTTATGTTGTTAGTCGCTGAATTCTTACTCTTGGTAGTAGCAGAATTCTTACTCTCATCGAGAGAGGATGACACTAGGAGTTGGGGCAATTTTCTGGTTTATTTCTCACACAAAATGCCATGCCAACCTGAGAGGTTGGGGGTACATATTTATAGGCTGTTAGCCAGCCAAGCATATGCCAAGATGCTAGTCTAAGATGCTAAGATGCTGTCCTCTAGTCTAAGATGCTGTCCTCTAAGGTGTTGTCCTCTATTCTAAGATGTTGTCCTAAAAAACAGACCATGCAGCCATAAGGATCATGTGACCAGCACAGCCCCACAAAGACCAGCCCACACATGAGACTTATCCCATCATTCTCCCCCTAAGTCTTGTGCGTCGTCCTGTGGGAAAGTTGAACCATCCCGGTCCTGGAGCAGAGCTCAAGGAACTTGATCCTCCAAAGCGGCTTGGTGAGCAGGTCCGCAAGCTGGTCCTTGGTATTGATGTAGCTCGCCTTGATGCTCCCTTCCTCCAAACAGCCTCGGATGAAGTGGTACCTCACCCGGATGTGCTTGTTGTGTTCATGGAACACGGGGTTCTTTGCCAGGGCCAGAGCGGACTTGCTGTCCACCCTGAGCTCCACCGCTCTAGTGTCTCTGCCGAGGAGATCACCGAGCAGTCGAGCGAGCCAGAGTGCCTGAGTCGAAGCGGTGGAGGTCGCTATGTACTCGGCCTCGCAGCTGGACAGGGCCACCACCTGCTGCTTGACCGACTGCCAGCTAACGAGGCACTTGCCGAGGAAGAAGAGGATCCCGCTCGTGCTCTTGCTGGTGTCGATGTCGCCGGCGTGGTCGCTGTCGCTGTACCCGACGAAGTGTGCCGCCCCAGGGCACCTATGGTAGTAGAGGCCGTGATCGAGAGTCCCCGCAACGTAGCGGATGATCCTCTTCACAGCCTGCTGGTGCTCCGTCGTCGGTCGCTGCATGAACCGACTAACGTAGCCGACGGAGAATGCCAAGTCCGGCCGTGTGTGGGCGAGGTAGTGAAGGCTCCCCACAAGACGCCGGTACTGCGTAGCGTCCACCTCCTCCGTCGTGCTGTCGCGGCTCAGCTTCAGCCTCTCCTCCATCGGAGTGAGAGCTGGGTTGCAGAAGGTGAGCCCAGCTAGCTCAACAACGCGTTTGGCGTAGGCGGTCTGTCGAAGCGTGATCCCGGAGTCATCCTGGTGCACCTTGATTCCCAGGTAGACGGAGAGAGGCCCCAGGTCACTCATCTGGAAGGTGGCCTTCATCTCTTCCTTGAATGCCGCCACCTCCGCATCCTTGGTGCCGGTGATCACCAAGTCGTCGGCGTAAACACCCACCAGCAAAGCATTTCCTCCACTGCCCCGTCGGTAGATGGCCGCCTCGTGCGGGCTTTGCTCGAAGCCCATCCCCTTTAGCGTGGAACCCAACTTGGCATTCCACGCCCTCGGTGCCTGCCGCAAGCCATAGAGGGCCTTGCGCAGGCGGAGCACCTTGCCCTCCTTGCCGGGGTTCGCAAATCCCGGCGGCTAGTGCACGTAGACCTCCTTCAAGTCGCCGTTAAGGAACGCCGACTTGACGTCCATGTGATGAACACGCCAACCCTCCTGGGCAGCTAGCGCAAGGAGGAGTCGCACGGACTCCATCCGTGCCACGGGAGCAAAGGCGTCGTCGAAGTCGACCCCCTCCTGCTGCACGAAACCTCGTGCCACCAAGCGAGCCTTGTGCTTGACGATGGCGCCGGCTTCATCTCTCTTCAGCTTGTACACCCACTTAAGGGTGATCGCGCGGTGACCACGAGGAAGGTCCGCAAGCTCCCAGGTGCGGTTCTTCTCAACTGCATCCATCTCCAATTGCATCACGGCGCGCCATGCCGCGTGTCTCTCGGCCTCTGCAAACGACCGAGGCTCGCCGTCGTCACACGTAAGGTGCAACTGCGCCTCCAGGTCGTGAGGCACCAGTCCCGGCACCGGCTGGTCGCCGAGAAGGTTCTCCATCGTACGGTACCGCAATGGCTTGCCGTCGTGGTACGCGTCGATGCGCTCGTCGTGAGAGAGCGGAGTAGCGAGCTCAACCGGGTTGTGCTCGACACGAGCTGGTGTTGGAGTAGACGTGACCGGAGAGGTGCCTGTCGGTGCTGGAGTGCGTGGCGGTGTCGGCTGTGGTGGAGCCGGCAAAGGACTCATCGCAGCCGAGGTCCTGGCTGGAGAGCGTGGTGCTGTCGGAGTAACAGGCGCCGGGGTCGGTGGAAGCTCGGGGACTAGGGTAGACGCGCTCGCCGAAGAAGAGCTGCCTACTCCCCCAGCTCCCTCGAAGTGGACGTACTCGACAGTGAAGTCGTCGTACATCGGAGCTGAGCCGTCGTCCACCGCCTTGTCCCACGCCCATCCTCGCCCTTCGTCGAACACAACGTCGCGCGCCGTGCGCACACGTTGTGTCTTCGGGTCGAGGATGCGGTAGGCCTTGGAGCCCTCCGCGTAGCTGATGAACACTCCCGGAGTGCTCCTATCGTCGAGCTTGCTGATGTGGCCAAGCTCCTTGGCGAACGCGAGGCAGCCGAAGACCCGCAAGTGGGAGACCGCCGGCTTGCGCCCATGCCAAGCCTCATACGGTGTCCTGCCGTCGAGCGCCTTGGTAGGCAAGCGGTTGAGGATGTAGACGGCCGACACCACCGCCTCTCCCCAGAAGACCGCCGACATCCCCCTCTGCTTGAGAAGGGCCCGAGCCATCCCCACAACCGTCTGGTTGCGCCGCTCGACGACGCCGTTCTGTTGTGGGCTGTACGGCGCGGAGTAGTGGCGCTGAATGCCCTCATCAGCGCAGTACGACGCGAATTCAGCCGCCGTGAATTCGCCGCCGTTGTCGGTGCGCAGCACGCGCAGCTTGTGGCCGCACTCCGCCTCCGCAGCAGCCTGCGAGCACCTGATGGCGTCCGCAGCCTCTCCCTTGCTGCCGAGGACCATCACCCACATGTAGCGGGAGAGGTCATCGACGAGCAACAGGAAGTAGCGTCGTCCTCCCGGTGTGGCCGGTGTCACTGGGCCACACAAGTCCCCGTGCACAAGCTCGAGCCTCTCCTTGGCTCGAAAGCTCGCCCACTGGGGAAAGAGGAGTCGCCTCTGCTTCGTCAACATGCAGACGTCGCAGAGCTGCTCCACATGGTCGAGGCACGACAGGCCTCACACCATCTCCGTGACACTGAGCCGCTTCAGGGCCTCGAAGTGAAGGTGCCCGAAACGCTCGTGCCACTGCCACGCCTCGTCATCCCGACGAGCAGCGAGACAGAGGGGTTGTGCCACCTGCACGTTAAGGACGTAGAGTCGATTTGCGCTTCTGGATACCTTGGTGAGAAGGCGGCGACGGCGATCCCAAATCCTCATGACTCCATCCTCAACCACCACGCGCGAACCGTTCTCATCCAGCTGTCCCAAGCTGATGATGGAGTTCCTCAACGCGGGAGATGTAGTAGACTCCAGTGAGCAGCCTGTGCTCACCAGACACGGCGGTGAAGATGACGGAGCCGACGCCCTTGATCACCACGCCGGAGGCATCCCCAAACTTGACAGAGCCTCGGACGCTAGAGTCAAGCTCGGTGAAGAACTCCTGTCGATCGGTCATGTGATGGGTGGCGCCGGTGTCGAGGCACCACCCGTCAGTCTTGTCGTTGCCGGAGCCGTCGCAGAGGAGGGCGTGTGCTTTTGGCTCGTCAAGGTGGAGGAGAGCCGTTGCGGCCGGTGCCGCTGGAGGTAGCTCGATGCTTGCATGTGCCATGAACAGAGCCGGCTCCTCCTCCGCCTATGCGACGTGGGCCTGGCCGCGTCGTGGCTGTCGACAGTCCTTGGCCCAATGGCCAAGCTGGCCGCAGTTGCGGCAGGCGTCGTCTCGTGCCGGCTTGTGCCTGCCGGCGGCGCCGCCATGGGCGCCTCCGCGGGCATCACCCTCGGCACGTCCTCACGCCACGGCCTAGGCGTCTCTGCGCGCCTTGCGTGGCTTGCCACGCTTACGGCCGCCTGTCGCGGAAGAAGGCTCCCCCTTCTTCCGGTCACCTTGGTTGGCAAGCCACTGCTCCCGAGTGAGAAGGAGCTTCCCGCCAGTGGTGATGGGCCCCGAGAGGGGCTGTGGCTCATCGTTGTCGACGACCTTGAGGCGACCTATCGCCTCCTCGATCGACATCGTGGAGAGATCCAGCAGAGACTCGATCGAGCGAGCCATCTGCTTGTACTTCTCGGGGACGCAGCGGAAGAGCTTTTCGACAGCTCTCTCCTCGCCGTAGGTGTCATCGCCGAATTGCACCATCTTCTGCAACATAGTGTTGAGACGGAGAGCGAAGTCATCAACGTCCTCACCTGGCTTGAAGGCCAGGTTCTCCCACTCCTTGCGAAGTGCCTGCAGTGTGGACTTGCGGGCGCGGTCGCTGCCGATGCGTGCCGCAGCGATGGCGTCCCAAGCCTCCTTGGCAGTCCGCTTGTTGGTAAGCGAGAACTGCATCTCAGGCGGGACTGCAGCGATGAGGGCATCCAGCGCCCGTCGATCTAGGTCGTAGTCGACGTCGCCGTACAGGACTGCCTCCCACATGTGCCGCACCTGGAGCTTTACCCTCATCACCGCAGCCCACTCGACGTAGTTGGTCTTGGTGAGGGTAGGCCACCCACCACCGGGGCCGACGTCCCTGACGACAGCCTGGAGCCCGTGGTAACCACGGTACCGATCCGGGGAGAAAGAGCCACGCTGCCTGTGAAGGCCGCGCTCTCCATCGACTCGTCCGTCACCGTTGTCGTGCGCGCCTCCTCCAGGAGCGCCACCGCCATGCGCGCCTCCTCCAGGAGCGCCGCCGCCGTGCACGCCTCCTCCAGGAGCGCCACCGCCGTGCGCGCCTCCTCCAGGAGCGCCACTGGCGCGTCCGCGCCTGTCGAGGCTGTCGCCGCGCTCGTGGGCGTGTGCGGCTGCCCACTGCGCTGCCCGCGCTTGTCCTGCCTCCCTCCCCAGCAACTCGAGGTCCGCGTTGGCGCTGTCGTCAACAGAAACGGAGCTGCTGATGTTTACGCGCAGGGCCTCGACCTCTGCTGCCGCCGCACGCACGCGCTACATCCGCCGCCGCTGCTGTTTCTGCCTCCGCTCTGGCTACTGCCAGCTCCGCCGCTGCCAGCCTCGACGCCCTTGCCGCCACCTCTCGCTCGCGTTCCTCTGCCGCGGCAAGTTCGGCCTCCTGCCGACGCCGCGTGCTCGAGGCGGCCGAGCGCTGAGACTGCCCTACGGACATGACGCGCTACCGGGGGGCTGCTTCGTGGGGAGAGGGCTGCTTCAGATGAGCTGCTGCTCGTCTGCGCAGAGGGAGAGGAGTGAGCAGGAGCGGCCGGAGCTGCTGCTGCTCCTAGCTGGGGCTGTTGTGCGGCTGGGAAAGGAGATGAGCAGGAGATGCTCAGGCTACAGGATAGTACGGCTCTGATACCACTTGTTAGTCGCTGAATTCTTACTCTTGGTAGTAGCAGAATTCTTACTCTCATTGAGAGAGGATGACACTAGGAGTTGGGACAATTTTCTGGTTTATTTCTCACACAAAATGGCATGCCAATCTAAGGGGTTGGGGGTACATATTTATAGGCTGCTAGCCAGCCAAGCATATGCCAAGATGCTAGTCTAAGATGCTAGTCTAAGATGTTGTCCTCTAAGATGGTGTCCTCTAGTCTAAGATGCTGTCCTCTAAGGTGTTGTCCTCTAGTCTAAGATGTTGTCATAAAAAACAGACCATGCAGCCACAAGGACCATATGACCAGCACAGCCCCACAAAGACCAGCCAACACATGAGACTTATCCCATCATATGTTACCTGAGGGAGTGGAAGCACAACGAAGAAATCAAGAAAAAAGTAACCACAAAGATAATGGATAGCAACTTTCTTTGGCTCATCAACCAAGTCTCCAGCTCCCACCACTCGTGACTCTGGCGCAACATAAGCCAGTCTGAACTGAAAGACAAATATCTAATTACATTCATGAAAATATAGTCACATAAGCAGGTTGGTTCAACTTTCTTTTGACAAGACAAATATTTGATCATTAACAAAGAGAAACCTATCAGTTATTGCAGTATTTCCACTCTCCCTAATTAAATGCTCTGATAGAAAAGGTATGGTTCTATATAATTCCATAAAATAGGGGTATGGTTGGTCATTTCACATTGTTTTTTCTTGATGAAGCTAGTACTTCCTCGTTCTCTGCACTTGGTGGGCTGTGGACAATTATTGCAAAACAGAGGGAGTAAGATCAGGATAGCAAGGATATGCAGCGTAAACAATAGAAAGTTGTTCTGGACAGTGTAACTTCAGTATTTCCAGAAGTCAGTATCTGATCGAAGATTTGTTTTAAAGAAAGTGCAGAACTTATTCACAAAGAAGTGTCCTGAATATAACTAATATAGAATGCACATAATAATAATCTTAAATCTGCATACCAAATCACCCATATAGACATATATCACAAGCATTACATCTTGTACCGACTTGTGTATGAGCGATAAATATTGTATAAAAAATAAAATGTAAAAGCTGATCTGGAAGAGTAAAAGGATGATGAACTTACCTGAAGCAGCATGTGCAGGAAATAAATAGCATCAGTCACACTTCTCACAACAGCAAGTCCTGTAGCAAAGTTCCAATTTAACACTATGCAGTTGCCATCCTGCATTTGACGAAATCAAATAAACAAAAAGTGGTTAGCTCTGATTAAAATTACAGTGTGACTAACAAAATGAAGTAATCAAATGCATATAAGAAGCATGGACATTGATCTGAAGCATACTGAAAAATTTGTATAACATTACCTGACGTACTGATAGTAAGAAGAAGAACAGGGGATCAATGAAAATGGCAATCAGGCATGATATGACAAAGAATTGATTCCACTGCTGAACCAGTTTTGCATGTGGGTTCATAATCGGAATGTATGCCATGATCTGCTCAATTTTCTTCTTCCATCCACCACTGTGACCATAAAGAATGTTATGAATCTTCAACAGGAACAAAGGAAAACATGTTAGTACCTTATTCAACAGATGAACAGGTCATTATTTGCAACTTAGATCAAATGACATATTTCAAGAACATACCTTATTGTCTAAAGCATTCGAACCTCTCTGGAAATGTCTTCTATTTCTACAAGCAGGAGGGCAATTCACACAGTCAGCATTATCACATTGCCCCAAAGGTCCAGACATCATCAAGTGTTCATTCTTTGGAACCTGTCCACTGTAAGACCACCTATTTCCTCTAATTTCTTCAGGCAAGATTGCATGTGGCTTGCTGACTTGTTTTCCCTGTGAAGGTCTAGGAAGCCTATCAGGTGTGTCTCTACTTGTAAATGGAATTCCTGGTGCCGTCTGAGTTGGCGGCTGAACAAACAGAGGACCAGTATGGGGTACAAAGGTGTCTTCTTCATATTCATCATCCCTGACTGGTATACACATTGAAGTACTTCTTAGAGGAAATCTTGGTAGCTCAACATTTCTTAGCAACATGGGAACATCATCTCGCTCCTGGTCAGTCATTTTGAAACACTGCAGCACAAATCCATTACATTAGCACATAACTTTCAATTAAACAGCCAAAATATAGATTCTCTGCAAGCATGCATGTATCCTTTATACACAAATGAGATTGTCCTTTAGAAAGTAAGAACTCCGTGGATATCCAGGCTAGCCAATATTTACTGGTCAATTACAGTGGGATATAACAGTAAAAAATGTGAGAAAACAACAGAAGAATAATGATGTGGTGTCCAAGGTTAAAAATGACCCATCGAAATAAATAAGACTTCGTAATTATTACTACCATTAGCTTGCAAAGGCACATAAATGGCAACTGCTGAAATACCATAAAACAAATCCAAGAAAATAGAATATGAGCAATATCAACAAAACAAAAACAAGTTGCATTAATACTAACACTGCTAAGACCTACCTGTATTATCTGAAAGGAGAAATCAAGTCTTCATCTAAAATTCTGCTGGCCCTGCAAACGCAACAGCATGAAAAATAAGGTTTGAAGAGTTATAGAAAACTATGGATCCCATAATGTGCACATTATAGTAAACATGAGCCAGTTAAAAGGTGCGTGAGTTGTGTGTGCAGTACTCCAACCAAAAAAAGGATGCAATTGAACAATTCTAGCTTTCTATCAAGTCAATCTATCTCAACTTTGGCCAAATATATACAAAAAATGTACTCCATGAAATATATTTAATCAAACCTAACTTATTTTGACTCGATCTAAAACCCCAATTGCATCTATTTTGGGAGGGAGGCAGTGCATGCACATGAGACCGTTAATCAAAAGAACCTAACTGGCGCGATTTAGCGTCTAACGAAGATTCTGGTTACCCATTACATCTGGTTGAGGGAGGTGGGGGAGAGAGACGATCAGGAACAGAAGCAATTTGTTGGCCCTCGAGGCCCCTTCGCGCAAGTAGAGAGCGCATCAACGGAATCCGATGAAAGAATGGCCGCCTGCATAAAGAGATTACCAGAGCCCAGTAAACCCCAGAAGAGAAAAAGACCAAGACAAAAAATTACCGCCGTGAGATGCACAAATAAAGAAAGAGCAGAATCACGTTCTGTACTTCCACATCTCAACCTCCCGTCCTCCAGTGATGAGATTTAGAAAAATGCGCGAAAAAAGGGCGATAAATCGATCCAAAACGCGTCGACCGCGGCGCCACCTCTCTCGTTAGGAAACGCTGGAACCGGAAGCAATCCCAGAAATTACTCCAGACCCGCGTTGCGCTTGCGCGAGCCTTGCAGCGCGTCGGAAACCCCCGCAGAGAACCCCCCAGATTTTGCACAAAGATAAGCAACTAAAAATCAACTCTCGCCGCAACCACAGCTGCACCAACTAGGCTACTCCAACCCCATCTTGAGTGGCTAACCTGAACTGTTCGTCTCGATGCGAGGAAGTGCTCGGGATCAGCAGCCGAAACGCACGCAGCAGCAGGCAACAGCAAATCGCTTACGAGCTGTTCGATTTGCACAGCGGGCGAGAGCGAGTTCTCTCTCTTCTTTTTCTTTAATCTATTTTGGTCGGGGGTAATTGAAGGAGTTTTGAAATAGGAGTTTGGGGTAATTGAAAGCAGGAATTGAAAGTTTAGAAAAAAATAATTGTTTGTTCCCTAGGAATGGGAGTTTTGGGAAGGGGAAGGGGAGTTCAGGTGGTCAACTTTCACTGGTCAATGTTTTAGGGGAGATATAGGAATTGGGTGCGAGTTATCTCCTACGACTAAAAAGAATAAAGTGTGATATTTTTTTGTGCGACATTTGTTTTGGTTCGTCCATCTGTCCACGCCTGCGATCCTAATTCATCTCCCGTATGCCATTCTCCTTGATTGAATATTGCCTGCCATGTGATAGAGGAATTACGACAAAATAGAAAGTAGAAAATTATTGTGCTATCCATATACACAATGCATGTTTGCATGCACTAGCATTCATGGCAACAAGCAAAAGAAAAGAAAATTAACATAGAAGAAAAGAGAATTAAGACAAAATGAACATCTTTGCATTTCTGAGAACCTTGCCAAATATGCCTACATTTAATTACTTTTCTCTTTGCATTTGCAAAAGGGACAACTTTTTTCTCCATTCATTTGGTTTCACGCTCACGTGTTACATCGCCCTCGCTTATTGTTTCTTGCTGAAATTGTCCTTAGGTCTGTTCATTTTGAATCATTTCCCCATATCCCCGTTCCCCAATCCATGATCCATCACGACAGTAGATATCAGATACCATTTCTTGCGTGAACCATAGTTGATGGCATATGTCTTCCATGGCTCAGCCTCCCAATTCCAAGAGAAGATCCCTACCTCTCCCTGACTGGAGATCCGGCCTGCCAGAGGATCTCCTCGAGTCCATCGGGTAGCATCTCGCGGCCAGGCCACGACGCGGCGTCCTTCCGATCCGCTTGCTCCCCATGACGCGCCGCCGTCCCGTTCGTGACCTTCGGGCCGCTCCTGCTGCTCCCGTTCGACCCTGACTCGGACCGCGTCGGCTTCTACTGTGTTCCGAAGAAGAAGGTCTTGTCCAAGACGCTATCCGACGTGCGTGGCATGGTGGCGTGCGGCTCCTCGTGTGGGTGGCTGGCGCTCATGAACGAGGCGACATTCGTGACGCTGCTGAATCCATTCACCGGTGCCCGTGCCCCCCGCGTTGAGCTCCCGCCAGCAGGCGAACACATCGCGACGGTGTTCTCATCGGAACACGTGTCTATGGTCCACGGTCGGTGGGTCCTCCATCCCACCAACGACTACAGGGACGCAGATGCCACAAGCAGAGCCATCAAGCTAGAAGACATAAGGGATATGTTCTTCCATGAGATCGTGATCTCGGCGCCGTCTGACGTCGTCGGCCACGAGTGCATGGCCATGACCATGCTTGTGTGCTCCACGGAGGTCGCGTTCTGCCGGATTGGAGTCGACAGCGCATGAACGCTGCTCGACACCAAACTAGAGTTCTCCGTGGGGTCCATCGTCCATTGCTAAGACAAGTTCTTAGCGATTGACTGCACTAGAGAAATCTCTATCTACAGTAGCAACGCCACCAGCGCTACTCCAACCGCGACGCTGTTGCCATCGTTGTCACCACCTGCGGGGCTCTGCCACCGCAGCTACCTAGAATCAAACGATGAGCCACACGTTATGGGTACCATGGTGAGCACGTTTCACGAGACACAGAGCTTCACCTACAACAGCGCGATCTATAAGTGCAACCTCCATGACCGTACGCCAGAATGGTCCAGGGTGAGGGACATCGGTGATCAGACACTGTTCGTGTCTAAATATTTCAATGAAAGCTTCAGTGGAACAAGTGTATCCAAGTACAAGGAGAATAAAATCTACATGTCTAAGCCATTGTATGGGGATCCATACGACTTGGTCCATCGATTGGAGATCGTTGATATTGCTACCGGCGCATCCGAAGTGAAGCTCATCCAGGAAAAGATGCAGGGTTTCGAGACTTTAGGTTGGATTCAACCCAATCTCTAAGAGGAAGGTACGTTGATGTTCTTCAAAGGTTTATTACTTCAAATACTCATATTAGGGCAAGCGCGGTTGAGATGTTTTTCGCTTCTGCACACAAATAGTGGCTAAAAGAATTCGATATATGCCACATTTAGTTATTACTATTAGTTCGCGATCTGAGTTAATTCAAACAAAACCTTAACTGACGTACATTATATGTACGAATGCAACCAGTTCTCTCCTTTTATATCCAACTAGGTAGCGTGTCCGTGCATTGCTACGGGATAACTAACAATTTATACTAAAAACACACGGATCGCACAATAAAATAATAATATTGTAAAAATTAAATACCAACGTTAAAGTGATATTTAATCCAAAAAGCAAAATTTATGAATTTAACACAATACTCATATTAGGGCAAGCGCGGTTGGGATGTTTTTCGCTTCTGCACACAAGCGATGGCTAAAAAATTCGATATATGCCACATTTAGCTATTACTATTAGTTCGCAGACTAAGTTAATTCAAACAAAACTTTAACTGACGTACATTATATGTACGAATGCAGTCAGTTCTCTCCTTTTATATTCAACTAGGTAGCATGTCCGTGCGTTGCTACAGAATAACTAATAATTTATACTAAAAACATACGGATCGTACAATAAGATAACAATATTATAAAAATTAAATACCAACGTTAAAGTAATATTTAATCCAAAAAGCAAAGTTTATGAATTTAACACAGTCATGGAGTACGCGGCGTCATAGACTCACAAACTCTACTTTATAGACCTTTCTGTGATGCAGCTAAGATAATATTTTATATTGACAGAAAGAAATCTCCGATATCCATTTCTTTCATTGTAATCTATTTATCTGGACAATGTTTGAGGTGAGGGCACGATTACAGTTTTTTAGTAGCTTTGCAATATTGTCTGAAGCTATGAGACGATTGATGCTTGCAATGATCTTTTTATTAATTTAGTTTTTTATCTATGTTTAATTGTTTATTCAGTCTATTTTATAGGCACGTCGGTAGATAATGGATAACAAAATTCAAGCATCCATAATTTATCTCTTTGACTTTGAGCATGAGTTTTACTTTTATTTTTTAATTGATATATTGTCCTTTTATTTTTACCATAGCATTAGTACGGGCATGCATGAAAAACGAACATGTCTTTACATCGCAGAAATCTTTCAAGAAGATCATGTATAGATTATTCTTGTATTGAATATTATATATATACAATCACCTAAATATTCTAATTAAACTATAAAATTTTGAATCAGGATACGGGGTAAGACATGCAAATAGATATTTCAAAACTACCTGTAGAGTCAAAAAAAACTTAATAAATAAATCTTTCTGGAGACAATACAAATTCTCTCTAATCTTTTATTTGGTGTAGTTAGTGTCATTATAGTATCCGCATATATTCATGGAAAATAAATCGTGGACAAAACGTGGACACTTTTTTATGCGACATTCCAATATGGGTCCATCGTCCTGCCAATATCCTTGAGACAGATCACATAAAGGACGAGAGTCCCTCTATTAGATTGCTCACAAGAGACTCAAACTTATATCTGATCATGATAATGTTGAATTGCTTTACATCAAAAGCATCGACAATGATAAACGAAGACATAGGTTTTAGTATGCATAGTAGAGCAAAATTCAACATTGGCCTTCTCAGCAATTTTTCTAAGCTTTTGCAGTGCTAACTTATCTTTACTCAGATAGTCAAGAGGTGCACCATAAAATTATGCACCACTAAGAAAAATATCACCATTGGTTGCCTTGATCTAAAAAATATGTCGAAATTAAGAATTACAACACATAATTCAACATCTTAGAACATATACTCAAGTGGATACCTTATTCTATAATATATGTCTGTATGGAATAGTTCTAAAGCCACACATATTTATACGGTGAGTATAACATACTTTGTTTTTAAATTTTATGAGAGATTTTTTAAGACACACAGTATTATCCATATGACAGGCACTAATATTTACATATATACTCGAACCTGTGTGTATAGGATTATATGGAGATACAGCGGAACTTATTTATGGATTTATTGGCGCATGAAAGAAATGGATATCGGAGAATTCTTTATGCCGATATAAAATATTATCTTAGCCATATCACGAAAAAGACTATATAGTAGAGTTATGAGCCTACGACGCCACGCTCTCCGTGACTGTGCTAATTTCACGAACTTTGCTTTTTGAATTAAATATCACTTTAACGTCGGTATTTAATTTAACAGTATTGTTTTACACCGCAGAAATCTTTCAAAAAGATCATGCATAGATTATTCTTGTATTGAATATTATATATATACAATCACCTAAATATTCTAATTAAACTACAAAATTTTGAATCAGGATACGGGGTATGACATGCAAATAGATATTTCAAAACTACCCGTAGAGTCCAAAAAACTTAATAAATAAATCCTTCTGGAGACTACAAATTCTCTCTAATCTTTTATTTGGTGTAGTTAGTGTCATTATAGTATCCGCATATATTCATGGGAAATAAATCGTGGATAAAACGTGAAAACTTTTTTATGCGAAATTCCAACATGGATTCATTGTCCTGCCAATATCCTTGAGACAGATCACATACAGGACGAGAGTCCCTCTATTAGATTGCTCACAAGAGACTCAAACTTATATCTGATCATGATAATGTTGAATTGCTTTGCATCAAAAGCATCGGCAATGATAAACGGGGACATATGTTTTAGTATGCATAGTGGAGCAAAACTCAACATTGGCCTTCTCAGCAGCTTTTTCTAAGCCTTTGCAGTGCTAACTTATCCTTACTCAGATAGTCAAGAGGTGCACCATAAAATTATGCACCACTAAGAAAAATATCACCATTGGTTACTTTGACCTGAAAAATATGTCGAAATTAAGAATTACAACACATAATTCAACATCTTAGAACAGATACTCAAGTGGATACCTTATTCTACAATATATGTCTGTGTGGAATAGTCCTAAAGCCACACATATTTATACGGTGAGTATAACATACTTTGTTTTTAAATTTTATGAGAGATTTTTTAAGACACACAATATTATCCATATGACAGGCACTAATATTTACATATATACTCGAACCTGTGTGTATAGGA
Organism: Miscanthus floridulus; assembly: GCF_019320115.1. NCBI lineage: Eukaryota > Viridiplantae > Streptophyta > Magnoliopsida > Poales > Poaceae > Miscanthus > Miscanthus floridulus. The sequence goes on along the minus strand of NC_089586.1, from coordinate 124,819,503 downwards.
TTATATGGAGATGCAGCGGAACTTATTCATGGATTTATTGGCGCATGAAAGAAATGGATATCGGAGAATTCTTTATGCCGATATAAAATATTATCTTAGCCATATCACGAAAAAGTCTATATAGTAGAGTTGTGAGCCTACGACGCCGCGCTTTCCGTGACTGTGCTAATTTCATGAACTTTGCTTTTTGAATTAAATGTTACTTTAACGTCGGTATTTAATTTAACAGTATTGTTATCTTATCGTGCGATCCATGTGTTTTTAGTAAAAAAAATTTAGTTGTCTCGTAGCAATGCACAGGCACGCTACCTAGTATTCTTAATAAAAGAAAAGTATCATCACCATCTATCATGCTTTGCCTTTGAATTTCTCCCTCAATACCTCTACATCAAACAGAGGATATGGATTCCCTCTTCAATTCTTTTTTATTATTTCCCTCCACGGACCAAACAAGAAATTAAAATTAAAAATCAATTTTCTTCATTAATTCCCTCTGCCACACTAATTCCCATGTCTCTTCACGTAGTTGCCAAACACACCCTTACTCCCGTTTCTCTGGCTTCGCCGCTAAGCAGAGACAGAGGAGTGAGGCCGCGTTTAGAAGCAAAAAATTTTTGGTTTTAGGTATTGTAGCCCGTTTGTTTGTATTTGACAATTAGTGTCTAATTATGGACTAATTAGGTTCGAAAGTTTCGTCTCGCGATTTCTCACCCAACTGTGCAATTAGTTTTTTTTCGTCTACATTTAGTACTCCATGCATATGCCGCAAGATTTGATGTGACGAGTACTACGCAAAATTTTTTGGGAACTAAACGGGGCCTGAGATGGCAAAGCCGAGAAGGAGCGAAAAGTCAAAAAGACGTCTTGCCTCGTTTAGCAGGAGCGGAGGCGGAGGCGGAGGCGTGGTGTGCTAGGTTTGTGAACTTTTGTCACTGACACGAGGGCACGAGGGATGTGTAGATCTGTGGACCGTCTAGTCAGTGTCCTGTGAAGGTTTGAAGTTTTGAACACGGTTGTGGTGGAAGTGTCGCTAGCAGCAGCCAGCAGCTGCGGCGCCACGACCGTACGTGTCGGTCGTGGCCGGTGCAGGATGGAGACCTGCTGGATTCTTCGTCGTCGTCGTTGTCGTCTTTTTTTCATCTTTCTTCTTGACGACGCATTATAATGTAACGTTGACTTGTTTGTTGTGCAATGGGTGCATCTGATTTCTTATCAAAGCTGACTCATACCTTTCTCTCATCTTATTACTGGAGAAAGAGTTTGTCTCGTTTTAATTTGTTTACGAATCCATCACAGGGTTTCCTAATAATGTAATTTTTTTTGTGTTTTAAATGACTAGACTTTGGTATTTTCGTACACGTGTTTGACCAAACCAGTGCGTCCCTTTTGCAGGGTGCCATAAATAACTCTAGCTGATGCTGATCCAAACATTATTAGCTTATAGATAAAAAGTAACTTATAGATAATTTTTTAGTCCACAAACTTCATATCTGATCTAGACATATTAACTTGTAGACAATGCAGTCACTCCAGCAGATTCCGTAATCGAACAGATGACCAACTTTAACGACCTAGCTAAGATTATTATTTGCTAAATAATAATAATTTTACATGCATTATTTGTTAAAGTATCTAGAATTTAACCAGGTATAGATAAAAATATTAACATTTATGCCGTCAAATAGGTAAAAATAAAAATATATCTCACGATAAAATATTAATATTTTTTCATATCTAGTTTTTCAAATTTAATATACTTTAATTTGTTAATGCATTAGAATTGTATTTTTATTCTAGATGGAGGGAGTTTTTTTTCAAACGAAACCTCTAGCTTAGATTATAACAGTCCTGTAGTCCATACTTTCCTTGACTTTTCTATTCTAAACAATTCACAATTTACAAGTGAATGCTTTTATAATCTTTTGTTGGTCAAGTGCACCATAGTCTGTTGTTTTCTAATCAAATCTATCAGATGCCTCTACAGTGGAGAAAGGTATAGATCGGCTTTTTTTACTGGAAAAGATTTTGTCACGTTTTATTAGAATCCATCATAATTTGATTTATGTTTGTCATTGTAGATGTGTCCCTTTGATGAAACTAGTTTGCCAAAATTTGGCCATGCTCTCAAACTTTGATCACGAACAAATTTTGTTTCACGGAAGACCGCAAACCAATCGTGCCCTTAGGCCTATAGTTGGGCCGGACCCCGGCCGGTTTTGGCCCATCTGGCGTGCGGGCCGCCTTCTGGAGTTCTGGTCGTGGAAACGTCAATTCTCCATGGCCCTCCTCGGAATGACCGTCACTTCGACTCTCCCACTCCTCTGTCGCTTCGCTGCCGTTCGCCACCTGAGTCTTGTCGCCGCCGCCGGGATGGCCGGAGTCACCGCCACCGGGGTGGTCGGAGTTCCCTCCACCTTCTCCTCTGCCACCGCTCAGATCGGGGGCTTCCTGTCGAAGAAGCCTTACGCGCCGCCGGCGTGGGCCACACACCTCTCCCCCATGCCTTCCCACACCTTCTCGCTCGGCCATGTAAGCTTCCCTTCCCCATCTATTCCTGCCCCACTGCTTGACCGCTACCTGCTCTATCCATAACTTCAGATTAGTTCGAATTGACTTGAACTCCGTGTTTGAGTTGATCACTTTCGTGTGACTCGTGAATTATGCTTTCAAATCGAAACAGTTCCCAACACCGATTCACAAATGGAATCTGCCCAATTTGCCGGAAGGCACGGAAGTATGGATCAAGGTGCAACCAGTCTCCCCAGTTCCCATTAAAATTCAATCGAAAACTTGCAATATATGTTAATTTGACATTTTGTTTCTGACACGGTACTTTTTGGGGATTTGTAGCGAGACGATTTATCAGGCATGCAGTTGAGTGGAAACAAGGTCCGGAAGCTGGAGTTCTTGATGGCAGATGCTGTGGCACAAGGGGCAGACTGCGTTATTACTGTTGGTGGTATACAGAGCAATCACTGCCGTGCCACAGCTGTGGCTGCGAAGTATCTCAATCTTGATTGCTACCTGATACTACGTACCTCCAAGGTCAATTTTGTGTTGTTGGTGATGTGAAATCTGTAGAATGCTTTGGCATAATTTGGTTTTGGTGGAACATTTTCAGCTTCTTGTGGATAAGGACCCTGGTTTGGTTGGCAATCTCCTTGTCGAGAGACTAGTTGGGGCACACATTGATCTTGTGTCAAAAGAAGAGTACGGAAAAATTGGCAGTGTGGTAAGCTCTTCTTCATGTTTTATTATGTTATTGGTGTGAACATTTATTGTGTTTCTGCATGGCCATCAGTAACCAATGCCTTTGTTCCACTGTGGTGTTACTTGTCATTCATGCATGATTAGTCACTTCTCTAGAGAACCAATCAAGTAGCTTATACTTAAGTAAATAAAAACTGTGCTTTTTGCCACTGTACACTGACACTTGCCGTAGTTTCTTTTTTTTGGACTAGGGAATTTCTAACCGTGTGACATGGACTTATTTGGTGTAGGCTTTAGCTGATCTGCTGAAAAAAAGGCTTCTGGAAGAAGGGAGGAAGCCATATGTGATTCCTGTTGGCGGATCAAACTCATTGGGAACTTGGTATTATTCTATACTCAGTGCTAACTGCCAAGAGCAACTCATGGTTGCATATTTCATTTTGGTGTTTATTAAATAATCTGAAGTTACCTCAGGGGTTAGTATCCATGAATGGTGGCCGTTGTCGTTTTGTTGTAATATTTGTTGGCCTTTATGCTACGACGGGATATGTATAGATTACATGTTGAATCATGTGATAACGTATAAGACATAAGACATTTCAATATTAGCATAAGACATAAGACATTTCAATGTTGGTGTAGTGCAGTATACTGGCTAGCTAGTGGAATGTAAGAAATTGCCTTGTGTGTAAATATTACATAATTTATTATGGACCTTGAGTCAGAGTTTCATAATAAAATAATAAGAATTCAAGATTACATGCTGTAAAGGGTTGTACTTCAAATAGTCTGGCACATACCATGTCAGTTTTTTTTATAAATGAATTCAGTTTAGAAAGTGCAGCCTGATCTTTATAAATCTTACTGTTCAGGGGATATATTGAGGCAATAAGGGAGATCGAGCAGCAAATTCAGCAATCTGCTAATGTTCAGTTTGATGATATCGTTGTTGCATGTGGCAGGTATACTTCTTATGGGTAATTTTGTGTGTGCAGTTCTTATTTTGTCATGCCTAGATTCTGAAAGTTGCAAGGCATCACTTTATGGCTGGATAATATTTAACTTCATGCAGTGGTGGAACCATTGCTGGCCTTGCTTTAGGATCCAGATTGAGCAGCTTAAATACAAAAGTATGATCTACCCTTGTTTGTTGTATTATCTGACACTGAACTTTCTAGACTAATATCCTCTCGGTGGATAGGTCCATGCATTCTCTGTTTGTGATGATCCTGAATACTTCTATGACTATGCCCAAGGCCTGATTGATGGACTTAATTCTGGTTTGGATTCGCATGATATAGTTAGCATCGAAAATGTAAGTACATTTTGGAATTTTCATTATTTATTGGTAAATCATTTTGGTGTGCTAACTCCAAAAGGTTCATCTGCAGTGCCTTGTTTCAACTTGTTTTAAATATATAAACTACATTTCATAATCAAAATTTTGCAACGGTCAATGAACATTTGACATTCTCTTTAACTTCTCCTTGACAGGCTAAGGGATTAGGCTACGCCATGAACACAGCCGAGGAGCTTAAGTTTGTCAAAGACATAGCTGCAGCAACAGGCATTGTCCTTGATCCAGTCTACAGGTGCAACCTATGTCTGAATCAATGAAATAGATTTGGCATGCGGTCTATGTTTTGGTATTTGCTAGTCGTAAACTGTATAAAAATACGTGCATCATCATTTTAATGCAGTGGGAAGGCAGTTTATGGATTGCTAAAAGACATGGCTGGCAATCCAGCCAAGTGGAAAGGGAGAAAAGTTCTGTTTATCCACACAGGTGGTCTTCTTGGGTTGTATGATAAGGCTGACCAGTTGTCATCTTTGGCTGGGAGCTGGCGCAGAATGGATCTTGAAGATTCTGTTCCACGTAAAGATGGCACTGGTAAGATGTTCTGATTAATATGGTCCATGTGCTTCCATGATGGCTCATTCTTGCAAACATTGTATTCATCATAGAGTTTTTACTCTTACATTTGTGCAAGAAAATGCAGAATAGATGGTTCGCATTGTATAGAGCACTGATGCAATTTAAGAATAAAGCACATCTTTCTGCCATTTGGAATAAATATTTTTATGTTGAGGTTTGCGTGTCTTCTCTGCCTGCAACCTTGTTTTTGTTTGTAATAAGAACTTCTAATTTGGAAATTGCTTTCTGCTACAAGGACATGCCTATCAGTAGGTCTTTAGCGCCCTCAACAAAGCAGCTACCAAGTGCCAACCTGTAGGGTTCCCATATCTCCTGAGTCTCAGTTAAGAACCACAATAACTTATACAAAAAAGCAACTACATTTGTTGTCATTCATTCTTCAGAATCCTGTGAAGTAATCATTGATATTTAGTAGGTGAAGCCTTGTCACGCACATAGATAAAAAAAGCAGAATCACCAATGACACATCCAAATGGCCTGTATACTTTTTCTTACATAATTTCATAACGAAAAACATATAAATAAGATTTAACAGAGGGAAAGTCACAGATATCACGACTGGACAACAGATGTCAAGTAATAACACTTAAGTTAATCACCAGAGCTAACACATCATCCTCACAAACGAGGTCAACCCAGTTGTACTAAATGATCCTTGCACTACAAAAGTTCCACCTTTAAGCAGAAAAGATCAGGCACTCGATCCAATTGGTCCGCGCACCACTGTAACCGGGCATGTTGCATTGTTGACTACATAGTTGCTGACACTTCCAAGGAGAGCCCTGCATTGAGATCCAATGAAATGTAAAAAATTAAGGGAGCTGTGTTAAGCCAAAGACTAAGCACTTGACAGAGGAGAGGTTAGATGTTAACCTTTTCAGTGGCCCTAAGCCTCTGCAACCAAGCACAAAGGAGTCCACCTTGAGATCATCTACCGCCTCACAGAGTTTCTCCCTTGCATCACCCCAGTAAATCTTTGCTAGTACTTCCACCTGATCAAGCCGACATAGAAGCAAAATTTTACCAAACAGCGTATTTGGATACAATATTATTTTTTGTTGCCTCCAAAAAGAAAAATAATTCTGTAGATAGTTGGAGCCATGAAAGGCAGGTGACAGGTAACCTTTTACAATGTTTGGCTGTTGCCTTTAGCCTTACCAAAACATAAAAAGCGGGGTTGACAAAGCTGTGCATATAATCTCAAGGGACTGCCATGGAGAGCTCTATTGGCTGTATGGGCAAACGATGTTTTCATATGTCAGCTGCTCACTCAGTACCCTTACTAATTATGCTGGTTGTTTAATAGTTGGGTAGTGTTTGGCACATTGTTTTGTCATGATTGGTTCACATAAGGATTCACACTATTAGACGATAATACAGGAGGCAGTAATGTCTGAAAATGATTCATCTAGTTTGATGTTTAGGGAAGCTATGATATAAAATACCATATAGCAGCTAGCCAGCTACCGTAAACTTGATTAAATTCGAGATTATGGTCTCTGATGATTGACCTGACTTCCGACAACACAAGTCTATATGAGAATTTGACTGAATACTCTTCTTTTTTTTTTTCCTTGTTGGATACAATTCTGATGGAATCCTAACTATATTACTCAGATCTGTAGCATTAGGTGTGAAATTTAGGCCATAGCCCTTGCTATTGCGCTATACAAATATACTTTGGACTGTATCCGTTGCAAACTATGCGTTCTGTTTTTAATTTTTATGTAACAGTACAATTTCATTCTCTAGCTTAATCATCTAGCGGAACCCTTGAAAAAGAGTGAACAAACTGCATTATCGCATATAACAGAAAATTCCGCCAACAAGATAGTAGCTGCTGTAGAGATATTACCTGCTTGGACTTGGATGCAGCTTGCAGGATCTCCAGTATCTCCTTATCAGGGTTCAACCCGTACCTCGCCTGCACGTTCATCTCCATGAACTCCGGTAGAGGAATCAAAGCTTCAGGTTAAAAAAAGAGGAACAGAAACACCGGTTCAGTTGACAATCTTTGCGATGGAGAAGAGTCTGAACTCAAGAGAGATACCAGCAGAAGTGAAAACCCAATGATACTTACGCGAGCCGGTGCTCTTCCAGAGCTCCTTGTGGCTAGCGTCCGCCCCCTTGGGGAGGACATGGACGAGGATGATCCTGTCGCAGGCCTTAAGCAGGTTGTCGACCGCCCACCTCGCGGCGGTCTTGCTGGACGGCGAGTAGTCCATGCCCATGCCAATGGTGCGCCTCTCGGCCGCCATGCCCAGACCTGCTGCGAGTTTCTTGCCGGTGTAGGAAGGCTGTGGAGGTGTGAAGCTGAAGCTGGGAGGGAAAAGGAAGGTGGTGCAGGAAGGCTGAGGCGCAGAGGCAAGCTATATATAGCGCTTTCCTGGGAAGAGTTCGGGTTCTGCTCTGAGTTGGAGTACTCGTACTGTCGTACAGGTTTAAGATTGTTGGGGTCGAGCCAAATATCCCCTACTGAGACACTACTCGTAGGAGCCTAGGTTAGCTTTATTCCTTGAGGATTGAGGTGAAGATGATCGAGTCGGTTTCTGACGGTTGGGAGGGCATTGCCAGCTGGACGTACTATGATGGCACTTAACGTCCAGAAGGCTCTCTACTTGTCTAGAAAGCCCAAGAAAAGATGGCTTGGTCCAAGTTTTAGTAAAGCTCCGGCTGTTATCTTGCTCCAAGTGTAGTTAGCAGTCGTTCATGAGTTGTCAGTGGCTACTGATGTCTCTTTCCTGTGGGCAATCACATGGAATTCGACGAGAAGAGAGGTGTCCAAAAACCAAAATAGAAACTCTCGCTTTCTTAACAGATATGGCTTGCCTCATTATTCATTTGATTTTCGTTCTACACGGAGAACCCGACACGGTATCGTTACCCGTAGCTGTTTTCTGCTGACGCTAGCAGAAGCAAAACTGTGGGCCGGCCGGCCGGTGTAGGGGTTTATAGGCTGGTGCTGGAATGGGATCGTATACCCGGCCATCTTTTTCGCTTCTTACCTCGTCTTGTTCAGTGATCGTCTTGAACTTGAAGGGTCGTGCCTATCTGCTTTGGTCAGCTTTGTCCCGGCAAGTAAGAGAGCATAAATAAACAGATCAAAACATGCGTGGAAAGGACTTGTTCAGTGCGTACGTAACTACGTATGGATGACAGGTACTTGCTGATCCGAGGATATTTTAGTTGAAACTGAAAAGGATTTTATTCCAAGTCCAGCCTTTGCACGACTTGTGTACTCAACTATCCGAGAATTGGCTAGTCATCACACACCAATGGGAAATGGATACTGACACGTGTCATGTGCAGTGATTCAACACCACGGTAGCACTAGCACCTCGTCTTTGCAGGCGCGGTCTCATGCTCCACGAGGCAAGAGATGAAGAAGAGAGACGACGCATGTCAAGGCCACATGGACCAAACCATTCAATGGGCCTCCACATAAGGCAGTTCTTAGATAACTGGACCGTGGTTTGGCCCAGCAAACGCCCCGATACGACTTGTCGGAAATTCTGTTGGCTCTCGTTCGGGTGCATTGGCCGTAGGAACGTGAGACGACAGACCCTGTCCGAGTGTCCGGCGAACTGGCAAAGGCAACACCGAGTCGCCGAGCCTGACCTAGGTGCTGGGCTGCTGGCTGCCTCCTCGCCGGCGTAGGCGTCGCCGGTGCTCATACATCTCCCGTGCGGTCCCTTGCCGCACTTGATCAATGTTCTTTCTATATTAAATTTTTCTTTACATAGAAACTACTATGAAAACCATGGTTGCGAAGGTTCGTTTCCATAGACATTTACTGTTCTATTTTTTCTTGAAAACTACCCATAGAAACTATGGGTTAGGACTGCCCTTAATGACGACAAGTACATCTTTTTTTAGGAAAACTTAAGCATCTTTTTGGTCGGGGATTTCCGCTTTGCTCTAAAGTTTTATTTATATCTGATGATTTGCGTCAAACAATATCTGAAAAAAAAAGATGTTTGCATCAAACAAAAAAACGATGGTATCACAAACTTTGCACGTTGACTGATGAGCAGCAGAAGCAAAAATATATAAAAAAGATGGTACCACAAACCAAGCACGTAGACTAATGTGCAGCGGGTCGGAAGCGGGCCGCCGAAACCCAAATCTGGATCGCAGCTCAAAAGCACCAAGGATCCAAATGGAAAAACCCCGCGCACGCCACACCATGCTGATAAGGCCAAAGCATTATCCACTAGGGACCAAAATTTAATTTTTCAGAATTGGCAGGGGCCGCGCGAACGCGTACCAAGGATCCAAATGGAAAAACCCCGCGCACGCCACACCATGCTGATAAGGCCAAAGCATTATCCACTATGGACCAAAATTTAATTTTTCAGAATTGGCAGGGGCCGCGCGAACGCGTACCCCCTCTACCACAAATTATGACGTCCACTCTCCCACTTGGGGAGATGGTAAGCAAGCGCACCCGCCAAGTGCAATGCGGGCCACTGACTCAGGCCACGGGCCTTGGTGATCGGCCGTCGACCCCGTCCAGGTAAGTATGGAGCAACGGTGCACGGGGCGCTCACCTTATAGTGGGAGTTCACGGCGCATCCGTCTTCGGCTGGGGAGGTGGTACTAAACGCTCGGACCGAACGAACGCGTTCTGTGCTCTGCCGCTGAGCTCTCGTGGGCTATCGAGACGTACGTACATGGGCCTCTGTTGTTGGGCCGACAGGAAGACATTCAGACTGCGGCAAGCACAAAAGTCTCCGACACCTCTGATTTTACACGACGGGATGAATTAGCCGTATGCAGTGACTGAAGCATGTAGTGATTCAATCAACTTCCTTGGACTCCAAGGTTCTGCGATTGCAGCCCGGGGACCACAGATTTCAAGACGTCCTGCATGGAAGCTGGACTACTTCTTCACTGAATGTTCATGTGGATTCTCGCGAACTTTTCCTAGTAAAATCTCGTACAATACGAAACCGAGTGTTAGCGGATACTCCTAAGACGCACTTGCTCGATGCTTAACACCTATAAAATGGAGCAAGCATGCTGGCACTTGCACCAAAGGAGTCAAGCTTGCCTTGCTCGGTTCAGTTTCAGAGGTGCTTCTTCTCAGAATCTACGTGCTACGAGTAGTTTTTACTATTTTAGTTTGGCACCAGCTTTGCACTTCCGCACTTCATGTCGGGCGTTCTGTTTTCTGTTGTCAGGAACATCTCAGATTCTCAGCTTGTGTTGCCCCCCGGCAGCCATTGGAGGAAGGATGGGAGGCGCTAACCGTAACAAGGTGAAGAAGAGCATCTGGCAGCTGCTCGTCACCCCAGACGACGGACTGATCACCACAGTTCCATGGTCTGAGCTTGCCAAATTAGGTCGTCGGAAGTTGTTTGTTGGTAGATGTAATGAGCCAGTGTGCTAATTTGTTTGATTCAGTTCGTGTCTGGTCGTTTTATATATATGTACTCAGTATGTGCTGTGCGTCACGAAAGATGTAATGAGTCGGTCGTCTCAGTTGTTTGATTCCATTTGTCTGTGGTCCTGTGTTGCTCTAGTTGTGTTGTTGGGTATCAATGTAAAACACCATGCTCCTCTGTTTGGGCTTTCCCCTGTTATGCTCCTATAATATAAAATGAGTTGAAATCCCTTTGTAAACCTTTGGCTTCCTCAGAAAACTCCCACCTGGTGATACATAAAAAAAGAAGTCCTGTTGCACCTCTGGTATAGAAAAAAAAAGAGCATGTGTTTGGCGTTTCAGATTTTCTGAAAAAACGATGTGTTATAGTCACAGTCCTTGGAACAAAAGTTTTTTATGTGTTCATTGCCTTCCATGAGTTAGTCATTGAAATCGTTGCGATGGTTACTGTCTTTTTTTAATCAACGGTAAAAACATTATAAGAACCTGACTACGTGCAGTCATACGACCCAGAGTTTTTCTATTTTCTAAAACGGGAGAAGCAAGCCTGCCCCCTAAGATCCTACGTGCAGCATCCGCCTTTGGTTTCAATCAACTGAACTGAAAGCAGGGCCTCCGAAGTTGACAGGAGCATTCTGAGGGCGTGTTTGTTTTCGCGATGCCGTATCGCGCCGTTCAGGTTTGAGCGAACGCGGCTCCAAGGCCGTGTTTTGGGAATCGCCGAACCGCGTTCATTTTCTGCTGCGAAACGCTCGAGCGCCGCAGACCGTTTGGCAGGATTATCTCGCGTTTTCCGCGCATCTGGGTCGCCAACGCGCTTATGAGCGGAAACAAACGGGCCTGAGATTTGTCATGCCATGTTCTATGCATTGGGAGAGCAGCTGCAGGCCCGTAAAAAGGTGTTTTCTTTTATCAATCACCCAATCAGGCCGGTAGTCCGCTGGAAGCTACAACTATGAACTATTTTTTGTACCTGAAAAACAAAAGAGAATAACTGAATACTCTGCTTATTCCTTTCTTTCTTCTTTTCTTCTTCTTCCGGAACAAGGTACACGATACTCTCAAACTCTGTGCTTGTTGCAAGGTGCATCGTAGCTCTCGCACAGGTATCTCTTCCTGGACACACAGAGGCACAAGTGGACCTTGGGCATCAGAACAGAACATAAATACTGCTCCCTCATTTCTAAAATGTTTTTTTTTTATAATTTAGCTCTATGCCTCTATTCCAAATCACGTTTTCAACTTTAACTAAACTTATAGTAGTAAATTGCACCAAAATCCGTAATGACAAAATATGGTCATTAAGCAATGAAAAAAAGGAAAAAGAAAAGAAAAGGAGCAGCTGAAACGTTCCAAACACGGAAAAAAAAAGCGACGGTCCTAAAATAAACCAAGTTAACGGGTCAGTGCTATGCTTCAGACAAGGGAATTTTGTTACCCCATCCGGCATCAGACCGCGGAAAAAGTCTCCGTTAACGCGTAATATACAGGTCGTGCTCCATGCAGCCGACCAGAAGGCATCAGAGCTGACCCATGTCAAGTCACACACTCACTCATCACTTGTGCACTTGCTGTCCGCGAGTCATGCTAGCTACTAGAAGCCGTTCAGAAATAGAGAATTTTTACAATGGTTGTGAAGAAATGGACGGCTCACGACGTCCGATCCAACGGCTAAAAAGGCATAGGAACTAAGAGGAACCAATTTAAGAGGTACCAGGAGGGCACCAAGCGCGTATTAAATGGTGGGCTCATTCGCACCAAGTGTGTACTGAAATTGGTGAGATCAGTGCCTAAAAATAATTGGGATAATTCTAATTTTGAATATTTTTTATATAATTAAGGGTAGTATAGTAAATGTATAATGGAAGCATATTGTTTGGAGTAGTATGTGGATGATTGAAGCACTATGGTTCTGAAATGTATTTCTTCTATTCCGACCACACCCTGGTCACTCGGTCTCTGTTCTTCCTTCTCTCCAACTCTCGGTGACGGGGGAGGCGGCTGGAGTGGATAGATCAGGAGCTCGGTTTGGGGTTGGCAATGGTGGCGGCGGCGGCCATTGGAGGCGCTGGAGAGAGGAAGGGGTTTTGGGAAAGGGCTAGGAGGCAGTGACATGCTGTGGCGGAGCTGATGTGATGGTTATAGGGAGGACGTAGAGGGAGGAAGGGCCAGGTCGCGGAGCCAGAGCATGCTGGCCATGGCGGCCGCGATCGGTGTCTTGCCCATGCACGACAGGGGCGGATCGAGATGGAGTAGGGAAGGGGAGGGCTCGGTCGCGCGGTCGCTGGCGATGCCGGATCGGGATGGCGCGGTGGCTGGAGGTTGGGGCAGGAGGAAGAAGTATAACGTGGCTCCCCGGTGTCCGCACTGCCCGCACTTTACTCAGTCGCCGCCGCGTCCGCACTCCCCGCACTTGACTCCTCCACGGCCACTCGTGCAGCATTCCGTAGGACCGCATCGGCGCATGGCATGGCCACCCCTGGTCCCCGCCATCTCCCTCCCGCTCCTCGCAGCCCTCCGAAGCTATCGATCCATTGTTCCTCTGTCTTTGTCGCCTCTTGCAGTGATGTAATGCGATCCAACGTTCATTCAGTGAAGGTCTGAAGGAACCGAAGAAGTACTGGGCCAGTTTACAACTCCATAAACTACTGTAGCTGGCAAACTAGGCATGAGTGACATTTTCAGATCAGGCACATGCCGTCATTTTCAGATCAGGCACATGCCGACAGAAATATTTCTTCTTTGAAAGTTCTAGCTGTGTATACCTTCAGTTCTAGTTGATGTTTGCTTTTGTAATTTTCCTTTTCTTGCCCCTTATCTATGTTTTTTTCCCTAGAACGAGCTACTTTGACCTGATGCTGATCCACGGCCAAGTGAAGCGAATTTGATTTTTGCAGAGGCACGTCCATCTTTTACAATCATATTGGCATGGAATCCTAGAGATTTTTTCTTGAGCAGTTGGCAATACCTACATGGCCATGTCTGCAGACATGACAGTACTGTGTGTGTCCTATGCATAATCTTTCACCAGCTTCACATCTACGAGTTGGTTGCCAGTATACACTATACAGAATGGTAATACAATGTAGATAGAGCGAAATTAGACTGAAAATTCAGTGCTACTAGTAGCACACAGACGCACATTGAACCATTTGCATCTTGCAGGACCACCAGTTATCTTCCAAAACAATTTTATCGTTGTCGTGGGCGCTGGGGAGGACCGGGGCTCCCAGCGACGAGTGCGGGCAAGGGCAGGACACCGGCGGCAGCGATGGTGAGGGTGGGCGAGGCGGCAGCGGCGGCGGCTGGGGCTTGTGCGCAGCCTCGCGGGCTAGGGCTTGTTTCGTGTCCTGGCGTCGGGCTTGTCTGTGACGGATGACGGGAACCGGGGATTGGGAAAGGGGAGGTAGAAGACACTATTACCATACTAACCTTCCACTCATAAAATTAATTAGCGTTAATTATTTGCTTAGTAACCGAGAGGAACCATGAAGTACCCCAACCACAGTAAAAGAGCTCATGTTTTTTTTTAACCATACCACTTTTGAGCATTCTCTATCAGTTGAAGGAAGGCTAAGCTTGTAACCAAAAGGGCTCGCTCCCTGCTCCCGCGCTTGCACTCTCCCGCTGCTGCTGCAGTGAAATCGTCGGGAAAACCTTGCGAAATCCACGATTTTTTTGCCATACCATACCTGGCAGCAGTTCTCCCTTTCCGTCCTACCATGGCCGGTTCAATTTCCTAAGACGCCGGCGGCCGCCATGGTGCCCGACGTGGTGCTTGGCCTCATCATGAATGTCATCGATGTGCCATGGACCATGGATTCTGGTCTGGAAGTGACGACTGACGAGCGTCAGTACTGCATGCCTCGGCGCTCGGGCCGCCGTGCGCCCAACCCGTTCTCTGCCCGCGGCCTCGTCCGCCTAGCTCCACTCACCGTCGTGCGTCGTGAACCAGATTGTCACGCTCGAGCCTCCATCGCGCAGAAAGGGGAACATGCCCAAAATTCGTCGCTTCGTTCCACACCTCAAAGGCTCAAACTGACCTCACCGCGCTAGGTTCCACCGAGCTGCAATCCCACGAAGACACCCAGCCGGAATCAGCCCTCGACGAGCCGCGCGCTCCACCGCCGCCTCGCCGGCAGCCCCTAGCTGGACGTTTTCCCTTCAACTGCCTAGTAACTCCTGAGCTGAACCTTTCAATCCACTACTGGACGGCGCGCTTTCCGTTTCCATCACAACAGAAGCAACACCCGCTACACGTTACGCGACCCCCTCCGCCGTATGCACTCAGCAAGGATCTTGAAATGAAGCATTGACTGAAGCCCACTAGTGTACGTTTTTTTTGAACTATAAACGATACGTACTAATTAAGCAGTCGCATTCAGTTTACAACGTTATTCAGAGTTTCAAACGTGCAGCGCTAAACAAATTTGGACGTCTAAGACTCGCTGTATCTACGCATCCAAATTCAGGGCGTAGGTAGGTTCAGTTAAGCTGATGGCGACCAACTGTCACTGGACTTTGTCTGAGAGGACCGCACATTTCCTGTTCAAGTCCAGGAAGCTGGACTCGTTCTTCACTGAAAATTCATGTGTCTATTCTCGCGAGCTTTTCCAAGTAATATCTCGTACAATTACTAATAAGGTAAAGGGGGATACTCTTCAGGGAGCTTACTTAAAAGGAGTAGCAGGCTTGCAGCAAAGGTACCACCCATGCATTGTTCATTGCTCAGTTACAGAGGAACTTCTATTTCAGGTACGTACAATCTTTCTCTGGAGATGCATGCAGATGCTCTAGCCTCTAGGCTGTATGCTTTAATGCTTCTATGCGCTGATTGCAGCAGATCTCACTTGTGTTAGTTCTACCACCAGCTATATGTAATGACATATATAGGTCGTCGTTTGTCATTTGCTCCATGGGCAATTTATTAAGTTGTCTGAGGTAGCTAATATAATTTTGTTATTTTCAGGAACATCTTCTTGAAGCATTTGGACTTGTTGAGCTAAGCGAGCTCTTGGGTGAAGGACGATGGCAAAGCGTAACGGCGTGAAGAAGAGCATTTGGGACTACCTCTGCGGTTGCTCATCTCCCAAGACAAAGTGATTGATGCAGAGTTAAAGACATGAGAGGTTCAGGATCTAAGGTAGCCAAATTATTCTTTTGTATACGCCGTTAGGAGCTGCATGCATGGTTCATGAAATTCGATCGTAGTAGTGAGTCCTTGTACTTCATTGTTTTATTATTCGATTTATGCCTGGTCTTGTTAAGTGTTTTGTATGGGTGTTGGAATTCTCTGCAGAAAGGGAGTGTAACTGTGTAAGTGTCATGTAAAGCAGATCCTGTAATAAAATCTCTCTGTCTATCATTTGCCAGTTCTAAGAAGAAGGCCTCAAGCCATACATATACATGACTCATGAGAATATGCGATCTATCTGAATCTGATAATATCAGCCAAAAGGTTAAACACTCCTCTGTGAATCTGTCATGTGTAGGTGTCGATTTGCTCGAAACTATACCTACTGCAGTCTGCACTCTGCAGGTCTACAACTGCAGGTTCAGAACTTGTGCTAGCTCTTATATGTGTAAACACTCCTATATTACGGCTTCTAAAGTGAACGCCACTCCTATATATTCCTCTCAATTTCTCTGAAATCTGAAGATTTGCTTGTCTTCCTCCACGCAAATTCTGTGAAGATGGCAAGACAACCCGGGAGGCAGGTTGTTCTCTGAAGCTTTCAGGAGTATTCATGAGATGTACCATGTCATACTTTTCTATTTCGATGCATTTGGAGCGCAACTATTGATCTGAAGATATTCCATTTCGTCAACCAACAACGGACCACACATCACTGGAACTCACATTTGTCCACACATTAGATGATGAATGCATGAGACACGTGAATGAGCGCTCTGTTTTCTTTTTCTGCTGATGACTTGCTGAGGAAGCTAAACGATACTAGCTACTAAATCCGTTCCAAATTATATTTCATTTGACTTGTTTTACCCTAAGTTTGACCACTCGTCCTATTTAAAAATTTGTGCTAAATATTACTTTCTTTTGTTGTGGCTTGCTTTATTAACAAAAGTTCTTTAAGAAAGACTTAAATTTAACTATGTTTGTATAATTTTTTTTAATAAGACGAGCGGTCATACTTGGGGTAAAAAAAAAGTCAAACGAATTATAATTTGGAACGGATATAGAATTATACTACAGGTGCAGGTGCATGCATGTATGCGACGCCTACAAGCACGAACCAAGAGCGCGCGTAAGATGTTCCCGGTGGACGTCGAAACGTACGCGATACGCCCAACAGAGTATTGCTTACTAGCATCTCTTTGGGCGAATAAGTAGCAGCACTTGCAGTCTTGAACCATTCCAAGCTGGACATGTAAACGGTCTATACACTATTGTCCTGAACCATTCCAAGCTGGACATGTAAACGGTCTATACACTATTGTCCTGTTCGCTCGAACTTATCAGTCGGCTTATCAGCTAGAATCTATAGTGCTTTTTCTCTCACAACAAAACAGCTTTAGCCGGCTTATATATCAGCCGACCAGTCATTATATGCTTCTTCAGTCAATGTCACGTGGACGTACTACGCTCAAACGGAGCATATATATTTTTCGTCGAACAGCCGAGTCCCCGTTTCCGCGTAACAGATGCGGTCGTGTTGCATGCATGCCGACCAGTGAAGGAATCAGATGCCTGGTCCTGGACGACTTCATCAAACCCACAGCAGTCGTCACTCATCAGTCACGCTAGCACTCTCAACACTGTCTGGTCACTAGTCAAGTCTGCATATTCGGCGTTGCAGAACATGCAGGAGTTTTCACAAACTAGACTTGCAAGACTGGTCCAGTGAGTGTAAGCAGTAAGCCTTGCACATCAAGCAACTCACTTTTTTAACTTCAAGAGGCCGTATATGGAGACGCATCTTTCAGTGAACATTCCATGACAGGACAGTTTTCAAGTATGACTTGGTGTACATGTTTTTCTTTTTTCTGAACATATGGCGTACATGCGTAGTGAACCCTTATGTGTCTCTTCATGCAATTTTCCTTGTACGTGCATGCCAAGTTTCCCTGGTCGTTAATTTGTGGCGGTATAGTACAATATGGTCAGTAACATATACATTTGGGGCTAGCTTGTTCGTCCCTGAAGAGGCCATGCAACATGGACTGCTACTAAAAATTCAGATACTTATAGGACTCGTTCTTCAGTGACAATTACTCATTCACATTGTCTTCAATTGACTGCTTCTTCACTGAACCGTTTTCCGGTTTTCCATTTCTTTTCCTAAACCCTTGTATATAATAACCTTGAGGCATCCCAATTGACCGCTGACCTCTTGTATGGAACCTCTTACCTCTATAAAGAGGACCTCAAGAGTGCTGCTTGTCTGCACCAAAGGCTCCCCAGCATTCTGCCTGTGCAGTTTAAGAAGTGTTTTCAGGCATCTTCCATCGTTTTCAGCTGTCAAGTTGTTCCCCAAAGCAAAAGATATGCCTGACCACAACAAGGTCAAGAAGGGCATGTGGGATCTGATACATACTTGGCTGCTTTTCACCATCCAAGAAAAAGAAGAAGAGATGAATCAAATCCTCTAAGTCTACGGAGCAGCTCTCGCTCATGGAAATTAGTATTCTTAGGTTTATATATGTGTCCATGCGATAGTGTGATGTGTTGTTCAATGTAGATTCACTATTTTTTCTCTATCAGGCAATGTAGAATCACTATTAAGGAAAGGTTTTTTTAGAGACGACTGGAATGGATTTGAATTTGTCTCTAAAAACCAATGAGAGACGGATTGAAATTCAGCTGCCTCATACACTACTGGAAACCAAAAATTTCCTATCGGTAAAAAACCATCAGAAAAAGCAAAAAACCGACAAGAAAATTTAAAAATAATTTTTCTGTCGGTATAACGACAGGAAAATTTCGACAGAACTAAAGCGATAGGAAAATAACTTTTTTCTGTCGGTTGTATTATTTTACTATCGGTTTACTATTTTTCTTGTCGGTGGGCGTCGACAGAAAAATTGTGGGTCGCCAAGTCTAGAATTTTGTTTCTGTCGGTAAATGACGATAGGAAAAATATGTGTACCGACAGGGAATAAAATTTCCGGTCGGTGTTGAACCGCCAGAAAAATAAACGCGTACCGACAGGAAATAGTAGTTTTTTCTGTCGACGGAGCCGCGACAGGAGAATTACAGTTTTCTTGTCATCCTCTCTCGACAGTATAATTATAACGTACCGACGGGAAATAATTGCAGTCACCAGGCCACAGAAGCACCTCATTTATTTATAATTTCATACGATATTCATGATAACAATATAGGCACAAACATGACATCTGATTCTATAAGGTTTTCAACTAGAACACAAATATATTGCATCAATTTATCATCATCC
Source organism: Miscanthus floridulus (assembly GCF_019320115.1). Taxonomy (NCBI): domain Eukaryota; kingdom Viridiplantae; phylum Streptophyta; class Magnoliopsida; order Poales; family Poaceae; genus Miscanthus; species Miscanthus floridulus. The sequence continues at coordinate 124,800,554 of NC_089586.1, read as the reverse complement.
ACACGCCATACATATAGATTAGATGCCCACGGTTGACATCAACAGCCACAAATTAAGATGCCCATAGGTCTTGCATCCACAACTACATAATTAAGATGTCCATAGGTCTTGCATCCACAGCTACATAAATAATAATTTCACAAAAGCATCAACTAGATGATTGTCTTTCCCAAAAACAAGCATCAACTTGTTGGCTGCACCTTTACTATCTAAAGGTTAGAAGTGGCAACTACCGACAGCTTCTACAACACACAAAATGGCATTATCTGTTTGTGATGACTCCCACCTTCATGTATGGTTTTGGTTCAGTGTTTCCAATGCAGCTCTGTATGCGGCATTGAGATTGTCTTCATCGTGGCCATATGTGGCATTGTCATCATTGGTCGATTCCGAGCCAACATGAGAAGAACCAGTGGCCTATACATATATGAAGAGAAATATTAGTTAGATTGCTACAGGTAGTAGTAGTAATCTTCCAGATGCTAACAACAGCCAGTGGGTAAACACATTCCAGATGGAAGCAAAGAGATTATTTGCCTTCAGCATGTACTACCAATTAGCCATACATAAACAAAAATGTACCACCAATTGTCCATCCCAAGGTGTACTTGTAGTTGTACCATAGATCTATCAAAGCATACACTCAGAACAAATCACTAATTTGAAATAATACTCACAAAATTTATCATCAAGCAATATTACAGTCTTACAGAAGACGTCTTAAAAAAATGCTAATCTTATTGTTTCATTTAATATTTATTCATTCATAAGGAAAAAAAATCATACAATTCCCATTTGTCATCAATGCCACTCAACAATATTAGAAAAATATGAGCTGATATCAAGTTATGTGAGAACAGAACAGTGCTACCTATTTTTAGGGAATCAGATCTATGAAAATTAGGCAGTAAGTATAAGTGCATGATAACACATTGGTTCAAAAATTAGTTGAGAGGAGAAATCTGGAGTGATATCAACTGAGTCCCGGTCCATGGGAACTGAACCAATGCAAATATCTACCTTACCATTAGTACTCAATTAATTCAATTTAAGTCTAGTAGCTACCCAAGAATCAAGATGAGACCACTTCCTCACTGGTGGACTGCATGTTGCCATTTTGAATACCACATCAAAATTATAGCCATTTTATAGAAAAGATAATAAGTTAGGCTAGCTGTACTCACAATTGCTTGCGCTGCTGCTGCTGCAAGTTGTGAGGATGCCTCTAGAATTTCCTGTCCCAGTCCTAAGCGTCGACAAAGTGCCTATAGTGAAGACATTAAATATTTTAGATTTTGAAAAATGGTTTGCTTGTAGAAAAAAACTATCAACACACATACTTACCATTGTCAGATCTATAGCAACTTTGCATTGTTGCATCACACTATCCTTCTCTTTATGTAGCCTTGCATTTTCTCGTCGTAGTTCTGCATTTTGTTGGGCCAACACTTTCATTGAAACTGGATTTGATTGACTCACATTATTCTCCTTCGCAGCTGCTCTGACATCAGCTACCCTAACAGCGCCATATCCTATAGCAAAGCGCCCATGGGTGGACAAACCACCCGACACGCCATACAACACCTTTGTATTCAACTCTTGCTCATGTTCTGGCCCTTGCCCTTGTTCCACCTCTTCCATATCCTCATGCTCTTCATGCTCACTATCGTCTTCATGTTCTTCATGCTCCTGTGTAACCCTCTTAACCCCTGCTATATAGTCATCCTACAAGCAATTCCAAGTAATCATGTTGTGATGCTACTAGGGTACTAGCTTAATCTAAAAACAAGAAATTTAATTGTCCTTTAATTTGATATATATCAAGCCAAGAATGGAGTGAAAACACTGCTAGTATTTTAATCACTCTTGTTTCAGGGTCTAGACCATTTTAAGAAAATTACATCCTAAAAAATAACTTACCTAGACTCTCTATGCAAATTAGAAGGTAGCACAAAAAAAGATGTAACCTCTATATTACTAATATGTCATTGTTGATATACTATTCATAGATTAGAGTTTGAAGGTTAGGAAAATTGCAGTCAATAGAAAATAGGTTGCAGCCACAGCTACTTGCACATTTCCATGGGATAGGGAGATCCTTGAAGAAGCTTATGAGCAGCAGCCATACTATCTTACTGACATTCTAGTTCTAGTAATCTTGTCTTACTGAATGCAAGCACACAGCCATAAGCCAACTTGATCATAAAAAGTGAACAAAATTGAAGTCTATCACTAGTAGCCATAACCATGACAAACAAATAAGCACTTCAAGCATTGCTGACAGTGAGACTGTGGAACAACCAAATATTTAAAAGTGGCATGCTTTCATGTTACATGAAGAGACAAACAGGATACAACCGTAACTTCAAGGTTAAAGTTTAGCTTCATTTCTAAAACAAACTTAGTAGATATCAGGTACAATACCTTTTTACACACATGGCTAACACATAGAACAAGTGAACAATACAACAAGTAATACCATAAGCACTGTTTCTTAAGAGGTTTGGTCCTCGGCTAGAACCCAAGGCTTCAGTGACATTTCATAACCAAGATCAGGAGAAGCTCAACAGAAATCACTAGTCATGTATCCATTTTAAGCTATCATGGTTGGATTTCAAGAACTAAAATTTTGTAGAAACTAAACGATTAATGTATGTTTTCATAGCCTGACTTAGATTTACATACCATACGTTGTTGTGCTTTGTTGCTGTTGATCGGACCACAATTACCACTGCTATCCACATTTTTCATGCCAGATTTCATTGCAACAAATGCATTAATAGGGGTTCCCTTATGTTGTCCAAACCTATGTGCCTACAAATACAAATAGTTAATGAGCAGCATCAAAATAGACATGTTTACATTTGTATGCAAATATTAAGTCAAAGATACACATAACATACCAAAACTTGTTGTGTCTCTGTAGTTTTCAAGTATGACTTGGTGTACATGTTTTTCTTTTTTCTGAACATATGGCGTACATGCGTAGTGAACCCTTATGTGTCTCTTCATGCAATTTTCCTTATACGTGCATGCCGAGTTTCCCTAGTCGTTAATTTATGGTGGTACAGTACAATATGGTCAGTAACATATACATTTGGGGCTAGCTTGTTCATCCCTGAAGAGGCCATGCAACATGGACTGCTACTAAAAATTCAAACACTTATAGGACTCGTTCTTCAGTGACAATTACTCATTCACATGTCTTCAATGGACTGCCTCTTCACTGAATCGTTTTCCGGTTTTCCATTTCTTTTCCTAAACCCTTGTATATGATAACCTTGAGGCATCCCAATTGACCACTGACCTCTTGTATGGAACCTCTTACCTCTATAAAGAGGACCTCAAGAGTGCTGCTTGTCTGCACCAAAGGCTCCCCAGCATTCTGCCTGTGCAGTTTAAGAAATGTTTTCAGGCATCTTCCATCGTTTTTAGCTGTCAAGTTGTTCCCCAAAGCAAAAGATATGCCTGACCACAACAAGGTCAAGAAGGGCATGTGGGATCTGGTACATACTTGGCTGATTTTCACCATCCAAGACAAAAAAAAGAGATGAATCAAATCCTCTAAGTCTACGGAGCATCTCTCGCTCATGAAAATTAGTATTCTTAGGTTTATATACGTGTCCATGCGATAGTGTGATGTGTTGTTCAATGTAGATTCACTATTTTTTTCTCTAACACGCAATGTAGAATCACTATTAAGGAAAGGTTTTTTAGAGACGACTGGATTGGATTTGAATCTGTGTGTCTCTAAAAACCAATGAGAGACGGATTGAAATTCAGCTGCCTCAGAAAAACCGTTTTACAGAATTTACAAATCAGACAAAAAAGCAAAAAAAACATTTTGAACCCTAGGAAGGCCACCAGCCAACCCCTTTGTGGTAGTCATCACAAGTTTTCACGTAAAATACAGACCTTGCACATTCCTTCCTTACCACTTCACCTCAATGTCACATAGTCAATATGATGTCAGCAAATTTGTTTATTCTACTAGAATTATGTATGCCCATCAAGTGATCTAACATGGGTTAAAAGTAGGCGGCCCAACATTTTGACCCATGAACGGAGCATTCTGGCGGTGGGTCGCATGGTGCTAAACTGCTGATGGTTCAGTCTGTCAGTGCACTAGTGAACACCCGCTGTTTTGCTTGATTTGGCAGTGCGAGAAATGGTGGTACGAGGTACCCTTCCCTTGGTCTTGATTGCATGTTTACAGTACACGGGAATAGCCTCCGGTGTGGCATTTACAATAAAAAGATCTCAACCGAACTCAGGAGGAGATCTATCATCTACAACTTGGATTACAAGACACTTGAGATACAAGATATATATGCTAGTCTATCCAAACTAACCTGGACGCTAGCACAAGGAGGGATGAACCTAGACACCGAGCATACAATTCGTCTAACACCCCCCTCAATCTCAGAAACTAACAAAGTTGAGATGGCCTCTAAACTTCAACAATTTCACCACTGGTAGAGCTTTGATAAAGCCATCAACAACCTGATCACCTGTATGAATAAATAGGATATTCAATAGCCCTTGTGCTACCCTCTCTCGAACAAAATGGAAGTCAATTTTAGTATGCTTCATTCTAGCATGGAACACCGGATTAGCTGAGAGATATTTAGCCCCTAGGTTATCACACCATAACCGAGCAACTGGCGGATGAGAAATCTTAAGTTCAGTCAATAATTTTTGAACCCACATCATTTCAGCAGTAGCATTGGCTAGCGCCTTATACTCAGCTTTTGTGCTTGACCGTGACACTGTTGCTTGTTTCCTAGCAGTCCAAGAGACCAAATTCTCTCCAAGAAACACAGCAAATCCACCAGTGGACCGCCGATCATTAACACAGCCTGCCCAATCTGCATATGAGAAAGCACTAACCATCATAGATTTGGACTATCGGATACGAAGCCCAAGATGAGTTGTTCCATGAGTATACCTCAGGATCCTTTTCACGGCGCTAAAATGTGTTGTTGTAGGCTCATGTAAAAATTGACACATCTTGTTAACGACAAAAGAAATATCCGGCCTTGTCAAATTGAAATATTGCAATGCCCCAACTAGACTTCTATACTGTGAAGAGTCTTCTGGACTAAGCTTGTCCCCTTCAACAACACTAAGTTTCTGCGGCGTACTAGACAGAGGTGTATCAATAGCTTTACAGTTGTCCATACCTGACCGAGAAAGTATATCAGCAGCATATCTTCCTTGAGACATAAACAGGCCATCTTGATCCCTCTTGACTTCGATCCCCAGTAAATAACGAAGGTCGCCCAAATCCTTCAATGCAAATTCTCATTGCAGATCTGAGAGCAATGCATTTGTTGCTTCCTGGGAAGAGCTAGCAACAATGATGTCATCAGCATAAACCCGAACAAACAAAGTATAGTTCCTTTGTTATAATAAAATAAGGAAGTATTTGCCTTTGACGGTATAAACCCCAAGGATTGTAGTTTTCCACACAACTGTGCATACCAAGCTCGTGGAGCCTGTTTCAAACCATATAGTGCCTTGTCCAACTTACACACAAAATTAGGATATGATTTATCTGCATAGCCTGGAGGTTGATGCATGTAAACCTCCTCATCTAGCACACCATGAAGAAAAGCATTTTGCACATCTAGATGTCGAAGTGACCACCCTTTGCTGACTGCAATTGACAATATAAGACAAATGGTGGCCACCTTAACAACATGGCTAAATGTATCTTCATAATCTATACCATACTATTGCTTATACCCTTTGGCTACCAGACAAGCTTTATACCTATCAATAGAACCATCAGCCTTGTGTTTTACCTTGTACACCCACTTGCAGCCGATGACATTTCTCTCTTTCGGTCAAGGCACCAAATGCCATGTATCATTACGTATTAGCGCTTGATGTTCTGAGTCCATAGCTTCCACCCACTTCGGATCAGCAAAGCTTCTATTACAGTAGTAGGCTCCTCTGCAGCAGAGTTGGCAACCATACTGTTGACACCAAAATTTGCAAAGTTTACCCTGACATGAAGGAGTCAGCTGATGGTGTCAAAGGCAAAAAAATCTCCTAATTAAACGTATTTATGAACCGGGGCTAGAAAATATTCTTTAATACATTTGGAGATGTATTTGGGAAAGCTTGACGTGCAGGAGCTCTTCATCGGCCAAGAAACATTATTTAATATATCTGGGAGAAGCAGATGTCCAGAAGCTCATCACAGAAGCTCATCACGTGAAGGCAAAGGAAAGACATGAAAGCCAAAAGATTGTTTAAGCTGAATCATCTCCGTTGCCGAGTAAGAAAAGATCTGATAATCTAGAGCTGAAGCTCCTTGGTGATTGGATGTTGGTGCCTGGTATGGAAATCAAAGTTCAAGTTCAGCATGCCTCATGTAGGTGCCATATTCTAGAGTCATCAATTTAATATGGTACGGAATCAAATAATCAATGCAAGTTTAGGCCTAGTGCATGGACTTGTCGGCTTATATACATGGACACGTAGCCAGCTGACCACCTGGTGTACGTCGTACATGGTTGGCTTTTGGAGCAAATGTGTTCAGGACATGTTAAGCCGAGTTAGATTGGATTTGATTCGGCTATCTACGGAAGGAAGCTGATAAATATTAATGAAAGATGGTAGACTCTAGGATATATATCAAGGAATAATACGTCAGCCAAGAAGCTTTATTAGCAAGGATTCTAAAAAGGAAAAATTAGAGTCCATGTACTTTAGTATTTCTTTTCAATTGTCAGGCAACTTATGTACATGGCTTGTTAGGAGTTATTAGCCCAGGGTATAAATATAAACCCCTGGCTATTGTATCAAAAAGATCCACACATTAATCAAAATCAGTCTTTACTTTTTTGGCTTCACGTCAGCCCTTAGGAGTAGGAGTAATATAGATCTCGACGAGTTCTTCAACAAGCAGGGTTGCATCGGCTGATCGACCTCGGGCTTGTCTGTGAGTACCGTCACGACTTGTATATCATTTGTAAGGCTGCATCAGCCATTTGATCTCTTGCGAATTATAATATAAGTTAGTTATCAATTCGTATCATTGTTTGCAAGGCCACATCATCCAATTGATCTCTTGTATATAACGATATTGATCAAAGTTATCGATCTTGTATTAATTACAACGTCACTAGTTACCGAATTTGACTAAGATTAGTAAGATTCTTCTTGCTCTTTTCGGTCAATTCATCTGGTTATCGATCTTATTATAATTAATGTTTTGTTAGTTATAATAATATCATAATTTATCCGGTTAAGATCGAGATAGATCGGCATCATATCATATCAATTGGTCGTCTTTTGGCTTTGTCATGATCAGATCTTAAATTTGATGTCTCGTTCTGTTAAGATCGGTTGTTTTATCTCGATCTGAACCATACATAGTATGCTTTCAAAGACATGAATTAATTTTAGATAGATTTATTAATGAATAAAGTTTGATTTATCGTTATTACCATAGCTGTATCGATCCGGTCAAACCTCACTAGTGAAACTTTAGATTGTGATTTATTAATTAATGAGTTTGTTTATGGTTAAGACATGTGCTTTGTTTGATTACTATGTTTGAAACCGGCTATTTTAGCCGATTGCGTATGATTTCACATCTATAGCTTGTACCATGAAACCGTCGAAAATATGGATAGATCTATAAGTTTTTTGGTTTTAGTTTATTATCGTTACCATAGCTGCATCGATCCGGTCGAATCTCACTGATGATGGATTAGATCTAGTTTGTTTATAAATTTATTCTTATTAGATAGTTGATTGCATACATGTTATAATCTCCCTTTTAATCTGAATCGGTTGTTTAGCCGATAGCTTGTGCTTTCAAAGATGAAATCATTGATCTTTATAATTGGGTGTATTGTACTTGTTTTTGTCTCGATTAATCAGTCACCATGAATCTGCCATGATCCATGAGCATCGGTTATTTTGATTCACATCATTATCATTTAATATTAGCCGATCATCCTTGATTTAAAGATTTTCCTTTCATGGATATGCTGGATATCGACTATTTAGTCGATGGCCTTATTTATTGGCTTTCAAAGCCGTATATTTGGAACTGTCTGGTGCAACACTGGCATGTTCCACCTTAAACTATTGATTATCTTCTCCTTGTCAATTGCAGGGTCAAATTGACTAGCACGCCTCTAGCCTCGAAGCCGACCGGTCCTGTGTTTGAAGCCAAACGGATCTCCAGACTTGCTCCATCAAGCGGATTCTTTCGGCTTGCTACGTGTTGATCATATTGCCACATTTTTGTGTCAACACATACACCATCTAATAGTACCATCAGTATATGATTTAGGCTTGCTAATACCTTGCTGTAGACGTGTAACTTGGCATTGGGCATCAGCCTGCACTGGAGAGACCACACCTGAGTCCCCCACATTAGTTCTAGACGCAGCCGCAGGGGATCCGACCTCGGTGGAGATGCCCGCCAACACACCAGCCCTATTCGGATCAGGCTGTGCCGATGCGGTGGAGCCAGAAGACACAGACTCTGGTGGCGTAGCCGTAGAAGATCCAACACTAGAGATCGACACCGTATGATCGCTTTGATCGTGACTGCTTGGTGATGACTGCAGCGTGGATCCCGAAGTAGATGTGCCGCCGCTGCCCAAATCATGCCCAGGCGTATCAGCTCTGGTGTGCGTGATGCCCCCTCTTGGGTGACGCATGTGATATAAGTCGTCGTGTACATTCGAATTTCCGGTTTATTGCTCCAAATTTAATCCTGTAGGCAGCAAGGCTCCAGCAACAGGTAAAGTAGGATTAGTAGGTACAGGAGAACTCATGGTACGGTCAAACAAATTGGCATCCCCAAGATTAGTAGAAGAATTCAACAGGATATCGGGTAAAAGGCAAAGTTCACCCTTGAGTCGAGCTCCGGCATTAGGGTGTAGTGAAGCAAAGGGAAACACATGCTCATCAAATACTACATCCCTAGAGATATAAATCCGCCCCTCATCTGGATCAAGACACTTAAAGCCTTTGTGAAAATTGCTATAGCCTAGAAAGACACACTGTTTAGATCGATATTGTAGCTTTCTAGACTTGTATGGACGCAAATTTGGCCAGAAGCACAGCCAAAAGTACGAAGGGAAGTGTAGTCTGGATCTTGACCAAAGAGGTGAGCAAAGAGGGTTTCATTGCCAATAACTTTGGAAGGGAGTCGATTAATAAGAAAAACAGCGGTAAGGAATGCTTCATCGAAAAATTTAAGAGGCATGGATGCATGGGCTAAAAGAGTAAGACCGACCTCCACTATGAGCCTATGTTTGTGTTCCGTGGAGCCATTCTGTTGGTGCGCATGAGGGCATGAGACATGATGGGAAATTTCTATGCGCTGGAAAAAAGAGTTTAGTGAACGATACTCCCCTCCCCAATCTGTCTAAACAACTAAAATCTTGCAGTCAAATTGTCGTTCACAAGATTTTGAAAATTATGAAAACATTGGAAAACTTCAGACTTATGACGCAGGAGATAAATCCAAACAAATTTGCTATGATCATCTATAAAACTAACATAATAATTGTGTCGTCCAACAGATGTTGGTGCCGGTCCCCATACATCTGTGAAAATGAGATCTAATGGCCTAGCTGATACACTTATAGACTGCGGATAAGGGAACTGATGGGATTTGCCTCGCTAACATGCATTACACAGATGATCTTTATTCAAGTCTTTAACAAATGAAAGCTTGCTGCTGGACTACTTGAGTGGAGCACAGCCTAGCCTATGGTGCCACAAGGAAGTGGTCGGCCTAACAACGCTGAGAACTTGCTTATTCAAGGACGACTTATTCGGGGATGATCGCAGCGGGTAGAGGCCTCCTTCACACCTGCCTCTAAGGAGGGTTCTCCTCGTCTCCTCCTCCTTTATAGTGAAATGTTTTGGATGAAATTCAAGAAAAACACCATTATCTCTTGTAAGGCAATGAATAGAAAGAAGGTTTTTATTGGCTTTAGGAACATGAAGAATATTTTTAAGATGAATATTGCTAGTAGGGGAGCGCAATAAGCTATGACCGACATGAGTGATCTCCATACCTGACCCGTTGGCGGTGTGGACTTGATCTACTCCATGGTACTTGTCACGTACCGTCAACCTTTCCAGATCACTAGTGATGTGATCAGTTGCCCGGTATCCATATACCAGTTTGTATCTACACCATACGACGTCATAGCAGATGAGGCCAACTTCTAGGGCGGCCTAGTGAAAGAGGTGTCAAACCTCTTGAAGTAGCAAAGAATGGTGTGCCCTTACTTCCCGCACAGCTATCAGAAGACGCCAGCTTGGAAGCCGCCTACTTGTGGACGGACACCACTACGGCCACCACGCTGTCCACATCCCGAGCTGCCATGGCTAAAACCACCACGGCCGCCACGGGAATCGTGGTTGCTGTGGCCGCCACCGCGACCACCTTTCGTGGCTAGATTGGCCGACGACTAGAAGCTGCCTCCCCCTCCGCCTCCATGGAGTTCCATGCGCTGCTTGAAGCTGGTGAGCTGGGTGAAGAGTTCCCCCACCATAATGGGTTCAACTCTAGCGGTAACAGTAGAAACAACGGAGTTGAACTCAAGGTCTAGCCCGGTTAGGATATAGGAAACCAATTCCTCATCTTTCATCTTGCGACCAGCAGATGCCATCTCATCTACGAGTCCTTTCGTTTTAGTAAAATACTCACTGATCGAGGAGGTGCCCTTAGACGTCGTTGCTAGCGCCATTCTTGTACTGATGATGCGGGCACGGGATTAAGAGGCAAACATGCCCTTAATGGTTGCCCATGCCTTGGTAGTTGTGTCCTCCGAGTTAACTTGGCCGAGGATCTCCTTCGACAAGCTGGTCAGTAGGTAGTTGAGTACTTGACCATCCTTGGACACCCACGTCTCGTAGTTGGGGTTGACAACCGGTGGCTCCTTGTTGTTGCCGTCGCCCTTCGGTGGCACAAACTACTCCGGTGGGCTAGAGGAGGGAGAAATGAAGCTAATGAGTCATGCGCCTTTTAGGGATGAGATCACTTGAGCTTTCCATGATGGGTGGTTGGCGCGGGTGAGCTTCTCGCTCAGCGACAGGAAGGTGACAAGTGATGGAACAATAGATGCTATGGAAGAGGATGGACTTAGCCCCACGGGAGAGTTCCATGAGGAGAAAGGCTCTTAATACCATGTGAGAAATGGTGGAACGAGGTACCCTTCCCTTAGGCCTCGGTTGCATGTTTATAGTACACGGGAATAGCCCCGGTGTGGCGTTTACAACAAGAAGATCTCAACAGAACTCAGGAGGAGATCTATCCTCTACAACTTGGATTATAAGACACTAGAGATACAAGATATACGTGCTAGTGTATCCAAACTAACCTAGACGCTAGCACAAGGAGGGATGAACCTAGACACTGAGCATACAATTCGTCTAACAGGCGGTCGTGGAGCCGATCTGCCAACTGTCATCGTAATAATGAGGAGTTCTGAGTTTGACCTAGGAGTACTTGATTGGCGTTATCGAGCACCATTTGAGCGACTCTTTGTTTGCAAACTAAGCTTTCTGAGGCGAGACGTGCATGCGCCCACTCGTGAAACGAGAAAAATCACCATCTTTAATTCGGAACAACCTGATAATGAATGGAGCCTTAACGTGTGGCGCTGACCACGGCAAACTGACATATGGGACCAAGCAGCGTCAAGATTTGGTGGGCCCCACTATAAAGCTACCGTCAGAACAATTTGCTTGCACTACTTCATGATGGGGTGAGAAATGATGCGTCGTGCGTCGTGCACATGTTAGAAAATTAGGCACTTTCATTGTCAATTTAATCTAGAAATATAACATCATCAGGTTCATGACGACATATATGTGCATGTTTATATCTCTAACGAACGCTACAGCATGCAGAGATGACATACAGATGAATATAGTAAAAGTGCAAAGTACAGTAATCATAGAGATTAGAGTGTACCCAGTGGAGGGTCCCATGCCGAGGGCATCGAAGGCTCCATTTGCACTAGTCGACATAGTGTGTTGCTCGAAGTCGTGGACCACAGTTGATGTAGGACGATGTTCGCAGTGCAGTCCCACGAATGGATCACCAGGAAGAAGACGCCTTGCTGTTCTACAGTCAATCACCGGGAAGAAGATGGGTTTCGAGAGCGATCGTCACCAGGAAGAAGGCATACGTAGATGAGCAGTCGTGGATCGCTCTCCCAAAACCTAATCACCGCACACCCTGTGTAAGGTTCTCAGGCGTGTGGGGGTTTCGGAAGCTCCTACTCTCCCGCTACTCCGTGCGCGCAGAGGTACAGGACAGGGAAGCTAGAAGGCTGCTGAGATGTGGTTTCTCTCAGGAGCGGTTACGGAAGACTCAGATCTAGACTAATGGAGGACTATGGATATATGGCTGCTACGGGAAGGGAGAAAGGCAGCGGAGAATCCCAGAAGACGGAGAAGCGGAAGCGGAAAGGACGGTAATTGACGCAATCAGTTCGCCTCCACGATCAAAGGGAGTAACTCCCGTGATTATGTGGATTAAGTGGCAAAAGACTGGCCACGCCTGCCCGCTCGCTCGTCGCCTGTCTGCCTGCCTGCCTTGCCACGGCATGGCCTCGGCCTACGCCCGCGCCCACGGCCCGGCCCGACCGGCGGCAGCGCGCGCATGTGGCACGCCTATGTCCTTTTCTTAGTTTCTCAATTAAGATGAATAATTTCTAACCATATAAGCAGAGTCAATGTTCAGTCAAAATCCCATATAGTATTAAACCATACAATGCTTAATGTTACGTACCATAGAGTTTTATTTGATTTATTGAATATTATATGGGCCAAGCCCATATTATATCCAACAATCCCCATCAAACTCTAGGGTTTGTAACAAAGTAGTCTTAGAACCACATTTCTTTTTATATACCAATGTTTCGATAGAGACTAATAAGTTGAACATCCATCTAGAGCAATAGTTTCACTCAGTCACAACCGAACAATGGACTAAGCCTTAAATTGCTAGTTTTGTGTGAGGTGAATGTCACTAAAGTCCTTAGCTGATACTTGACTGCAAAATGCATCCCCTCTGTTTGAAGCATATAAGTCTTACTCCAGTGCATTTTATGAGTATTTAGAGATCATCCAAATCTCATATACTGTGACCAACAGTCTGACTCATATAGGTGTGCTCCTCAAAAGATGTTCTATAGGACAACATCTTTGCTATAGCAAGCCACTTGGAACACATTAAGGTAAAAACCAACCTGCCTTACAGACAGGAAAGATGTGCATCAGAGATGAGTCTTGCTAAGGATCTTCACTCATAATTTACTACTAGCTTGTTTCACCATTCTACTTCATGGGATCTCCGATCATATAGAATAGGTTACCACTATAGTAAATTTCAAGTGGGTCTCAAACCCATCTCTCTCGATGTACTTTCTATCATATTACGTGACAGACCCTTAGTGAATTGATCTGCCAGATTGTTAGATGTGTGATTATAGTCCAAAGCTATTACTCTGGAGTTTCTCAATTTTCTGACAGATTTCAGTCATCTCTTAACATGCCTTGTGGACTTCTTGTTATCCTTAGAACTGTTAACATTCATAATCACAGTCTGGTTATCACAGTTCATAGAAATAACCGGTTTGGGTTTTTCAATAACCGATAAATCCATAAGGAGATCATGAAGCCACTCGACCTCAGAGCCAGCGGTGTCTAATGCTGTGAGTTCTGCTTCCATTGTAGACTTTGTTAAGATAGTCTGCTTGCAAGACTTCCAGGAAACAACGCCACCTCCAAGTAAAAACATATATCCACTTATGGCATAAAGCTCATCAGTATCAGAGATCCAGTTGGCATCACAATAGCCTTCTAACACTTTCGGATGTCTGGTATAACAAATACCATAGCTCCTGGTGCCTTTTAGATAGCACAACACTCTCTCAAGAGCACGCCAGTGATCATCTCCTAGGTTTGACACAAACCGGCTCAGCTTGCACACAACAAATGAGATGTCAAGCCTTGTTACACTAGCAAGATACATGAGCGAACCAATAATCTAGGAATATCTCAATTGATCCCTTGCTATTCTCCGATTTTTCCTCAATAGCACACTAGGGTCATAAGATGTAGAAGTAGGTGCATAGTCACTAAATCCAAACCGACTCAGCACCTTTTCCATATAGTGGGATTGTAACAGAGTTACCCCACCATCATCTTCTCTCAGAAGCTTGATATTAAGAATAACATCAGCCTCTCCCAAATCTTTCATCTCAAAATTATTAGTTAAAAATTCCTTCACCTCCTCGATCACTTTGAGGCTGGATCCAAAGATCAGTATGTCATCAACATATAAGCATAAAATGACTCCTTCACCCCCACCATACCGATAGTACACACATTTGTCAGCTTCATTCACAACAAAGCCAACAGATGTTAAAGTTCTGTCGAACTTCTCATGCCACTGCTTAGGAGCTTGTTTTAGGCCATATAATGACTTTAATAATTTACACACCTTGCCTTCTTGACTATTTGCTACAAACCCATCTGGTTGATCCATATAAATCTCCTCCTCTAACTCTCCACTTAGGAAAGCTATCTTAACGTCCATTTGATGAACGATGAGACCATAAGAGGCTGCCAGGGAAAGCAAAACTCGAATTGTGGTCAATCGGGTAATCGGTAAATAAGTATCAAAGAAATCCCCACCTTTCTTTTGAGTATAACCCTTAGCCACAAGCCTTGCCTTGTACCTCTCGATAGTACCATTAGACCTAAGCTTTTTCTTGAACACCTATTTGCACTCTATAGGCTTACACCCATAGGAACGATCAACTATTTCCCAAGTTCCATTAGACATAACATAATTCATCTCATTCCATACTGCTTCCTTCCATAAGTCAACATCAGAAGAGGAATATGCCTCTTCAATGGTCGTTGGTGTGTCATCCACAATGTACACAATATAGTCATCACCAAAGGATTTTGCAGTCATCTGTCTCTTACTTTTTTTAGTGATTATAGTGTCATTCTTCTCAGAATTTTGCATATAGGTTCCTCAGTTTATTCTATCGGAGTAAAATTTTTATGCTCATGGGGAATTATAAATTCATGACCAGTCGTGCTAGGTGCATTTTTCAAGAGAAACTCATTCTAAAAAAATATAGCATCTCTAGATTCCATGATTGTATCAACAGCCATTTCAGGAACACTAGAATTTATAATTAAAAATCTATAACCCACGCTGTAAATAGCATAACCAAGAAAACACACAATCAACAGTCTTTTGTCCAAACTTTCGCTTTTTGTTTATTGGCACATTCACTTTTGCCAAACAATCCCAAGTTCACAGGTAAGAGAGATTTAATCTCTTCTTCTCCCATTCCTCGAATGGTGTAATTTCTTTATTCTTTGTGGGCACTCTATTCAGGACATGACATGCTGTCAATAGAGCCTCACCCCACCATTTCTTAGATAGTCCCATAGTCTCTAACATGGCATTAACCAAATCAGTTAGAGTGCGGTTCTTTCTCTCTGCAATCCCATTGGACTGTGGTGAGTATGGTGACGTCCTCTCATGAATAATTCCATGTACCGCGCAGAACTCAGAAAATTCATTTGAGAAATATTCTCCCCCGTGATCGGACCGCAAACGCTTGATTTTCTTCTCAAGTTGATTTTCTATCTCAGCTTTATAGACTTTAAAATAATACAACACTTCATCTTTAGTTTTCAATAAATACACGTTGCAAAATCTAGTACAATCATCTATAAATATCATGAAGTATCGTCTACCGCCTTTAGTCAATTCGTCATTCATTTCGCATAAATCATAATGAACGAGTTCCAATGGTGCCAAGTTCCTCACCTCAGCAGTCTTGTGAGGCTTGCTCGGTTGCTTCGATTGCACACACACCTGGCACTTAGAATCTTTGACTAAGTTAAATTTCGGGATTAAATTCAGATTTGCAATCCGCGTGAGACAGTCAAAATTAATGTGACAAAGTTGTGAATGCTATATATTCGACTCATCCGAAATATTAACATTGTTCACCACTTTGTTACGCACATCATCAAGCAAAGATAAGCGGAAAGCCTCCGTAATCATAACATTTTCCAACAAATGTTCTATGTCTCGACACAACACACTTATTGGACTCAAGCACAATTTTAAAGCCATCGCGACACATCTGAGAAGTGCTAACAAGATTCTTCTTGATGGAGGGGACATGTTGCACGTTCTTTAATAGCACCGTCTTTCCTGAAGTAAACTTCAGAACGACTGTACCAGCACCAAGAACACGCGCAAGCGAACCGTTTCCCATCAACAAGGCTCCAGTCCTGTCGGTCTGATAGGAAGTAAACAAAGAAATATCAGCACACACATAGATATTAGCACCGCTGTCCATCCACCACTCAGGTGAAAGACAAACTGAAAGAACAAAAGATAAAGAATTACCATACCCAGATGTTCCTCCTTCAGTCTCGCTAATCACCACGTTTGCTAATTTCTTTTCTTGCTTATATTTACGGTCTGGACACGCACTAGCCCAATGCTCATCACTCTCGCAAATAAAGCAACCTCCACCTTTCTTGTTGTTTTTCTTCTTAAACTGTGCAGTTTGCTTAGGCTTTGCATTATTGTTCTCTTGCATGTTCTTCTTTTTTTTATTACGAGATGCAAATGAGTTTTTCTTCTGTACCATATTGGCAGCGGAAGACTTAACTCCTTTTCTACGGTTGTCTTTTACTCTCGCCCTCTCCTCAACATTAAGAGATCCGATAAGTTCAGCCACGCTAAACTCCTGTCTCTTGTGTTTTAGAGAAGTAGCAAAATCCATCCAAGAAGGTGGCAACTTAGCGATTATACCGCCGACCATACTTGTCGGGCAACAAACATAGGAAATGTTCTAGTTCCTTTGCTAGCGCCTGTATCTCATGAGCCTGTTCGACCATAAGACGGTTTTCAACCATTTTGTAGTCATACAGTTGCTCCATAAGGTACAGCTCACTGCTAGCATCAGAAATTCCAAACTTTACCTCAAGAGCATCCCATAACTCTTTGTCTGATGTGCAAGATATATAGTTTTTCTCATACTTAGGATGAAGTGCACTAATCACGACGTCTCAAAATAGGTTATCGTAGCAATAACTTTTGCTCCTCCTTAGGAGTAAACTGTTCAGGCTTTCCCTGTGCGGCGTGATAGCAGTTCATCGCAGTCAACCACAATGACATCTTGGCACGCCATATCATGAAATTCTTGCCATCAAAATTATTTGGCTTCAAAGCAGCAGCAAAACCACTGACAGACAATTGCCTACAATTAGGTTTTTGGATTGTTAGAAAATTA
The DNA here is from genome assembly GCF_019320115.1 of Miscanthus floridulus. Classification (NCBI taxonomy): domain Eukaryota; kingdom Viridiplantae; phylum Streptophyta; class Magnoliopsida; order Poales; family Poaceae; genus Miscanthus; species Miscanthus floridulus. Next base: position 124,783,212 of record NC_089586.1, on the reverse strand, counting down.
GGCATTTTCATTGTCAATTTAATCCAGAAATATAACATCAGCAGGTTCGTGATGGCATATATGTGCATGTGTATATCTCTAACGAACGCTACAGTATGCAGAGATGACATACAGATAAATACAGTAAAAGCGCAAAGTACAGTAATCACAAAGATTAGACTGTACCCAGCGGAGGGTCCCATGCCGAGGGCATCTGATGCTTCATTCGTACTAGTTGACATAGTGCGTTGCTCGAAGTCGTGGACCATAGTCAATGTAGGACGATGTTCGCAGTGCAGTCCCACGAATGGATCACCAGAAAGAAGACGCCTTGCTGTTTCGCAGTCAATCACCGGGAAGAAGACAGGTTCTGAGAGCGATCGTCGCCAGAAAGAAGGCGTACGTAGACGAGCAGTCGCGGATCGCTCCCCAAAAATCTAATCGCCGCACACCCCATGCAAGGTTCTCAGGCGGGTGAGGGTTCCAGAGGCACCTGCTCTCCCGCTACTTCGTGCGCGCAGAGGAACGGGACGGGGAAGCCAGAAGGCTGCTGAGATGTGGTTTCTCTCGGGAGCGGTTGCGGAAGACTCAGATCTGGACTGACGGAGGACTGTGGATATATGGCTGCTACAGAAAGGGAGAAAGACAACGGAGAATCCCAGGAGACGGAGAAGCGGAAGCGGAAAGGACGGTAACTGACGCAATCAGTTCGCCTCCACGATCAAAGGGAGTAACTCCCGTGATTATGTGGATTAAGTGGCAAAAGACTGGCCACGCCCGGTCCACGCCCGCGGCCCGGCCGACGGCGGCGGCGCGCGCGCGTGTGGCACGCCTATGTCTTTTTCGCAGCTTCTCAATTAAGATGAATAATTTCCAACCATATAAGCTGAGTCAACGTTCAGTCAAAATCCCGAATAGTATTAAACCATACAACGCTTAATATTACATACCTTAGAATTTTATTTGATTTATTAAATATTATACAAGCCAAGCCCATATTATATCAACAGCACACGAACACTACCCTTGCTCGTTGATTGTGAGGGAAAAAAATATGAACCTTTGCGTGCGTGTACAGAGACCGTTTTGGATTTTTGTTGGCTGTGACCTGTTGGCAAAGGCACACGCCAAAACCTGAGAACTTACCTTGCATTTGTGAGTGGCATAAAAAGGGCTCCTCTGTGATCGATCGGTTCGATCAAGCGGCCACTTCCTTTCCGAAAGGCACCAATACGTAAGGATCTCTCCTGCGGCGTCGGTACGTCCCAGGGCTGCGCATTTTCTCCTGCTTGTACCACGAAACAGGCGTGAAATGTCTCCACATTTGTGGTAAAAATGCCAAGGAAACCGTGTATAAATATGGTATCCGACCGTTCGAGTTAAACTACGCTCCCGGCGTAGAGAGGTAAGTAGCTCAACTACTCAAGTTGGTTTGGTGTCGTGTGAGCTTGTGCGTGTCATTAGTTGCCTAGTTCGTTGATGATGGAGGGAGTTCAGGGGTCGTCGGGCCGCATGGGAGACGACTCCACGACCGCGAGGCAGAGGCCGCCGAGCAAGCCGGCGCCGAAACGCGGAGGAATTATCAACGGGATCTTGAAGCTCTGCTGCTGCTTCTGCTGTAATTCTGCATAAAGATCAGTACGTACCTTATGTAGCCATGGTCGATGTCGTAGCTAGGTCATGGGAGTGTCTGCATAAAGATGCAATTGGAGCATCATCTTGCATATGAAGATTAGTAGCTCATGGAGCATGGTAGTATTTGTCTGTCTGTTCGTTCGTTTTCTCTCTTGCATGGTAATTGGTAAACGTGTTTTGTGCATCAGTGGTACCCGCTGAAAGCTAAGTCTAGCTAGTGTAATTCGGGATGGATCATTGTCGGACACTTCATATGGTTGTGTGTAAAAGCTTGGATGTACGTAGTATTATCAATTATGCATCGGTTCACATATCAGTCCATCGTTTGATGATTAAAAAAGAAATGTTCATCCAATCATCCCAGGTGGCACTCAACTCGGTAAAGCACACACTATGCCTCGGTAAAAGCACACACTATGTCCGTGCCTCTCTTTCTCGGAAACGTGCTAGACTTAAACGAGTAACAACTTGCCCTTAACGTTTGCTTTATTAGGGCATGTTTGATAGAGTTCTCGGAAATGTGCTAGGTTTTCACCCAAAGGTACCATACAACTACAATTACAAGGGTAGAGAGGCTACAACCACGCCTCCAATAAGGAGGTTAGGCGTCGCTGTCGATAGCAGCGATGCCTTGTGCACAGCTTTCGCCTAAGGCTCCACGAACACCTGAACCGTAGGCCGTCTTCTCATAAACAGGATTAAAAGTCCAAAGCACAACAATACGCCGTCTTCTCCGAGATAGCACAGCGGTGCCACTCGACGGTTCCCAGGGGCACGGACACGCCGACCGCCGCGGCTCCAAGGGCTCAGCCGTAACACGTTCCCACTGCTTGAGCCTTTGACAGCTCGCGCAGAGCAGTAGGACGCGCCACCAAGCCGGGGCAGTGGGCAAGCCTCAGAGCTGCAGGCCCGCGCCACGGGCTTCCCGGCACGCGCAGAGCCACAATTAATTTTTGTGTTGGCTGGATTGACAATTAATTAATATATGATTCCTGTTGGCTGGATTGACAATGAAAATCACACATTTTATTCCGGTGTCACACTGATAAAAGATTATTGAGACCATTAACCATGCCTGTGAAAGCAACGGTCGTCGCTGACAAAAGGTACTTACTGAAACCATTATAAGCATGCTCGCAGCCCCTGCGTGTGTGCGCTGCTACCTGCTACTAACCACAGGTAGCATAGCATGAAGCGGGTAGCTGGCTAGAGCTTTGATGCGTGGTTTGCAATGCTGGCGTAAAGCAGCAGCCCGAACTCGTTGATGTTTGCAGCCTCCATGCACATGACGACGCGGACGGCGTCGTGCTCTTGGGACCCATCGTTCATGATAATCACGAACCCGCCGCGGACGGACTCCGCCCGTGACATCCACCGCGGACGCCCGCAGCCGAAATCCGCGTCGTACGCCGGCAGGTTGAGCCAGCTGATTACCCGAAGCTCCGTCTCCAGCATGCTGCCCCTCACCGGCCGGCTGCCCGTCTGGAACAGCTCGAGATAATCGATCGCAGACCGCACCAGCTCGCCGTCGTCGTCCAGCCTCGCGAGGGCGCGGCTGACGCGGCAGGCAACAGATGCCAGCGCCTCCGAGGCGATCTCACGTGCCGCGCCGGCTGTGCACAGCTCGACCAACGCTTTGCCGAAGTAGCGGGCCGGGAGCGGCGGCCTCACCCCTCGCCATCGGATGTTGACCGGGAAGGTGAGGCGTGCGACGGCGTCGGGGGGAAGCCGCCGCGCGACGGCCGCGCACTGCCACACCAGGGCGCTCACGGAGCAGAAGGTGCTTGCCCCGCCGCAGAGGCTTTAGGGTGACCAGCTGGTCCCTGGAGATGGGAAACACCTCGACGGCGTTTGGTCGTCCCGACGGCTCACACAAGGCGACCCTGGGGTACAACACGGAGAGCGCGTCCGGGTGGACCACAGGCGGGGACCGTGCATGGAGAAGAGCGCGGTCGTGGATGGGGAGCTCTATGGCAGCACCGTCGCCGTCCTTGGCGAAGGCCGACCATGCCTGCACGAAGTGGAACGTGCTCATGCCGTCCACAGCGGAATCATGGACGGCCACTCCTAACACCACTCTTCCACACTTGAGGAAAGTCACCTGATGAGTGATGATGCAATGAGATGGCAGGAGTTGTACTACACGTACGTACGCGAGAAAGCGTTGAAGCTCAAATATATCATCAGTTACCTGAACGGCGAGTATGAGGGACAAGGGCTCGATGCGAGGGACAAACATCCTCCTTAGCTGCGGTGACGGCTTGGAGAAGTCAATGTCTTGAGCTGCGAGGTAACAGCGAGAAACAACAAAGAGAGCGCCCTCGCCGTTGCAGCTGATCTCTAGCCTGCCATCCTCCTCGACGCCAAGGCGGCCGGCCAGAGGGTAGAAGGCCACCAAGGCCCTGGCCATCGCCTCCTTGAGCCTGGCCACGTTGGAAAAGGCAGCGCCGGGACTGTAGAAGAAGACTAGTGGGATGTGGCCTGCGGTGGCCGCGAGGTCGATGGGAGAGAGCCAGAGCCCTTTTGTCGGCGTCGCCTCTCGCGGCGCCACCAAGGATGACTCTATCATTTGCACCTTGTCAGACTCCATGGATCGTTTTGATTTCTTCTCACGCACTGGCCAGCAACGAACCTCTGTCTTGGTCACTGGACGAGATTAGAAGCTGGATGTTTGAGTGGATGAACCCTACAGTACTAGTAGTAGTATATGTTGTCGAGGTCGATGCGGGTTACTCTGCTGTGGTTCAATAATTGCATTAGTTTAAGGAAGAAGCTAGTCACATGGCCACATGGGCTTGGGTTTCAATAATTGATCGGGAAAAAGATTAGGGGAAGTGGTTGTCGTTCGCTGGCGGACACTCAAAGTGGAGCTGTATGCTAGAAGACACTCTGGTTTGTTGTAATTATGCCAGAGGACACCGCGGGCCAGTTTCCACCGGTTGAGGAGAGAGAAAATTTCAGTTTGGACATCCGGTGCCCCTGAGCCACGTTTGGGTCTGGTTGGACTAGCGAATACCGACCCGAGCCTGGTCTGGTTAACGTCCATGTCTAGCTGGCGTGGTAGACCCCTGAGCTGGCGTGGTAGACGTCCAGGTCCAGCTCGCGGAGCGCCGTCATCAGCCGCGCCGACAGGTGGTTGCGCTTGTGGCACTACACGCGGATCATGGCCTCCAGACCCAGGATCTTGGCGTCGATCTCCACCGCGTGGCAGCGTGGCCCGCCGTCGTGTCCGCCGTCGCGCTCCTTCTTGAGCGCCTTGACCTGGGCCTGCAGCGTCTCCTTATCGGACTCCAGCGACGTCAGCTTGCCGCGGAGCTCGTTGATGTAGGAGATGGCCTCGCCGAGCAACGACGCCTTGTCCATCTTGGACACGTTGGGCACCATGGCGCGCAGCGCGTAGAAGCACTGGTTCAGCTTCTCTCGCCGCTGCCGCTCCGCCTCCACGTGGTTCAGCGGCTCCTCGCGCCCGTTCGTCGGCTTCCGCCCGCGCTTTCGCGGCCGCTTCTCCGCCTCCGGTGGCGGCGCCACGACGCGACTGCTCTCCACCTCGCGCACAGACGCGTCCAGGTCCGAGTGGTCGGACTCCGACTTGGCCGGCGCGCCCGTGCCCATCGACGGCCGCATAGTGGGCGCCGACGAGAAGGACAGCATGCCCTCGTTCGTCGTCGGTGGTGGTTGGTGTTACTCGCCTGGGAGGTGGCCTCCATTGAACGCTTATTGTTGTTCTTCGCATCGTTCGCAGCGGCGGCCTGTGTCATGGTCGCCGTGTGCTGCGAGAAGAGGCTCCCGGGAGCGGTGGTGAGGCTGGCGGTGGCCGCGGGAGGTGCCAACGACGGGTTCCTCCGGGCGTTGCTATCGGCGCCGAAGCTGAGGATCTCGCCGGACTCGGGCTTGAATAACGATGGGGTCGCCGCCAAGGAAGAAGGGTTCGACGCAAAGTCAAAGAAACTGAGCTCCCGGCGGAACGGGCCCTGGTGAGCCTGATTCTGGTGCTGGTGCTGCAGCTGCGGTGCAGCGGCCGGCACCGGCGGGGGTGGCGGCCCGTGCACGGATGGACTAGGGTTCTCCGTGAGCGTGCTCGTGCTCGTGCTCGCGTTCTCAAAATGGATCTGTGGCGGAGGCGGCGACAGCGGCTTAGAGACGGAGATCTCGGCGACGGATGCGACAAGGAATCCTTGATGTCCATGACCGGCGTGTTGGCGAGCCATAGCACGGAGGGGTCCGTCTCCGCCAGGTCGACTCCGGCCGCGGGCTGCTGCTGCGACGGTGCCTGAGGCTGCACGGGCGGCCATGAGCCACCCCCTGCTCCGCCCCCAAAGAGCGAGCGGATCTTCGCCATGCTCTTGGCGGTCTAGAACCTGACGTCGGTGGAGCCGAGCTCGAGCACCCCGGTGCCGACGGGGAAGCAGACCATGGTGCGGAGGCCGAAGTTGTAGGCCTAGCGCGCGCGCTCGCACAGCGCGGAGGAGAGGCCAGAGGCGATCCAGGTGGGCTGGCTGGCGAAGAGCGCCTGCCCGGGGAGTTCCGTCCCGTTGAGAAACGACTGCGTCATGGAGACGAGGAAGAACCACTCGCTGTCGGTGACCTCCTCCTCGGGCGCGGCCGCGGCACCGGAGATGAGGGAGCTGAGCTCGCGGAGCACGCGCTTGCGGTGCTCCTGCTCGGCCTAGGCGGCGGGCGTGAGCGGCCTCTGCTTGCACTGGTCGGCGGAGGCCATGAAGACAAGCCGGTTAACCAGACCAGGCTCGGGTCGGTTGACCCAAACGTGGCTCAGGGGCACCGGATGTCCAAACTGAATTTTTCTCTCTCCTCAACCGGTGGAAACCGGCCCGCGGTGTCCTCTGGCATAATTACAACAAACCAGAGTGTCTTCTAGCATATAGCTCAACTTTGAGTGTCTACCAGCAAACGACCACCACTGTGGGTGTCCGCCAGCCAATTTCTCCAAAAGATTAAGGGCGTAGCAGCAGCTAAGCAGCTTGGACTCACTTCCCTCAAAAAAAACACACTTGGACTGACGTCGCTGTAAGGCATGGACTCGTGGCAAGTGAGGCACCTGGCCGAGCCACCATTATTATTAGTTTATTGTGCTCGTATGCGCGGACTAGTTTATTTAGTTTGCTTGTTGAAAACCCAGGACGAAAAATACCGTTCGCTGATTTGTTGTGAGAGAAAAACACTGTACCATAGCTGATAAGCCAGGCTGATTTGTTATGAGAGAAAAACACTGTACCATGACTTTAGTGGGTAAACCGTTTTATGGTTTTCCATTTCTTTTCCTAAACCCTCATATATAATAACCTTTAGGCCACGGACCTATCGTGGAACCTCTATAAAGAGGACCTCATGAGTGGCTCCCAGCATTCTCTGCTCGTGCAGTTTAATAACAAGTGTTTTCAGGCATCTTCCATCGTTTTCAGCTGTCAAATTCTTCCCCAAAGCAAAAGATGCCACAAAGTGAAGAAGGGCATGTGGGATCTGATACTGGGCTGCTTTACACCATCAAAGACAAAAAAATTGAGATGAATTAAATCCTCTGAGTCTACGGGTGTGTCGCAGCTCTCGCTCATGGAAATTATTAGTATTCTTAGGTTCATGTATATGTGAGATGTGCCCATGTGATAGTGTGATATGTGTTGTTTAATGTAGAATCACTGTTAAAGAAATCTTTTTTAGAGACGGTTGGAATATTTGAATGTTGTCTCTAAAAAAATATCGAGAGACACCACTGAAAAACTAGACTTTGTCGAATGCCTGAGACTTTGCCGAGTGCTTTTTATCATGGCACTCCACAAATCAATATTTTGCCGAGTGCCGCACTCGGCAAAATAAAGCACTCGACAAAGGTGGCTTTGCCGAGTGCCAGGCACTCAGTAAAGCCTGGCTCTCAGCAAAATTGGGCTTTGCCGAGTGCCGCGGCACTCGGCAAAAGGTGGCCGGCCCGTGACGGCGGCCACCAGCCGTCAGATTTTGTCGAGTGCCTAACGGCTGGCACTCGGCAAATTTTTTTTTATTTTTAAAAACTTATTTTGCCGAGTGTCAGCCCCAGGCACTTAGCAATTTTTTTTATTTTTTAAAAACATATTTTGCCGAGTGCCAGCCCATGGCACTCGGTAATTTTTTTTAAAAAAAAATTGCCGAGTGCCACAGATAGGCACTCGGGATTTTTTTTTTATTTTTTAAAACTTATTTTGCCGAGAGCCACACCTAGGCACTTGGCAATTTTTTTATTATTTTTTAGAAACATATTTACACTCGGCAAATTTTTTTTTTAATGTTTTAAAACTTATTTTGTCGAGTGCCAGCGCCAGGCACTCGATAAATTTTTTTATTTTTGAAAATCATATTTGGCCGAGTGCCTCCTGGGCCGGCACTCGGCAAAGCCCACTTTGCCGAGTGCCCCCATGGCACTCGGTAAATTTTTTTTTATTTTGGGCCCAAATTTTTTTCTGGGGCCTTGTGACAGTATTTCAAACTCTATTTTAAAATTTGGGGCAATTTTGACTTTTTGATATATTTCATTAGTTTATTTTGTTTCGTCGAATTTTTCAGGATATTTTAAATTTGAACTGTAGGTACAAGGAATAATGGACTTTGGTCATCCAAAAATTGATACTCATGATATTTATGGTATGTTTAGGTCGTATCCAGGAACTCACATGAAATCTCGAGCATCTCGTTGACGTAACATGTCGAGGTACTTGCCAGAAATGTGATTTTAAATTATATAAAATGCAAACGAAGTCCGAAAATCATGAAACTTTTCGAGGCATCGTGTTATTGCATGTGGAGGTTATGATAAAAATTGAGAAGGTTTCGAGCAAGTTGTGACGTCGGATGCCAAAAACCCAGACATCTCCATAGCCTCCACAGCTGGGTTTTTGGCATCCGACGTCACAACTTATTCGAAACCTTCTCAATTTTTTACCACAGCCTCCACATGCGATAACACAACGCCTCGACAAGTTTTGTGATTTTCAGACTTCGTTTGCATTTTATATAATTTAAAATCATATTTTTGGCAAGTACCTCGACATGTTACGTCAACGAGATGCTCGAGATTTCATGTGAGTTCCTGGATACGGCCTAAACATACCATAAATATCATGAGTATCAATTTTTGGATGACCAAAGTCCATTATTCCATGTACCTGCAATTCAAATTTAAAATATCCCGAAAAAATCGACGAAACGAAATAAACTAATGAAATATATCAAAAAAGTCAAAATTGCCCTAAATTTTAAAATAGAGTTTGAAATACTGTCACAAGGCCCCAGAAAAAAATTTGGGCCCAAAATAAAAAAAAATTATTTTACCGAGTGCCATGGGGGGCACTCGGCAAAGTGGGCTTTGCCGAAAAAACTGGGCACTAAAAGCCCACCGGCCCAACCCCCGCGCGGCCCAACCCTAACTCACGCCCCCAGCCACCCGCCCGCTCCCCAGCGCCCAACCCAACCGCCGCCGCGCCCACCCCTGCCGCTGCCGTGCCCTCCGCCGGCCTCGCTCGCGACCGCGCCCATTGCCGATCGCGCCCGCCGCACCCACCCCCATCGCCGGCCGTGCCCCGCCCCGGTAGCTCCCTGCGGCCTGGCCCCTTGCCTCGGCCACCCAGAGGTGGCTGGCTGGTGCCAGCTGGCTATTTTCGGCAACGGCGACCGTGTCCCGGCCGTCCCTTCCCTGGCCACACCGCCCGTAGGAGCAGGGGAGGTAGGAGGAGCAGGGGAGGAGGGAGAGAAGGGAAGGGGAGAAGAGGAGGAGGAAGAAGGAAGAAGGAAGAAGGGAGGGAGGAGAGAAGGGAGGAGGAAGAAGGAGAAGGGAGGTGGAGAGGAGAAGGGAGGAGGAGCCCCGGCCGCTGTCCACGCCTCGTTAGCGGCGGTGCCGTGCCCTCGGTGCCCCGCTCCCGACTCCGCCCACCGTCGACGAGCACACTAGGTTCGCCCTTCCCTTTCTATTCAAATCGTGCAATGGATGTCGGCCATCGAGCCCTTGTTAGTAGTAATAGTTGTTGTATGTGGTTTTCGACCATCGAGCAGTTGTTTGTGGATGTTGGCCTTCGTGCCGATCTTTTTTGCAGTTTTTTGAAACCTCCCCGTGCAGGGGAGGTTCTGCCGAAATTTTCAATTGTCACTAATGTATTGCCTTTTTATGTAGGAGGAGGCCCCAGCGGAGGGACCTCGGTGACCCTGATTGTCTTCGTTAGAGTTGCGGGTCTGCCTGCACCGCGTCGCGGCACCACTGCACCGACTTGCCACAGCCCTGCTAGCCAGACCTCACCGGCACCCTAGGTATAACCCCTCTATCCGTATCATGGTCTCAGGTCACTGATCCCAGTTAGGCGTCTCTCGTCCGAAAGAGATACGGTTAGAGTTATGCAGGTCTTTGTATATCTGTGAGCGTTTCTGTTTTGGATTGTCCACGTTTTTTGGACAGCCCGCGGATACGTAGATGGGTTAGTTTCCATGGTCCACTCCGGTCCAAGATGGTGTTTCGGCATCACCCCCCTATTGTTCTCCGGATACACACTCTCCCTTGCAGGACGTGTATCGGGAGAACAGCGGGGAGATGCTGTCGAAATTCCGTCTCAGATAGGAGCAGAGCATGGAAACTAACCTCATCTACGGATCCGTGGGTGGGATTATGACCTATCCTCACCTATTAGAGAGTAGGGACACCGCATAGATGCAATTGATGGTGACTCATATGTGTTGATATGTCTGTTAAAGGATGTAGAACCGTGAGTGGATGTACACACTCCAGAGAGACGAGCACGATTACGACTTGCTATTTATAGTCAAGGTCGAAGAATTCTTACAGCATGCATTTGGCAAGAGTGATGGAGGCCATTCTCTAGTGGTTTGTCCGTGCAGCGGTTATGACAACAGAAGAAGGAAAGATAGGTTAACCATGGGTAAACATATTGTGAAGTTTGGATTTACTTCGGGCTACCATCGGTGGATCCACCATGGTGAAGCTGATCGTATTAGGGAGGAGGTGGTGAGACCATGGCTCGAGGCTTTCGATGATGATGCTAGGGTAGCAGACATGCTAGATGACACGCACCAAGCTCAGTTTGCTGAAGGACGTGACAAGGAGGAGATGGAGGCTACCGCAGATGCCTTCTACCTAATGTTGGACTCGGCACAGAGACCCCTTCACGATCATACTAATGTTTCTTAGCTAGATGCCATTGGTTGCGTAATGGGGTTGAAGGCTGAGTTAAACCTAAGTCGAGAAGACCTCGACAAGATGGTGGCCGTGTGGAGCGATATGCTACCAAAGACACACATTATGCTAAAGAACTTGTACGAGTCAGAGAAGCTCCTTCTTGCACTTAAGATGTTGTATGACAAGATACATGAGTGTCCGAAGGGGTGCATCCTATTTAGGAAAGAACACGCGGATGCAAAGTACTGTTCGAAGTGTAAATCCTCCAGGTACGTGGAGGTAGACTCAGGCGATGGCCAGAAGAGGCAACTTAAGATCCCCATGAGAGTCCTACGACACCTTTCATTTCTACCGAGGCTCCAACGGCTATTCATGATCGAGGAATCCGCGAAACATATGACATGGCATAAAAATAGCACATGGTACAATCCTAAGAAGATGGTACATCCATCCGATGCTGATGCATGGAAGTACTTCAATTCACGACATCCTCTCAAAGTAGAGGAGGCTCGTAATGTACATGTCGCGCTGGCAACAGATGGGTTCAATCCATATGGCATGATGGCTGCACCATACACATGTTTGCCCGTGTTCGTCATCCCCCTGAATCTCCCCCCCCCCCGGCGTCTCCTTTCAACGGCATACCATGTTCCTATCATTGATAATCCCTAGACACCCAGGGAGTAATATGGGTGTCTTCATGGAGCCTGTGATAGATGAGTTGATCGATGCTTGGGTCAAAGGGGTGTGGACATACGACCGAGCTACGAAGACTAGCTTCAAAATGCACATCTTGTACCACTACTCCCTGCACGACTTCCTAGCATACAGGTTAATGTGCGCCTGGTGTGTTTAGGGGAAGTTCCCATGCCCAATATGCAAGGAAGCTGTGAGGTTCATATGGTTGAAGAAGGGTGGCAAGTATTCGTCGTTCGACAAACATCGTCAATTCCTCCCTCTTGACCATCCATTCAGAGAAGACATCAAGAGCTTTACGAAAGGTGTCAAAGTGACGGACCCTAGACCGCGCTTAAGGACGGGGGCCAAGGTTTGTGCTCAGATAGATGCTCTTGTGCCCAACGAAAATGGTGGTTTCATGGGATATGGTGAGCAACATATGTGGACTCATAAGTCCGGCTTGACGAGGCTCCCCTATTTCGATGACCTCCTACTACCCCATAACATTGATGTCATGCACATTGAAAAGAATATCACCGAGGCACTTTGGGCAACGCTCATGGACACTAACAAGTCTAAGGACAACCCTAAAACTAGAGTGGACCTGACAATGTTATGCGATAGGCCAAACCTAGAGATGCGGCCTCCTGCAATAGGAAAGCAGTGGAGAAGGCCTAGGTCCCCCTATGTCTTGAAAATCGATCAAAGGAGGGAAGTACTTCGATGGATCAAGAATTTAATGTACCCTAATGGGTATGCAGCGAATCTGAGTAGGGGAGTAAACTTAGAGACTCTGTGAGTCAATAGGATGAAGAGTCATGACTACCACATATGGATTGAGCGGATACTTCCATCGATGCTTCGAGGCTATGTCCCTGAGCAAGTCTGGCTAGTGCTGGCAAAGTTGAGCTACTTCTTTCACCAGCTTTGTGCCAAGGAGCTATCTTCGACCGTCATTACAGAATTGGAAACTATGGCACCTGAGTTGGTCTATGAGCTTGAGAAGATCTTTCCACCTGGCTTCTTCTTGCCGATGCAGCATCTGATTGTGCACCTCCCGACTGAGGCACGGTTGGGGGGCCCATGCAGGCCCATTGGTGCTATCTAACCGAGCGATGTCTAAAGACTCTTCGCAAGAAATGTACAAATAAAGCTAGAATTGAGGCTTCCATTGCAGAGGCAAGCATTCAGGAGGAGGTTGCAAACTTCACGACATCCTACTACAGGCCGAACCTTCCTAGCAAGCATAATCCACCCCCTCGTTACAATGCTGGCAAAGTTGAATCGACCCTTAGCCTTTTCAAATGCCAACTAGGCAGCACAAGTGGATTGACCCTAAAGAGATTGGATCCAGAAGAGTGGCGCAGAATCACGCTATATGTGTTCACCAACCTTGTCGAGGTTGCGCCATTCATTAAGTAAGTTCTCAACGAACTTGTTTCAATACGACGTCACTATTCTGTATCGAACCCCATTGATTCTCTTTGGTATAGGGAATTTGTTTGTCAAGAGTGGCATCAATCAAGGAATCCTACCCCACACGAACATGATACCCTTCTTTTAGAGGGTGCGGGAGCTGGGAGGCCTGATTTCATTTCTTGGTTCAAACAAAAGGTCGTACGTTCGTCGATATTCCTTAGTAGCTCGTACGTTCCAATAGTATAACGATGTATCATGCTTGAGCTTGCAGACGTAAACCAATGCGTCCATGAGTGATGAGTTGAGACAGGTTGCAAATGGCTTCAAGTTAAGGGTGAAGTCATATACCGGTTATGACGTGAACGGATATCGCTTCCACACGTCAAGACACAAGTAGACTCGGCCCGGTCGGAAAACCACCAACAGCCAAGTTTTTACGCCGGGCACTAATGGCGTCGAATACTACGGAATAATTGAGGAGATCTATGAACTTGAATATGAGGGCTGGGTACCTCTTACTCCTGTCATATTCAAGTGCCACTGGTTTGATCCTGGATGAACGAGACGAACCCCTCATCTTGGGCTAGTCGAGATTAGGCATAATTTCGTCTATAAAGGAAAAGATGTCTATATTGTGGCTCAACAGGCCATGCAGGTGTATCATACGCCATAAGCATGCCAAGACAAAGACCATCTTAAGGGTTGGTCTATTGTGCACCAGGTATCTACGCACGGTAAACTACCTGTTCCAAACGATGAAGATTACACCTTCGACACAAACACATATGATGGAGAGTTCTATCAAGCAGATGGGCTACAAGGGAGCTTTGAGATAGTCTTACCCGGTGTGACGACCGCCATGGAAGTAGACAATGAAATGGTTGATAACGAGGACCCTGGAGATGTAGTGCTAAATCCGAAGGACATTCAAATGCTTGAGCGATTCCATTTAGGCAAAGACAATGAAGAAGACACAGAACCTTCGGATAGTGTTGCCCATTTGAACAATTTTGACAGTGATGATGAGACCTATGACCCCAATCATGAAGATTATTCCTAAACCATGTAATACTATGTTTTTATTAAATTTTGTTATGTTTATTCATTTTGAACTATTTGACATGTATGTACTAACGCTTGTTGTTCATTCTTTGTACATTGTAGGTGACAGAACAAAGATGGTGGGCAACTGTTCACCGAGGCAGGTGCTCTCGATGTACCAGAGGCTACGCCCTCCTGATGGAGGCGAGGGGACATCTTTGCCTCCAGCGGCGAGAGCAGGCCCGGGTCGCCCTAGCATGGGGAGGGGGAGGGAGAGGGGGAGGGGGAGGGGCTGGGTCACCCTAGGAGGGACCCGCCTCCTCCCCCGGCTCTCAACTAGCCAAAGGACCCATCTCCTACCCTAGAGGACCACGTGGCGGCCATGGGCATGACCACAAACACTCCATCGGGGGACAAGGGAACTCAGCAGATGGAGGACAGTTCTGCTCAGTCGGCTCCCTACCTGCGAGGTCCCACAAGCCTTCCTCCGGTTCTACTTCCTGACCGACGCCCACTGGTTCGTCTTGTGGAAAGAAGGTAAGTAACTATAGATGTTATCACTAGTACTTCATATGATACGTTGAAAATCAAAAGAGAAACTGATAATTTTTCTTAATCACTTATGTAGGGGCTGGCTAGTTCTGTCGGGTGCTCTTGACCCCCCACGCACCCCCGCTATCGTCCTGGGATGTCTGTGCAAGAAACACTTCCTCGGCCTTGTGGACTTGAAAGAGGGGAGGTGGGAGCCGGCCTGGTCGTGGGACAGGTACAAGCTCGGCTCGAATGATGAGCAGGACAACAAGCAGGAGCGGGTTTTGACGGACTTTTGGGTAAGTGTCTCACAACATAGCTCAATACATCTCCTCCATTGGTTAAGTCTTTTATTGAAATAATGAACGGATACATCGTGTTTGTATGCAGAGGTACTTCAAGGCCGAAGAAGGTCGAGAGACCCTGGCAGATCAGATGGTGCATAGAGCCTGTAAGAAGTACGTCGGCGACATGATTCATGAGGCGCGACTCTAGGCCCACGTCGACTACTACAGGTCCATCAAGAAAGAGCCCCTCAACAAAACCGTCGCAAGAAAGGTGGCACTGACCAAGGAGCAGTACCTTCAGGTAAGTGAATAATATTGATTCGTTTTGAGATTTAGTAGGTCCAGAATTGATCTTCTTATATGTCAAACACTTGATGATGTGCAGGTGCCGGCCTCGTGGTGCATGTCGCATAGATCAGCATGGTCGAGGATCGTGGACAGGTACCTTGACCCGGCGTACATCGCAAAGCACGAGCAAGGCAAGCGGAAGCGGGCACTGAGGATCGGTCCAACTCACCACCAAGGCAGCCGCAACCTCCCTGCATTCAAGCGGGCACTTGTACGAGATGTCATTTATCTATTCTAACGCTCAATTTTGCCTGATTTCTAATCATCTTGCTGTCTTTCTTGCAGGAGGTGGCACACCCGGACATGTCGGTGTTGGAGTTTGGGGCATGGGTTGTGTCCCACATGGGCCTGGTGAAATCTGGTGTCGTCTTCAACCCGAATGCCACTACCCAGGCTTACTCTGACCCGAGCGTCCACGCTAAGGTCAGAGACTACGCGGAGGTGGTTAGGGCGCTCCGTGGCTCAAATCACAATCTAAGCACTGAGCCCCTTGAGACAGAGGTGATCGTGAGGCTGGGGCAAGGTAGGAAGCACGGGCGGTTGTGGATTGCAGACGGCGCCGACTCCTTGAGCTTTGCACCCTCTCTCTCCGACGTGAGGGCATGGAGCACGGCCAGAAGCCTTCCCATACATGCACGGCCTACTTCAACACTGTCACGGGTCGACGAACTTTAGGTAATTCTGGTTTCACTCGTCATACATTGAACGTTACACACATTGATCAGATTTGCAATACTGAAACATGTGATTGAAACACTGTAGGCCGAGCTGGTAGAGACAAGGGAGACGCAAGCGCACCTGACCGCAGAGCTGGAGGCCACGAAGAAGCAGATGGCGAACATGTATCAGATCATGCAAACCATCGGGCAAGCATCGGGTGTCCAAGTGCAGTTGCCGGCTCCAGCTCCGGTTTGACACTTCACTCCTATGAGTATAAAAGTTTAATGCGTTCGTGCCGTTGGGATTGTCGGCCTTCGTGCCGTTGTGATTGTCGGCCTTCGTGCCGTTGTTTCTTGCAGGTTGGAAACCTCCCCGTGCAGGGAAGGTGCTGCCAAAATTTTCAATTTTGAGTCTAACACATGCAATCTCTTCTCTTTTGTGCAGCCTCCGTCTACCGTATCACCGGCGGCTGATCGCGTCAACCCTACGCTGCAGTCCCATCCTTCACCGTAGTCCGGGGGGCCACACCTGCAGTCTCCGTCGCCGCAGTAGGGATGTTGAACTTTGTGATGTTGAACTTGTAATAATAAACTTGTGGTGTTGAACTTTGGTGCATTTGTGATGGATTTTTGATGGATTTATTAAATATGTGTGTGCTTGTGATATATAATGCATGTTGGTGATATAGATGTGATTACAATAGAATGTAAAAAAAATTGTAATTCTCGGGGTCTTTGTCGAGTGCCATGGGCAAGGCACTCAGCAAAGATAAGATTTTTCAAATATATATATATATATAATTTATTTGCCAAGTGCCTTGCCGCGGCACTCGGCAAAGTATTTTTTTTTAAAAAAAATCAGAAATTCTTTGCCGAGTGCCTAAACAGGGGCGCTCGGCAAAGAAATTATTTAAAAAAAATAAAAAAAACTTTGACAAGTGCCTGGGCAGGGGCGCTCGGCAAAGTACTTTTTTAAAAAAAATAAAAAAAAACTTTGCCGAGTGCCTGGCTGGGGCACTCGGCAAAGTAATTTTTTTTAAAAAAAATTTATCGAGTGCTGGGTCGGGCACTCGGCAAAATAACCGTTAACGGCCGGCGCCGCAACGGCCGAAAATATTTTGCCGAGTGCCGCCCCAAGCACTCGGCAATTTTTTTTTTATTTTGCCGAGTGCCCGAATAAAAAACACTCGGCAAAGACCCTTTGCCGAGAAAAATTTTGCCGAGCGGACTTTGCCGAGTGCTACACTCGGCAAAGCCTTTGCCGAGTGCAAAGGGCTCTTTGCCGAGTGTAAAAACACTCGGCAAAGCCGTGGCCTCCAGTAGTGAGACAGGTTGAAATTTAGCCCCCTCAAAAAAATTGTTTTACTTTTCCCAAAAATTTTTTTTATAGAATTTGCAAATGAGGCAAAAAAGAAGAAGCAAAAAAGACATTTTTAACCCCGGGGAGCGTACCAGCTAATAACCCCTCACGGTAGTGGTCACAAGTTTTCACGCAAAATATAAGCCTTGCACGTTCCTTTCTTACCGGTTCATCTCAAAGTCACTTAGTCAAATATGACGTCAGCAAATATTTTTCTTCTACTAAAATTGCCCATCAAGTGATCACATAGGTGACATTGGTCAAAAGTAGACGGCCCAACATTAATTTTGGCCCATGAGCAGAGCATTCTGGCGGTGGCGCCGCACGGTGCCGAACTACCGATGGGTCGGTGCATATGAGCACCCGCTGATTTGCTCGATTTGAAGGTCGTGGAGCCGATCTGCGAACTCTCATCCTAACGAGGAGTTCCGAGTTCGACGTATTCGGTGAGCACCTGGTTTGGCGTCATCTAGCTCCGTTTGAGCCTCTTTGTTTGCAAAGAGAGCTTTCTGAGACGAGACGTGCATGCGCCCACTTGTGTGAAAAGAGAAAAATCATCATACTTCCCAACAATCTGACACCTGCTTAGAGCAACGCTAATAATATAACCGGTTTATTGGCTGTAAGGTTCTTTGCAGCATTCTCTTAGCTCGCCCATTTAATAGTTAGCTCTTCACTGTTAATACATGGCCCACTTGTCTCTCTCACAGAGTTTCTTAGTTTATGTACCCAAAATGACTGTAAGGTTATAGCCCACTTCTCCTCTCTCTCCTCCTTCTCTTATCTATCTCAATATTTAGCCAGCTTACAACGTGTTATTATACTCTTACGGAGCCTCTTAACGTGTGGCGCTGACCACGGCGCGCTGGCATATGGGAGCAAGCGTCAAGATTTGATGGGCCCCACTGTAAAGCTACCGTCAGAATAATTTGCTTGCACTACTTTGTGCTGGGGTGAGAAATGATGGTGTGTTTGATTAGTGGAGTCATCACATGCTTCATGAGATAATGCATCATAAGTTCATTACATGAATTTTGATGAAATCAACCCATTCCTTGTGCTTATACTAATTATTAGTTTGCGAGGAATGAGATGGTGATGGATTAATTCATTCTATTTCACGAACCAAATAAAAAAATGAGGAGTGATAAGAAGATGGATCCGAATCAAGCGCACCCGATGTGTCATTGCGTCGCCCACGATCACCACAGCTCGACCTCCAGGGCCTTGTTTAGATCCCATCCAAATTCCAAGTTTTTTCACTCTCTCTCTATCACATCAATTTTTAGCCGCTTGCATGGAGTATTAAATGTAGGTAAAAAAATAACTAATTACACAGTTTAGTTGGAAATCACGAGATGAATCTTTTCAACCTAGTTGATCCACGATTGGACAATATTTGCCAAATAAGACGAAAATAATACTATTCATCAGTTTGAAATTTTTTCACAATCTAAACGAGGCCCAGATTTGAACCCTTGCTCGTTGAGGGAAAGAAAAATATGAAACTTTGCATGCGTGTACAGAGATCGTTTTGGATTTTCCTTGGCTGTGACCTGTTGGCGAAGGCACACGCAAAAACGTAGAACTTAGACTCTCTCCAACGACGAGTACCCAAATCGAGACCCATTCACCGATTTAGGTCACGCACAGTATCTAGAGTCCGGCACCTAGAACCGGTCTCCTCCAACAGCGTATGCAAAAGTAGAGCACGCTGGCCTTCACGAGCATGCTGACCTCCGCCGGCCTTCTTCTCCAGCTCGCAGGAGCCCAAATCGAGCCTCCCGGCGCCCGAATCGAGCTTCCCCGCCTCCGAATCGAGCTTTCCCGTCCCCAAATCGAGCTCTTCTCCACCACTCGCGTCGGCCGCCAGGTGCCTTCCATGGCGGACAGTGGGGGCAGTGGCGGCGCTCGACGCGGGAAGGAAGAAGAGGAGTCTCCGGCAGGCGGGCACAGTGGCCGGGCTCTGGCGGGCGGGTGCAAGAGTGGGGCGGCGCTCCAGACGCGGGGCGAGGCGATGCTCCAGGCTCCGGGTGCGGCCGGGTGGGCGAGCGGCGCTCCAGGCTACGGGCGCGGGCGGGCGGGCGTGCTCCGCCCCCAACTCCGGCGCGCGGCCATCCGGGGCGAGCACGCGGCCGAGATCCGACCCGCCGCCTGCGCGCTACCGAGCGATGGGAGGAAGGGGAGGCGCGGCCGGGCGAGCGGGCGGCTTTTGCGTAGCGAGGAGAGAGGGGACGCGTTTTTGCGTTTCCTTTGCGCCGGTATTCAAAATGAGTCGTATGAATGGGTGATCCGTTGGAGGCGGTAATGTGATAGGTAAAGCACTGTGCGAGACTTATATTTGGGTTTGGGTAGCTTTGTTGGAGCCAGTCTTACCCTGCATTTGTGTGAGTGGTAAAAGGGCTCCTCCTTGTCCTTGATCGGTTCGATCAAGCGGCCGCTTCCTTTCCGAAAGGCACCAGGCGGCAACAAAACGGAGTGTAGGCGCGATCGTTCGTCCGAATGTCCGGACACTAGCACTACTGTACTGTAATACATATTTTGGTTAACTTACTTTTTCAATTATAATTCGGTTAGTGAAATTTTGTCCTCCCTTACAGCGGCCGATGCAGCAGGACATCTTCTCGAGGCGCGCAACGGCGGCGATGGACGGACAACCCAAGCCGTGGACGTGGTGTCGGTTGGTTTGGGCAGGGAGGTTCGGCAATGGAGTGATGATGGCCGCATGGCGGTGGACTCGCAGTCCATCAGCCCAGCATCGGTCGTCGTCGCCTGCGGGAGCAGCGGGCGGGAGGAAACAAAGGGAACAACGACTTCCGTGCTACGGGCGCTGCGCTGGTGCGTTGCATCGAAATTTCGAAACAGGGTGGCCGGGCGGGTCGGGATCGGGATCGGGATCGGGGCCGACGGCCGACACGACACCTCCTGCCCTTGCGCGTACCGATCGCGTCGCGTCCGACCTGCGGATCGCTGGAGAACTGCCGCTGCCCTCGGGCCGCGTCGTGCGTTTCTTTCCAACCCAACTGCCGATCGTCGGGACGGGACGGGTGCGCCAGTTTCCTGCTCCGCTCCGGGCCTCCAGCCACCGGGACTGGAAAATCGTTAATCATGAGGTGTTGCACGCCGGCACCCGTACATAGCCGCGGACCACGTAGAGGAGTCAATAGTCTTTCAGACGGGACGAGACGGGCCGTCACAAACCGGGCTGGCGAAGAGGAGACCACCCAGGCTTCCCTGACGAAGACTGTCGCTTTGGCGCTTTGCTTATGTATCTTTACCGAGCTTTTACCGATTACCCACCCACTCCGTGAAGATTCCTAGGGATCATACAACCAACCATCCATTCCCGTTCCCGAGCTGCTCTTTCGGAATTTGGATGGTTGCCCTTGCCGTTCAAATCGGCAGGAGCAAAAGAGGCCGCGGCTGGGCCCCCAAAGCTCAGATCGATCGATCGATCCTTCGACGAATCATTTAGGCGTTTCCGCGTATTCCGCGTTCGCGTTGCGAGTGAGCGAGGAAAGCGAGATAATCCCGCCGAACGCCCCCGCGACCAACGCGCGACCGGGAATCGCCCACGGCATGGAACGCGCGAAACTTAACTACGACCCGTGATTCGCAAAATGCAGCCTCCGAGCCCCGTTCGCTCAAACGCGAAAGCGCGATACTGTGTCGCGGAAACAAACAGGGCCTTAGGACGCCGCCATATGCTTTTCCCCCCCTACATCTCGCGCGCAGTCCAGGCCAACTCCAAGCCTCCATCTACCTACAACTGCATCAACAGCGACACACACATGCCGGCCGCGTACTACGTTCTCCGAATACCTGAAAGCAAGACGATCGCTACAGTAACTGTCGCCTGCACGCAGGCAGCAGAAACGAAACGAAACGCTTGCAGGCAGGAACGCAGAGAGAGGGGTGTCAGTTTTCACCACGCCTGCGCCTGTCGCCTGGCGCCGGGCAGTGAAATGACGAATGCTGCTCCGTCCGTGGATTCAGGCAGCAACGCGCGTCGCTGTCGATCTGCCGATGGCCAGCCAGCCGGGTACTGTACTGCCGATCCAATGTGATCCGTCCATGTACTACTCGTTCGTTTGTGCACCGCCGGCGCCTCTGGTTTCGTTTCAATGCGGCGCGCATGCAGCTCAGCTCAGCTCGCTGCTGCGTTAGGTTTTACTCCCGTGCAGTGCAGTCGCGGGCGTGCTGCGAGCGAGCGAGCACGGTCGTATCGAGCTGGTAGTGGCGGGCGCAGAATGTTTCGCTGCGCGCGACTGCATGCGAACCATAAAGATGCGCACGTAAAGGGAACCAACCAGAGACGGTAGGTACGCTTGTGCCCCCCGTGTCCGCGCTGTTAAGACGGCGACAGCAGCAGCGGAATGGTCCTCCAGTGGCACTGTGCAGTGCCGAGGAGGACGAAGGCGCGGCAATCATCGTCAGGGCCCGGTGCCAATGGTGACCAACAGTGGCGGAGTTCAGGCTTTAGGGGTGGCTAGTGGACCGTGGACGTGGATAGGAATAGGACACATGCATTGCAGCAGTGGGATCGCCGGCCCTTTCAATTCTCGCTGTAGGGTTAGCGACAACAACAGTTGACTCTCGGAGAAAAAAGTTGGTTGGAGTAGGGCAGTCGGCAACAGAAACAAGTGTCGACTTCGAAAGTTTGTTTGCACATAAGCTTGCTAGTTGCCTGCTCGGCTCGATCGATCGGCCGCACTGCAGTTCACTGCAGCTGCAGAACAATATGTGCAATCTCTACCCAGCACAGCTATAGACAGGGAGATTTATATTTTTACCATTATTAAGATTGACGCTCGTCTGAATATCACTCTTAGGATGACACTTACAACTTTACTGGAAGAAGTTTTATTTTTAAATTTACCACATTTACGCATTGGCAATGCCACGCCAGCTCGACACGCTAACGTCCAGTCAGAATGGGCACGTGAAATGTCCTTGCTACCCCTGCCTTGCTCCTCTCTCCCCCTCTCCGGTAGCTAGGTCCCACAGCTCCTGTCATTGTCAGGTGGGCCCCACTCGTCATCTTCGTCTACTTGTGGTCCTCCCAAGAGGTGTTAAGCTGAAATTTGTGGTTGTTTCCCATTCGTGAGCAGAAGTTCTTGTCGGTCATCAGTTCATCACCCCCACCCCCGCTGCTGTGCTTATACTCTCTTGATGCCAACCGCAATACGATCATCTCTTGATGAAACATTGAAACCATGGGAAGGCATGCATATTACTCCTCATCATTGTACAACAAACAGCACAGCCTGCAGAGCCCCGATAGAACGTACGGACGATGCTTTACATTACTTTTAATGCAGGCAGCATGCAGTGGTAACAACGTAGAGTAAACGGCTTGTTAGGCCGCTACGCTAGGCGCACTGTTCTTTCGGCCAGGACGTAACGTAGCGCTGCCCTGAGTGTCTGGCACATGCTTTGCCGCTCGGAAAGTCGCGCGCGTTCGACTGCTCTTGGAGTAGTAGTCTGGCCTCTTGGGCTGCCAAAAGCTAGCACTCGGAAGGTGAAAGTCGCCGATCAGCCTGTTTGTTGTTTTCTCGACTGATAAATTCAGTGGGTCATGGTTTGTTGCGAAAGAAAAGTATTTTATTATAATTGTTAAGTTCTGATTGAAATCAATAAGAATAATTCCACGCTACCTGCTACCGGATCCTAACATCGATTGCCTTGTCGCCAGCGGCAGTGAAATTGGTCTTGGTGCCCATGCAACTGCAACGGCAACATCTCCATCGCGGCCTCTGCTATTCACGGTTCAGTTCTTTTATCCAAGCAGCAAGGCATGCATTTGCCTCGCCTCGGGATTCGTGGCTTATTTTTGCCGCGTATGAATCATTTGTTAATCAGCCTGTTCACTGATTGGTTTTAGCTAGGGCTTATCAGCCAGCCAACAGTGTTTTTGTCTCATAATAAACTAGCATCAGCCGGACTTATCAGCCCAGAAACCAAACAGCAAACAGGCCAAATGGTTCTCCAACATCGCAAAAAGGTGCATTTACATTTGGGACAGTATCTTGCCGATGATATCAAATGGCACACCAGATACTTCCTATAGACACAAGTGTAAGCTTATCTAAGTTTGTATGAAGTCAGGCTTTTGAAACTTTAATAACCAGCAGTGCCAATAAAATCACATTATCTTAGATAAAAAGAGTTACAATTACAAATGTAGTATTCATAATGAACAATGAATATACTAATAATGGCAATCTAAATAAAGTTTAGAACATGGGTGATCAGTTAGAAAAAGGTTAACTTGGAAGAAATTAACCTAGGTGCATTCCTATTTATGGTAGGAGGAAGTAAGCTAGCACGTAGTTCTACTAATAACCAAGGTTACATGTGGCAACAATTCACTAACCAACTGTAGTAAGTACGTGAATCATTGGCGTCAACACAGGGCCCAAGAATGTCTTTCCGAGCCGCGCTATGGCCACCCCTTCTTCACATAGGAATAGGAGACTACGCTACACTCACAATAGGACGGCCTCCAACCCAGCCCCTGCAATATGCGTGTCACCACCAATCATTCACAGAGTAGGCAAAGGCCATCGTAAATATATGCAAAATGTCACCAAGAGTACAGGGGAAAAAATGTTTCCTCAAGATGGAATGGGCAGCTAGCATGGGAGGAAGTTAAGATAGGGCATGCAACTGCCATTCTTGCGGTATGCACAAAGGTAGATGCATATACATGTTCGCTTGAACTTATCAGCCGATTTATCAGCTAGAATCTATAGTATTTTTCTCTCATAACAAAACAGCTTAAGCCGACTTTAATACCAGCCGAACAGACCCGATTGCCCATGACACATGAGAGTGGAAGCAGCTCCCAATGCAAAGAGTGGCAAATTTATGCCCTCTTTGGCGCAACTTCTGGGGGCTCCGACTCCTCGTCTCACGACACTGTAGATGAACTAGGAAGAGTGGCAGAAGCCGTTTCGGAAATCGAGACAAAAAAAATGAACTAGGAAGAAGAGGAACCAGAGAAGCCACGATTTTAAACTTCTCTAGCTCCGTACTACAGTAGTAGAACCGGAGCTGGTGAGAGCCGTGCCAAACCAAACGGGCCCTTACCTTGCTTTTGCATTGACCGTTCGCAAAAAAGAATGGGCAAGTAAAGACGAGAAGCAGTACTGTTCTGTACTAGCACTGCACTGAAAAAGATAAGAGGTCACGCCCAACTTAACTTGTCTCTAAGCTTATGGGTTTAGGGCGTGTTTGGTTCTATGGACTAAATTTTAGTCCATGTCACATCGGACGTTCGGATGCTATTTAGGAGAATTAAATATGAGTTAATTATAAAACTAATTACATAGATGGAGACTAATTTACGAGACAAATTTATTAAGCCTAATTAATCCGCCATTAGCACATATTTACTGTAGCACCACATTGTCAAACCATGGACTAATTAGGCTTAAAAAATTCGTCTCACAAATTAGCCACAATCTGTGCAATTAGTTATTTTTTTTTATCTATATTTAATATTTCATGCATATGTCCAAACATCCGATGGGACAGGGACTAAAATTTTTCTGTAGTAACCAAACATGGTTACACGCACAAAAAAAGAAGTCGTAGTATCAGGTTACGGATACTCATACATGTCAGTGTTAAGTACTCGTTGGCTGCCTTTCTTGACTCCCTCTAGGGAGCTCATTTCTGTTCCAGATCAGTTTGATCTCCCTTTTGGACCATGCTTTCTCGATCAATCTGCAAAGTCTGCATGCATGTCTCTCTCGATGCAAGATACATACATCGGGAGATGTTTGCTGGATGATGAGCAACTTTAGTTTTTCGGGATTTACAAAATTTGGGATAGTTCATCAGGCAAGGCAAGGCAATCAATGATAGTTTTTTGGTACCGTACAGTACAGGGGATGCTTTCCACAGAGAAGTTCAGAATACAAGCAATGAAGTGAGAGCTGAGATTCATAGAATTAAACCCGTTCCTTGGTTATTTCCTCGTATTCATACATAACAAAGTTTGAAACTAGCCATGTATATACAGATCAGACATCAGTAGATTTCAAAGCAATGATGTCTGGTGGTACCGGAGACCACTGTCTCTATGATCCGAGCAATCTCTCACGCACTGCAACTGCCACTGCCACTGCCACTGCTGTGCACGTACTAGTAGTCCTTTGGCCATTATTGGTGATTCGTGGAGCCAATAGCCAAGCCCCACACTTGGGTCCTCCGGCTACGTGTTGGTGTAACAAGTACGTGGGGGCTATGATAAGCTCCGCTGTTCTACAAAAGGTCGCAGTAACATACTGTACATATTGCAGACGCCGGGCAAGCCTATCCTGCACCAGCAGTGAAAACTAAAAAAGCGAGATAGAGACAACAGGAAACGAAAATATTTTGGGCCTCGTCCAAAGATTTTCATGAAAGCATGCTAAAGCTACCACACCTACTGGTGCTGCTGCTGTCCCCGCCTGCTGCGGCACAAGGATACGAACAAAACATCAACGTACCCACTAGCAAGTACTCGTTGTACGTACCAGGAGTAAAGATGGCAACGTCCGATACCCGACGGATATTTGATCTATTAGGGGATGGGATGGGATCATATCTTTACCCGCGGGTATCTAAATGGAAAAGAATCCATACCCGACGGGTATAGCGGGTACCCCTGTTTACCCGTCCCCGTTACTCGTTGGGGAACCCGACTATTTGAGCTGTCATGCGAGTATTAGGCCCCAAGAAACTCAACATAGGTATTTTGGTCCAAATCTGATCAGTCATATATATAGTTTGTGTATTCTAGGAACCCTCGTTCAATTTTTCTTCACCATCTCCGCCAGCAGCACAAGCAAGCATGTCTCACGAGCGCTCGTGCCTCTCGCTTCCTTAGTTTGGTCTCTCTGCCACCTTTGCTCGTCCTCCTCGCAACCTCGCTCCTTCTTCTCGGCATCTCCGAGACTCCGACACTTATATCCGGGTGAAGAAGAAACGTCTCCGATTGCAAAGCTGCGACCCCAAGTGTCCTTGTTTATCGGGTATGCAGTTCCGTCGGGTATCTGTTACCCGACCGATACCCGACGGGTATGGGGATGGGCAAGAATCTATACCCGAGACAGTTAATGGGGATGGGGACGGGATGAATTCTCCGTAGCGGGGAAGAGAACGTTCCAGCGATACCCGACGGGTATATCCCCGTTGCCATCCTTAAGCAGGAGTGTACTCGCTCCGTCACAAAAGAAGTACGTCGTGGGATGCATCCAAGTCAAACTTTTTTAATTTTAACTAAATTTATAAAAAATATGTGCACTAGTTAGTAGCAACTTTTCTATCGGGGAGCAATAGTAGGGTACTCGAAGAAGAGAAGTAGATACCCATCAACGCTAATTCATCGTAGCGATCAAGAACGCGACTACATTTCTCAGTGGGCCCCGTCTCGTCCAAACCGCCAAGGCCGCAGACTCCGTTTCGTCCGATCGTCCGACCCCTCAGGGGTTGGGAACGCCTCAGGCCGACCCCCAGGTGGCTCCGCCTCGCCCGACGTCTGGGGGCTGGCTCTGCCTCGCCCGACGTCTGAGAGCTGGCTCCGCCTCGCCCGACCCCCGAGGGTTGGCTCCGCCTCGCCCGACGTCTGAAGGATGGCTTCGCCTCGCCTGACGTTTGAGGACTGGCTCCGTCTTGCCTGACCCCCGAGGGATGGCTCCGCCTCGCCCAATGTCTGCGCGCGACTCCTTCCTAACGACGCGCGCTGATAAGGCACGACACTCAAGTCACCGAGGACCATACCCTACACGCCTGTAGGAAAGTACCGTCAGGATATGACAAGAAGGGCGCTTTGAGACCTTCCAGGCATGTCAGAGCCAAAACAGTGTTGTAGACGCCGACATTTATCTTACAGTGTTGTGGGCGCCGCCATCTGCCCTCGGGCACGGATCCTGACGGAAGCTCATGACAACCACTACGGTTGAGGAGAAAACTCGCGTCACCTACAGTAACGGACATACGATCACTACGCCATCTGCTCCCTGTATAGCCGCGGATCAGCACCCTGGTTCGTCGCGCCGCCCGCCGGAGCGGGATGGGACGTGACAACTTGCTGACAATGCCAGGACATGGCATCATCAGCGGACAGACGCCCAGCGCGGCCCTATCAGGATCAGCGAAACATGCACCCGACGTGGAGTTATCCCTGGCACCGCCTGCCATATCAACGGGGGCCGCATAGAGGAAAAGGAAGACCCGGCATCTTTGAAGGACCTCCTTTGCCTCTATTTTTTCTCTTTTCTTCCATCTGTAATCCCTACTCTCCTTTGGCCTATAAAAGGGAAGGTAAGGAACCCCACTAAGGGGATCGATTCAAGACATCACGCGTCATATCTCATATAGCTGAGCAGCAACCAAGCTCTCAACACCCATTCGACCCTTCCATCAGAGACTTGGGACATGTCCCTCTCTCACCTGTTTGTAACCCCTACTACGAATTTTTCAGTGCTAATAACACGAGCAGCAGCCATGAACTGGACGTAGGGACATTATGCCCGAACCAGTATAAACCTTGTGTCTTTTTAGCACACCATCCGGACCAGACATGCAATAACACAAATTTACTCGTTGGTGTTTACTCGAAACACTGACATTTTCTTTTACCCCTTCCCCAAAAAAAATTACCACGTCCTCATAGTCTGCAGTAATTTTTCACTACTGAAAAATATTTCAATATCTCATGACAACTAGGGCTACCACCCTATTCGTTGATGTTGAAATTTGGCTTATGCTGATGATTATGTTAAAATGTCATGAGAGGAAAATATTGTTTCATGGCTCAAAAGTAATTCTGAATAAGCTCAAGCGAACATTGCGTTATTACGACCATGTGTATAGTACTCCTACGTTCCAAATTATAAGATATTTTTTTTAGATATATTGTATATTTATATATAGCAAAAACTATGTATCTTGATAAGCCAAAACGTCTTATAAGTTAGAATAAAGGGAGTATTAGCCCTCTGCTTTTGAAACACATTGAATATGTATATGCAGTGCAACTATTCATGACCAATGTTTACCGCGCCCTCTGTCCCAAGATACTTGACCTTATAGAATTTAAATTTTTATCCTAAATAATTGTCATTCTCACTTCCTAGCTATTACATCTTTCTCTTCTCTCAGTATACCTTTTTTCCATTTCTCAATACACCTATCTGTGCTCCACGAGGAGCATTTTGGTCTTTTAGTTTCGACGTTGGTTTTCGTGGGAGATTCTAAAGCGTCATCTAATGTGGGACGGAGGGAGTACATACTTTCATCTATGAGCAAATTATGGAGTGTGGAGACATATCTCTCGATAGGGTTTATTTATCCAGGGCAAGGCGGAGCTTAGTGTTGGTCAACATAATGGCCCCTCTGCCCAGGGTGATTCACCATTAGTGTTGTGCCTTATGACTTATGAGCTTGTTATGCTTGAAAGTAATCACAATTCATTGTCATTGATACTTGCACCCCTCCGTTTTAGTCCAAGCTCTGCCGCTTTTATATACTACTAGAATCTAATATTCAAAGTCTCTGCGCTTGATGCATGTTATAGCAACATTCTCCGATGACAATGGAAAGGAAGTAGAGCATCAAACATAACGAATCACGAGAAAGGTGCAAGCAGTGACAAGCCCCGGCAACTGCAACTTTTGGCCCTTTGCTCTTTTGTTGCTATCCCTTTTCTTTACTTGTTTACTGGTTCTTTTCCATTGACTGGTTTGCTGCATCGCACTGCTTGCTAGTTGCCTCTTCTCTCCTGGAGCCTTACCTCCTGAGAGAGAGAAAAAAAAGGGAATGCAAATAGAGCAAAAGACGACCTCCTCACATTTCCATCCACCCAATTTGACACAGCTTTTGGTGCTCCGCCAAAAGGGCCGGGCCTCCTATTTAAGAGGGCTAGAGGAGACGCCCCTCTCCCAGCAGCCAGCACGCACCAAGCCATCAATCCATGACAAGCCATCTCAGCTGGCCCCGGCTACACTGCCAACAACACGCCATGGCCCTAGACACCCGCTCCTACGACTGTTGCGTGTCGCCTCCGCTGGATTGCTTGGACTGGGGCTGGGACTGGGACTCCGAGCTGCTTCACACTCATCACTACACTCTCGGAGGAGCTGCAGCTGGAGCTGGAGCTGGAGGTGCCGCCGTCCAAGCAGAGCCCACCTTCTTCCCGACGACGGCAACGCGTAAGTGCTCAGCTCTCAGCTGAGAGACAGGCATGCATGGCATGCTCTCGCTGCTAGACCTGCTACTGCTACTAGCTAGATGAGTAGCGGAGTAGTGAGCTGAAGTATGTAGCCGGCTTCCGGCTTCGTGCTGCCTGCAGCAGGTGTGCAGTCGCCGGTGTCGTCGGAGGCGTCCAGTGGCTACCTGCACGACGCCGTCGCTCACTGGAGCGGCCGTCGCAGCAAGCGGCAGCGGATGGCAGCGACGACGACGCTTCCCTCTCGGCGTCCGGCGACCGTCAGCGAGGACCTTCAGTGCCTTCTTGCGGTAAGTCCTACATACTATACCAGCATACAAAAATGGCAATGGTGTGGATATCGGTTACTCCTCATGTTGAATCACATAGATTGTAGAATGCAGAGACGGCACTACAACATGTGTGTGTAGGCTATGTTGTTCTTAATTTTGCTCCCAAGAGTTTGCCCAATGCAAATCCATCTTCTGGTACTCTAGCCACTGTCGATATCGATTCACCAAACGAAGCGAAAAGCTGTAGCCTCGCCGTCTCGCTAAACGATAAGCATGCATGCATCGCACGCAGAGACAGAGAGCGCCACTGCGGGCAGTGGCCTTGTGCCCTTGTCCTCCTTTTCTTTTCTAACCTGTAGCGTCGCCGCTTGTCTGGTTGTTCTCGGCTTGCAGGGCTTCTGGGATTCTAGCGCCGACGCTGAGGAAGGAGGAGCAGATTTCCGCCATGATTTGAACACCACCGCGACCGCGGAGACGGAGATACGCTGCAGTTGTTTTGTCTCAGGTGATCCGTTCGACACGTCCTTTTCAATACGCCGCACACATCGCCACACGGCCTGCTCTGCTCACGTTTCACAGTTCACTTAACCACTGTTGGCTACGCACGCACTTAAATTAGCCATTGTTTGTTAGTACGCCGATACTGCAAGCAGAGCAGCGTAAGCAGACAATGGTAGCAGTAGACAACAACAGCTACAGACAAATTAGTGGTTACTACAGTCGTACTTGTTCTTGTCAGTTCTGATGGTGATCATCAGATAACCCAGCAGCCAGCCCACTGGATTCGCTGGGCTGCTGCGGCTGCAGAGCACTCTGCTCTAGCTTAATTGCTGCGTAGCGAAGGTGTTCGGCAGCAATAGTCGCACTGCCACTACTATTGCCTCCATACAAACATAAAACTTGAAACTAAAGCTCGGACGGGGCAGGTGCATCGGGCAGGGAGGAGCAGCAGAGGGGCCCCAGCGCGCAGGTGCAGATGCCAGCGCCAGCCGCAGCGGCGCAGGGCGGAGATGAGGAGGCGGAGGAGGCAAAGGCGACGGCGGTAGTCCCCCCTCCTCGCGTCCCCGCCACCGTGCGAGCCGCTGCTCCCCCCCTGCAGCTGCAAAAGGCAGCGGCAGCCGCGGGGGCGCCCCACGCGGCAGCGTGTCGCGACGATCGCTCGCGGCCCGTCGTCGACTTCTGCGACCGCGAGCACCCTTCCCGTGCGGGTGCGGCCGCCACGACGGCGCCAGCCTCTGCCTGCCCCTCGTCGCTGTCAGGTGGGTTGGGTACTTGGGTCGATGACCGGTGAGGAACCATTATTACTCGCCCGCGCCTGTGTGCACTGCTGGGACGGGACGCTGACAGGCACTGGTGCGAGGAGTACAGACTACAGAGCAGCAGTTGCAGTCGCTGCAACATGGCAATATTTTGAACGTATTGGTGCCCAGCCAGACAAAGTGCCAAACTAGCTGCTCATGTCTGCGCAGGCTTCGGTTTATTCGTAACTCTACACGTTTCGCGTTCACAAACCTAAAGTTTGTTGAATTCTGTGACTAATTTTTTTTTACGCTTCGTTATTAAAATGCATGCGTTCGAATATGTTTCAGGGGAGGAGAAGAGAGGCGTCGGAGTGCTGTACCCCTTTGCAGTCGTCAAGCCGCTGGGGTTAGACGACGGCAGCATGACGACGCTGGACGACGTCAACCAGCGAATCCTCAAGAGACCGGCAAGACCAGTTCGGCACCCCGTTGGCCCGTTCGCGTGCGGCCCCGCCGTGTCGGCTCACGGCCTGGGCCTGTCCGGCAAGGCAGTCGTTAGCCTGACCAAGATCAGGACGGGAGGAAACGGCACCATAACCATCATTAGAACAAGAGGCTGATGGATGTGATCAACCATTTCCTTTTTTTTCTTTTTAGGTTGCCTGCCTGTTGCTCAGGATAATCATGGTAGCTTAGTAGCTGCGGATGTAAATACACCCTCGGGTTTTCAATGCAGGCTTCTGCCTTCTCTAGTTTAATAACTAGCTAAAAACACCCACTGCATTTAAATTGAATAAGCTGCAGCCTAGAATTTGCACCGCGGCACCGTTGTATCATGAGTTCATGACTCATGATTGTCAACATGACTTGTGTCTTGGGTTGAGTTGGTGAAATAACCATAGCATGAGTTATGTTGTGAAACATATCTCTTCTTGCTAGGCCGTCCCACCGCTCTCTTGGGGTCATAAGGGTCTTCAAACACACACAAACGGTGAACGCCAGACGTTGGGTGAATTAATCACACAAACAACAGATTTGAACACAAGTGTAAAGTTGTATTCATTTCCTTGATCGTACGGTACATGTTAGATGAGGTATTTATAGAGGTCCTAGTCTTCGCAATTTGTATACAATTGACTATTATACCCCTCTCTAATCAATACAACCCCTTTAAACTACAGGAGCGAAGTTGTCTATTTACTCTTTGAAACTTCGTTCTTCGCGTTATCTTGTCAATCCTCAAAGTTGCTTTCATCAGTGATGTCCTTGCATCTTTTGACTTGAAAGTCCCTGCACTGAATCTTGTTGTCTTCGCGTCTCAAGCGAAGTCGAAAAGTTGTCTTCGCACTTGAATCTCTTCACCTCTTTTGCTTGTTTCGAGCGAAGTCGAAATTTCTCCTTCGCTCTTGACTCCTGCAAGCAAACTTTGACATAAAATTTTGGTGATCAACTCCGAAGTCTCGGGCTGTGTTTTTTGGCGAAGTCAAATCCCCGACATCATGCGAGGCAGTTCCAGGATCTTAATACAGAATCATGTATCTGTTTCCTCTTCTAGGAGTATCTCGTAGATGTCAGTGCGGATGTTTAGTTCCTTGTCACGCATCACTTCCTGTAGATCTGACAGCTCCTTCAATGTCAGAACCGAGCCTAACTTTTGGAAACCATCAAGCCATAATCTTTTAGACCTGAAAAATTTTAGTGTTACAATTGATAAGGAATAGACAGTAGAAACTAAAATGAGCAACCACAGAAGGACCCAATTATCATTCAGATCTGACCATAACAAAAAATACAGATAAAGGAATAGTCAATATCAGATAATGACAGCTGCCAAAAGAATTTATAAACAGGATGAAACTAAAATGCACTTGGTGTCCTCAACGTTTTTTACAAATCACATGGGAAGTAAAGGAATGCAAAAGCTGCAACATGTCCCTAGCAAACAGTTCATAAGCTGCTCAGGTATTGTGACAACATAAATTAATAAAAAAAACATGGCCTTTCAGTCCCAAGCAAGTTGGGGTAGGCTACAACATAAATTAATAGTGACTGCATTTTTTTCTTATACAGGAACTTAAAAGCAAATATCATCCTCTAATAAGATCAACTTTTCATGGTCCAGTATCAGGAGAAATTGTAGATCAACTGCCATAACAATAAAATAACTTCGTTTTTATTCAATTGACTACATAACAATTATTTAGGAGAAGTGGAAAGGCAGACATAAAACCACACCAATATCAAATTAGAACACTACATGTCAGCATCATACCATGGACAGGCATGTATAGCTCTGAAGAACACACGCCGTGCTGCAGAGGAGTTGCAGGCTATTTCTGCCTCATAGGCTAGATAACAGCGCCACAACAGAACAGACTTCTGCAACTTATCATCAGCTAGAGCTCTCTCAAAGAGGCTGTGTATTCTATTGTCAGATCCGGCTTTACTCCATTCAAAGGACAAAGCAAAGAGCAAGGTGATTATGGAAGGATCCCTGTTGCATTCAAATAAAAATAACAAAGTCAAAAGGCAGGTATACAACAATAAATAGGCTTCAAGATATTTAGTGGAAGAAAATGCACGTATCACCCATGAAAACTGCATACAGAAAACAAGGCTATGCCATAATGAAAGCTGAATAGACAAAAGAAGTTGGAACTTAGATACAAAAAATTTTCGTGGAAAGGAGGATCACGTTCACCTTTATTTGCAATATTATTGTTTCCGAAAGAAAAACTTTCTGAAAGTGGAGATATGAGGCAAGTAATAGATGGTAAACAAAAAGAAAGAAAGAAAGAAAGAAAGAGAACAATATGCATTCGGAAATGAACTTGGAACTCAGATATGAAGAGAATTAATATGGAAAAAGGGTGGAAATTTCACCTTTGACTACATTTGTCGAGTGTGAGACGGAGATTGTTGGATACACTGTAAAGATAGCTCAGGGTTAACATGGCTGAATATGATTTTGGATTGTAGGGATATTTGTGCACTCCTTGTGATACGCTTGGCCAGACCCTTGATAGACTCAATCGGTTAAGATTTTTCTGAAGCAGTTTTATGTAGTACACCCACAAATCCTCACACTCCAAGTTATGACTGCTCTCTGAACCGAACAGATATACAATTAATATAAGAGCATTTACAAATTGAAAGTTTCGGCAGAAGAAACAAATTTGCAATTCACAGACATTGTGCAGCAACAGAAAAATTAAAGGGTGTAAAGGTGAAAAATAACAAAAACAGAAATTATCAAGGACATAGAGTACTCTAAACGAATAGCACAGCACAAAAACAATATAGAATTTACACAAGTATGAGTTCATCACGAAAGCCATCGCACGTTGGCTGTGCCGGTAACAGTGATCTGTGAGAGGGACGGAAGTTGGGTGGTTGCACGCTCTTTATATATATGTATAGATTTACACAAGTATGAGTGGCTACAGTGCAATGCAACAACTGAGTCCTGACTCTGACTGTCAAACCAGTACAAGAGGGATTAAACTTGGTTCATGCAGATAAAAAAAAAAATTATGTAGTCATGTACAGTAGCCAAATAGAAGCTTAAAATAATGCCACTGAAATCTAACAATATAAGAAAATGAGAAGTATGCTAGACCTGAAAGTGCCATTGGGAAGATCTCCTCTATCACTTCAAGCCCCGAGGAACAGCCTGTTGTCATGCTTTCAAACAAAGAAGCTGAGCAGATCAGAGCAACTGATTCTTCTTTTATACCACCACAGGAAAATGCAGATTGTAAGCTTCTAATCTGCTCTTTAAACCCTTGGCGAGCCTTCAAGACCTGAAGCCTTGAAATAGGGTCAACGAAAGGGGAATATTTTAGATTGCTCCCTAAGCAGGATAGGATGTAAACTGCACGATGCATTGAATCAGAATTGTTTCTTGAAGCGGACACTGTTATCTCCATCTCAGCGTACCAAAGATAAAGGATCGGAACCTTCTTCCTAAGATCCTGCCCAGCAAAGGCAATGACCATCAATCATAAATGAGATTAAGGTACAACTAGTACAAACAAAATTATTCTACTTGAAATAAAGGGACTTGACCATGAAGCTAGTGGCATCTGTAACTGAAATAACAGTGTTGCTGATATAGCTGACCATTTGCCAACAGCATTACCTCCTTAAAGAGATTTACTCCCTCACTTCCAAATTATAGGTCACTTTAGCTTTGTCCTAAGACAAAACTTCTTTAACTTTGACCAAGTTTATAGAAACAATACATCTAAACAACTTAGCTTCATTAAATTCTCCATGAAATATCTTGATAGTGCATTTATTTGAATTTGTAGATGGTAATATATTTTTCTAAAAACTTGGTCAAAGTTAGATAAGTTTGACTTTATGACAAAACTGAAGTGATCTGTAAGTTTGAACTGAGGGACTATTCAAGAGAGCAGACGATACACTATCATCAAGATACTTAAAGCTACTTTGTCTTCCTACAGTCAAAATTACTTGTTAGCTCCGTAAAAGAAAACAACGAATGAGCTAGTGCTTTAGTATTTTAGATAAAGCTTGCCCATGTTAAGTGTATACCCATCTCCCAGATATAACTAGCAATAAACTCTACAATACTACCAATAACCGTCTTTTGGTGTAAGAAAAGGTAACCGTGTAAATCAAGAATGGCATCAATTCACAAATCAAAAGAAAATCCCTAAAGTGACATATTTTGGACTGAGCACACGGTTGTTACCCAGACAATGACAAAACCTTAACAACAGGAACCCATGCTTGTAAACATGCATTCAAGAAACAAACTATGCTAAACCAGCAGCATTGCACATTACAACTGCAAATTCAGTAAAGGATAATTGGAAGTAACCATGTGAGCTTCCTTAAAAATAGATATAATGGTTCATAGTTTTACCTCAGTAGTTGCTTCAGTTGATAACAGTGCTGTGTCAAATATCTTCCTTGCTTGTTCAATGTTCCCATTCATTGCCTCAGTTCGTCCATATATCCCACAAAGCAAAAAATCCTGCCAAACAAACAATTATGGTAAAAAATTTTACACCAATCATCCATTAATGGGTTCATGTGAAATTATCCCAACCAAAGCATGTTGGTTCAGTTTTTACTGGGTGAATGCAAGCTCTCTTTTTACAAATAAAAACATGTATAGAACTGGAAAGAAGCACCTAGAGAATTATTAGTACAGTTAAATTTCAAAGAAGATGTAGGATGGAATTCTATCACAAATATCTAAATGCATTTCTTATTTTTAGTTCCAAAAGTGCATGATGTGTTCATTCCATGAAGCAATACAGATTACACTTAATACCACCAAATGACAAACTAATCAAATGAATAAGCTGGTCGAAAAATGACAAGCGCGTTATTGTCTTCTGTAGCTAGCTAACCACACAACTAGGCACTACCACCTGAGTTTTAGCATGTTACACTCCTCAACAAAGCAATGCAAGAAAAAAAAAGAACAAATCATACCTGTCTGTCTTTCTTCAACATACTTTTGGCCAAAGCCCGTGATGCATTAGCTTGAGTAGAGGAAGAGTTCTCTTGAGGAGTAAACATTTGGGTAGTAACAAGAACAGCTTCCTCCAAGACATGATTACGAGGGAAAACACCAAGCAGAAGCAGTATCGCATTTCTGAGAAACTTCATAAGGCCCGGCCTTTGTGAAAGGTCATGCATGCTTCCCAGTAATGATTCCAATTTATAACTATATGAACTTTGGTTCTTGTTTACAACGTCAGATACAGCACTTAGATCTTCCAGGATGTCATTTGTAATCATCTCTAAGCTCAAAATTCTATCGAGCCAACTCGGACTGTTTGTGGATGTCCTGGAATTTAAGAATTAGTGGTGAATTCACTGACCAATAATAATATCAAAGTTCATAACTGAGGAAAAATTACATAGACAGTTGTTGGCTTGGCTCTGTATGTCACTACTTTAGATTGACATATGTTTGCAAAGAGTTAAAACAAACAGAAGTAACACTATACAACCAATACTCCAGCACATGACATGAACAAAATAAATAGTAGGGACCAATAAATAGCTCCTGATATTAGATAATATATTGTCATATCGTAAGCAACTAGGGATACCATTACATTCTATGAATTTTTAGGACCATGGACTAAAAATGAGAGTATGTAAATTCGTAAAAGGAACTGGGTTAATTTAAGAATAAAAGCATCCAATTCCAATTCAAGGAGGACCCGTACCACGGTGGTAGGGGCGCCTCCCACCAAATTAGCAAATGGCAAGTTCAATTCCTTTTGCACATATTGGCTGACCATAAAAAATGGCTGAAAGCATATCACCATGGCTTATAAGGAATGGGTTTCGACAACAAAAACTGAACTACATGCATGACATATGCACTATGTTATGGGGAAAAAAGAGTCATTGATACAATATATTAACTTTGTGTTTGAACACATCTCCAGTGAAAGAATGTCTTGACTAATTTTCTGTTGTGTGAAGAGGATGATCATAGCTTATATAAACAAGAAAGTAAGAAGAATACCATCTTGAGATTTTGCCACCATAAAAATCAATAAATTGGCATATGAGAGAGAAGCGGGCCTCCTCTGAAGATAGCGAAAACAGGAACTCAGATACATCCTCAAACAAAATTACTCTGGAAAGCTGGTCATTGTCTTCCCCAGATGGTGCATCACCAGAATGAATTGATCCTATTTTTATAAAGTAACATCCAGTGTTAGCATTAAGTTAACTTCAAACAAAAAAATCTAGTAATAATTGAGACAAACTCCGATTACCAGATTTTTCATGAAGAGGCATCCATTGCTCATTGTCCCGTGACAACTCCATCGAGGCCCATCTATTCCAGGTTTCTGCATCTTTAACTTCACTATTGGACTCTGCACCTACATCAATACCAAGCTTTTTCAGCAAGGATTCAACATCATCTTGTGCAGGTGAGTCCTCAGCATCATTTCCATCGCTCAATGATGGTTCCAGTGATTTGTTTGACAAATCATTTGCGTCAGTATTACCCACAGAAGGATCAAACCAACCACTCCAGCCTCCTGTTTCAGTCTCTTGTGAATTTTCTTGCATAGACAACTTCTGTCTACTCTCCTCATCTTTTGCTAACCATTCAGACCATCCAAGAGCTCCATCTTCCCCTATTCTGGCACCGCCACTGTTCCAGAAGTGTTCAAAGAGCCTTTGCTTACTGCTTGTCGTCAGATACAGAGGAGGGGCGAATAAGCTAAACTCCATTTGCGCCTGAAATAGCCCAGTTGCTAATTCCCGATGTCCTGTCTGCCACTCAAATCGGCACAGATTAAAAAATATATCCACTAACCCCACTTCTAGCTGAACTAAGGAAGAAGATTTGGAATCCATGCTTTCATTATCCTGTGTACAAAAAAAGAGAGAAACCATTAGCAATGTTTCATAGTTCGTAGGGGTATGGGAAATAGACAAAGTAATTTACAGAGAAACATTGAAGTTAAACCTGCCTACATAGCTTGGTGCAAGCTGCAGATAGAGCCTGTACAGCATACACGTAGGACTTCCGAATTTCAGAAACTTTGAATCTGGAGAATTCCCCTTGGCACAGAAGCAGATACTGTTTCCACAACTTACAGCTCTCTGGGTGCTTCATAAGTATTTGCTCCCATTTAGCCAATAGAGTCTCAGTGCTGTCCCTCTTGCCATATGACTTCAGAAGGCAAAGCAATAATTCCTCACTATCTGGATTAAGCTCCACAGCCTTCTCCAATATGCTAATTTTCCTTTCGGTAGTTTGTAAACGAGCAGCCTTTTGTGGCTGAGTACTAGCAACTTTGTCCTGTAGTTCAGCGGCAAAGGAAATTACAGAACAGAAGTGTGAAATAATGACTGAAACAAAACTCTAGTGGTGAGTCAAAATTGTCGAATTTCATTTCTAAGAACAAACTATTTGTCCCAGAATGAAGTGAGCAAAATAACTGACAATGTAGCACTAAGGCAGAATAAGCATAGCTTCTTGCAAGAAACATCATAAATAAAACCATAGAAATTCATGATACCTGAAATTGAGCAAAGGCCAGCCAAACTTTTTCATCGTGAGGACGTTCACGAGACATCTTATTGAATTCCCTAGTCCGACGAAGTATTTCATCTTCCCAAGATTCCTCTAGCTCCTGTTCCACAGCTGTGCTTTTCACAGGAAGTGATTGTGTATCAAAGGGGACAAAATCTTCAGCAAGCATTACAGAGGTGTTTCCCTTAAATATTTTCAGATGTTTGAAACCCTTATTTCTTTCAAAAACTGCATTTTTTGCTGAATAGTAACGGCCTCCAGCTCTAACTTTGTTATCCATTCCATCCAAGTCTGAATCAAAATCAATATGTGATGAACCAAACCTCAAACGATTTAAACCAAGTGCCTCCAGCATGTTCTGGGATCTGTAGTGTGCAACATCCATTCTGCAGATGTCCTTGAGGTGTTAGACTTCAGTGAATAGCATGTCAAGATGTGCTAACAAAACAAGTTCAAGTAAACAAGACTGAAACAGAAGATTTAAGATCTGGTAATAGTTATTAGTCATAGGTAAGTAATGATATTCTAACCAGGCCATGAAATGAATACACAATTTTTTGTAGCTTGGTGGTAGTCCAAATATTACAAGCTTTAATTGGGATTCATGTTATACACTTGCCCTCATTGGTGCTAACAATTCCAACTATGGCAATGCATATTTCTCAACCAAAGGGGGTTCAATGATATGGTGATTTTGGAGATTGTGACTCCTAATTTGTGTTAAAACAGACTAGGGATGAGAAATCCAGTGCATCAGTTGGAGCTAGAAAGTACCAAGTCTATATAAAAAAAACGGAAATGTCAGTAGCTAAATTTGTGCTATTTTCTGACA
This sequence comes from Miscanthus floridulus, assembly GCF_019320115.1. NCBI lineage: Eukaryota > Viridiplantae > Streptophyta > Magnoliopsida > Poales > Poaceae > Miscanthus > Miscanthus floridulus. Next base: position 124,743,491 of record NC_089586.1, on the reverse strand, counting down.
TCTATAGAAGCAATAAGCTATACAGTAGTGTTAAAGGTTGATCAAATCAATTGTTGCAGTACTCCCTCTGGTTTGCACATACTCGATGTTTTGGACAAGGTTTGAGTTAAACTTTTAAAGTATCTTGTTCAAAATTTTGAAGATCATATGTGTCAATTTGCCTTGAAAGGTACATTTTTATGAAATCATAAGTTTTTACAAGTTCATTTATATTCTAATAATAGAAAATAGTGGTCAAAGTTATGTATGGAGTCTGTGCCATTGCCCAAAACCTCAACCATTTGCTTGGAGGGGGTAGTTTAAACAGAGTTTACAGTATTCGTATTATATTGTTCTGTGGTACAATTTCAAGCTCAATTACTTCATATAAACATGCTGTAGTGTTACCAACGATGAAGACATGGTGCGTCATATCATTATGTTGATTCAACAGCCTTTGAAATAGTCTGATATTAGATTATTCTAGATGTATCAAACACAAGTACGGAATGTGCAAAAGTTGCACAGAATGAACCATGGTTTGCAAGTCATCATTCTGGGTTTAGTGGAGAACATTTCAGAATCTCATGTACAAATAACTGGGCCTAGGATTTCAGACAACTTGGTTAGCCTAGGGCAGGTCTCTACTTAGTGCGACGTTTTGAAATAATACTGATGCTGAGACATTTGATCTCACACTATCTGAACACGTCATCATGTTACAAATAAATAACTTCAGCAAACTAAAAGCGCAGCAAAATTATTATTAAACATGAATTCAGCACCATAGATTTGCTACAGGACAGAAATTGGATTTGTATGCTGCATTAAATAGTTCACGATCAGACCTGTAAAGTGATCCAAAAGCCAGGTTATCATGGTCGCCCTTCGCGTCGACATAGTAATCCTTAGCTGGCTTCGTCTCCGAACCAGCCCAGGCGCGAACCCCAGCCTTCCGCGACGCCGCTGCCCCATCATAGCGCCCCTTCTCGCGACTCCGTTTCCTCCTCCCACTCTCCTTCCTCCGCGACCCCCTCTCCTCGTCGGAGGATGGCGACGAAGGCACCAGCTCGTATTTCGCAGGGGCGGGCTGCAGCGGTGTGTCCTCATCGGACGAGGGGCTCAGCGGCGGCGGGAGCGACGAGGAGGTGGTAGCCGGGATGTTCAGGGAGGAGGCATCAAAGGAGAAGCTAGGGTTTGAAAGCCACTGGGATTCGGCGGTGGGAGCGGAGGAGGTGGAGGCGGAGAGGGGGAAAAGTGGGAATAGAGAGGATGACACCGTGGGCGGGTATGTCTCATGTCCTTCGCCAGCAGCGGGGAAGGTGTCCGTGGTGACCGGCGGCGAAGGCTCCGGCGAGGGCTCCATGGCGGGTGCGAGCTGTCGAGCGGGAGGGGGGCGCTTGCCGCTGGGGTCCTCACCTCTTCGGGGACCGAGCGATGAGGCTGCAGCGAGTGACGAGGTGGACTGGTGGAGCCGAGCGGCCTTTGGTATATGGGCTTCTTTTTACTTCATCTATATGGCCCGACCTTAGATGCAGCGGAGAGATGTACAATGAGCTGTGAAATAACCTGGGCCAAAATTAGATAGATAGAGAGGTTGAGGGCCGAAAAGGGGGCTTATATTCCATCGAAACGCAGCCTATGCCCCTCAAAAAAAAAAAAAAAAACGCAGCCTGTGGCATAAATGTAGTATTATCTTATATCTCTACCACTAAAACATTCATAATTATTCCGTCCACATGTGCGACACCAAAGCCGCTCCATGCGATCAGATCAAGAAGGCAACGCGCACTCGCTCCATGCGATCAGATCAAGAAGGCAACACGCACTCACTCCATGCGATCAGCTCAATCCCCATAACAGCCACAGCAAATCAGGAAGGCAAAAATCAATTTCCATAACAACCGCAGCAAATCAGAAAGGCAAAAAATCATAAAAATTCCTAGAACATTTTTTTATGCAGTACTCTAAGACTCAACGGGTGATTGTGTGCTTTATCCGGTCTCTGGCTCTCAAAAAATTGAAGTTATCTTCGACATGAATCATACATTATGCATCGCTTCTAAACACCTAGCTAATCAAGTTAATTACAAAAATATGTCAAGGTGCCCAGTACACCTCTGATGCGTTCATTGCTTTTATTTTGCCCTTGATTGCAGGCTTTACATACTAGGCATGCCACATAATATAGCATTCATTTGATTTTTCATGATAAGACATTAATACCTGTTGTATGCATCTTAGGTTCCTGAAGGTACCTAGAGAGATTCTTTTTACGGTGAATGGTGTTGTGTTCAAGAAGACATTTTCATATGCTGGATTTGAGCAGCAACCAAAGAAGTTCCTGAATCCGAAGATTCTTTTGTTAATATTGAACTATAATTAAAATCTGAGAAGGAAAATGAAGAGATCAGGTATTTATACCGATTCACTCAAGACCCACCTGCTACAAAACAGAATATGTGCTCCATTCTTTATTTATGTTGCTTTATATGCTTTTCAATGTTTGCTCATACTGGCTCCATGTTTCCAACATACCTGTAGATTATCTGACCCTCTGCAATACCAATTAATTGTTGATGCTGAATGAACATTATTTATAATAAACTGGATAAATGTGTGAAACCGAGTGTTTTTAGTATTTTTGTTAGGTATATTATATCTCTTACAAAAGCGTATGGTTTACCACAAAATTCTAAACATAATATATGGACTCTGGTGCGGGTGTCTGTGTCTGGGTCGGGCTCGCTTGGACACCCTTCTCAAACATCATCGTCCCTACTGTACGGTTTAGCAAATTTTCTTTATTGGTGTACGAAAGAAATGGATGTCGAAGATTTCTTCTTGCCGACATAAAACATTATGTTAGCCGCATCACGGAAAGAATATCAAAGATTTCTTTCTGTCGATGTAAAACATTATCTTAGCTGAATAAAAAAAAAGTTTATACAGTCGAGTTAGTGAGCCTGCGACGCCGCGCTCTCTGCTAATTTCATAAACTTTTGAAAGGTCCTAATGGCTAGAGGGGGGGTGAATAGCCTAATAAAAATTTCTACAACAACACTTAACCAAATGGTTAGATAATTATGAGGCGAAGCGAGTGTTGCGCTAGCCTACTCAAAATGCAAGCCACCTACCATAATTCTAGTTTAGATAGTATCAATTCACACAAGAGCAATGACACTACCCTATGTTAGTGTGCTCTCAAAGGCTAACTAAAGAGCCACACCAACCAAGCATGCAAGCTCTCACAACTAGCTACACTAAAGAGCTTGTCAACTAGTTTGCGGTAAAGTAAAGAGAGTGATCAAGAGAGTTATACCGCCGTGTAGATGAATGAACCAATCAATCACGAAGATGAATAACAATGATGACCAAACACCTCGGAATCAAAGGATGAACACAATGATTTTTACCGAGGTTCACTTGCTTGCCGGCAAGCTACTCCTCGTTGTGGCGATTCACTCACTTGGAGGTTCACGCGCTAATTGGCTTCACACGCCAAACCCTCAATAGGGTGCCGCACAACCAACACAAGATGAGGATCACACAAGCCACGAGCAATTCACTAAAGTATCTTTTGGCTCTCCGCCGGGGACAAGGTCAAGAACCCCTCATAACCACCACGATCGGAGCCGGAGACAATCACCACCTCCGCTCGACGATCCTCGCTGCTCCAAGCCATCTAGGTGGCGGCAACCACCAAGAGTAACAAGAGAAATCCGCAGCGAACCACGATCACTAAGTGCCTCTAGATGCAATCACTCAAGCAATGCACTTGGATCACTCCCAATCACACTACGATGATGAATCAATGATGTAGATGAGTGGGAGGGCTTTGGCTTAGCTCACAAGGTTGCTATGTCAATGAAAATGGCCAAAGATATGAGCCACAGCCGGCCATGGGGCTATAAATAGAGCCCCAATCAAATAGAGCCGTTATACTCCTTCACTGGGCAAAACGCGCTCTGACCGGACGCTCCGGTCATACTGACCGGACGCTGGCCCTCAGCGTCCGGTCGCCCGATGGACGCCACGTGTCATCACCTTCAAATGCTGTTCGTCATATTCCAACGGCTACGAAGCTGACCGGACGCTCCGGTCAAAACTGACCGGACGCTGAAGCCCCAGCGTCCGGTCGTTTCCAGTAAGCTCCCCGAGGCATGTTTTTTCGACCGGACGCAGACCAGCGTCCGGTGCTCAACCCTACCTACTGTGCCGTCTGACAGCTTGACCGGACGCAGCCTTCCAGCGTCCGGTCGCTGAGTGACCCAGCGTCCGGTCAGTAGACCGACGCCAGCATCATTTCGACCAACTCCATTTCAACTCTAACTTCTTTACCCTTGCTCAAATGTGCCAATCACCAAGAATTTTGCATCCGGCGCAATAGAAAATAGACATTGTGCACATGTGTTAGCATATTTTCACAAATATTTTCAAGGGTGTTAGCACTCCACTAGATCCTAAATGCATATGCAATGAGTTAGAGCATCTAGTGGCACTTTGATAACCGCATTCCGATACGAGTTTCACCCCTCTTAATAGTACGGCTATCAAACCTAAATGTGATCATACTCTCTAAGTGTCTTGATCACCAAAACAAAATAGCTCCTATGGTTTATACCTTTGCCTTGAGCTTTTTGTTTTTCTCTTTCTTCATTTCAAGTTTAAGCCCTTGATCATCGCCATGCCATCACCATTGTCATGCTATGATCTTCATTAGCTTCTTCTACTTGAAGTGCGCTACCTATGTCATGATCACTTGATAAACTAGGTTAGCACTTAGGGTTTCATCAATTCACCAAAACCAAACTAGAGCTTTCAACTTTGCCTTTTGAATTAAATGTCACTATAACTTCGGTATTTAATTTCACAGTATTGTTATCTTATCATGTGATCCGTGTGTTTTTAGTATAAAAATTTAGCTGTCCCGTAGCAACGCACGGGTACGAACCTAGTTATCTTATATTTCAAAATGACTTTATGCTAATTTGATATATAATAAAACTGGAATTGAGGGTATTTCTGTACCTGCACGTTATTATTCAACCAATTGATCAGCATAATGGACTTTTGATCCAGCTGTCTCGACCATATGGTTCCTGGGCAGCAATGTGGCCAGTGGTCAAATGGGAAAATATCTGAGAATTTGAAGTATACAGAGAACGGAAGAAATAATTTTAAAAATAGCAGAACAGTACTGCAGTAACAAATTTGTACTCCTACAATTAATCTTTTTTCATTAATTGTCTTCAAGTTAGTGATATTGAACCTGCACGATCAATAGCTAATAAATATTCTATCCGTTCTGAAATATAATTCACTTTAGAATTATGCTCAGTCAAACTCCTTTTAATGGTGATCAAATTTATAGAAAAAATGCAGCAACGTCTGTAATATAAAAATAGTTTCATTATTTTTCTATTAAACACTTATTAATAACACATTTGTCTGAATTTATAGATATGCTTAGAAAGTTGATCCACACAAACAACATGAGTAGCTAAATTCATTCGTATTTTATTAGGTATAGATTTTTTTTATAAACAGACTTGTTTATTTGTTTGATTGTATTATCTTCTGTCCACGCGCCTCTGTTGTATCCATCAGCATTAGCTCCAATGGCTTGCTTGGAGTTGTTGTTATCTTTTTTTCTATTCCGATCTCATGATTGCACAACTTCAGCCGAGACCAGATGAATGTACCATCGGTGTCATCTTGTTGAGCTCAATTGTTCGACAAAATCATTTTTTTCAAGACTCTTAGAAATTACGACACTCCAAACCTAGATACTAGATGGTTTCTATGTTCATTAATTAGGATGTCAATTAAGTAAACGATGACATGCCATTGTAATTAAAGAAGTGAGTCAAGAGAAAACAGTTTCTTAGACCAAAAAAAAAACACTCGAGACGAATACATGATTGGACAAAAAATCATCTATCGAGAATATGGTTTCTATATGTAGTGTCTACATGACTCGTATAGCAAGTATAGGGTTGGGATTGTCCTTATCTATTTCCTAAACACTCTTAAAATTTTTAAAATTTAAATTCAAGATCATCTTTTTAAAATTTAGATTTCAGATCATCTTGTAAATCGTAGGTATGTGTATCATGGAATTAAGGTGCTCGACGAGAAAAGTGTGCGGACATGGGTTTCCTTCCTCTGTCCACTCTAGATTTGGATAAATGGAGATGACTTCCGTGTTTATACATGACAACACTCACTTCAATTAGCAAAGTTGGACTAAAGTTCTCCCACTTCATTTTCACACATGAATGGACCTTTGAGATTTATTTGGAATTATTAAAAAATTCTATTGGGCCAAGCCCATATATTACAACAATGAGAGAATTATGTATTTGGCACTGAAACAAATCAGTCTTTCGCATTTAGCACTAAAAATTTTGAACTTTCTTATTCAGCACCAAGTTGAAATTTTCTTCCCTAGATAGCACTGCCGTCCATTTGGGCTAGTAACGGCGTCAAGTGGTTGGTAAAATGACATAAATGCCCTTCTTTGTAGCAGAAATACATAATGTCAAATAGGGAAATAATAGATGGACATGTTGTCAAATAAGAAAATTATAAATATCATAAATATATTGTGAACTAAAACATGGGATTTTGATAATCGAAGTATGCAAATAAATAAATAATAAATTTCAAATAAAACATGGGATTTTGATAATCTAAGGCAAGAGCAGATCCCGCTGGGGTAGGCTTAGCACGGGAGGGATTTGCCCTGTCTAGTTAGCTTGGTCAGAAATTGTTTGATGCAATTTAGCAGCTCTCTCATTTTAGTTTGATCAATCCTATATTCTTGTCAGATCATCGCAAGACACGAAGACAACAACAAACAGATATTTCTCCATAAATGCTTAGAATAGTATAGGTTTGAGCATCTGGTGTCACAGCTAGCCAATCATCTAGAGTTCTCCACAATTGAACATCAGAAGTATACAAGTACTCATATTTCTCGCTCAATCACCGAAACTACGAATTACTCCCTCTGTCCCTGAATGAGTTCTCTAGGCAACTAGTAGTGAGCTACATATCAAGCATTGAAACCTAATAAAGTAGCAAGCCTCCCAGAAGTTGCTCCTCTTTCCCTCCTTCTTGTTCCCCTTCCTGAAGCACTTGCACTTTATATGAAAAAAGCGAACTATGTTAGTAAAGAGAGGCAATGTTGCCTGCATCCCAAGCTAACTGGGTCACAGACACTGAACCTACGATCCAACCTTGGGTGTGGCAGCATATGGTTCCCTTCAACTCTTAAACTCTGGCTAAGGTCAGCAGAGTAAATAATGATGTTTAACTGAAATGTCCATTTAGATGAAAAATTGAAAAAAAATCATCAACAATGGAAATTGATTGCTGCTGATATTTGGCACATCATGAAGAAGACAATTTTTATTTCATTGGAGATCCAGGGAAGCTTGAAGCAAAATGGTCTTCGGATGATTTGTGAGATTGCTGGTAAAAAAGATCCCTAAATAATGGCGAATAGATGTAGCAACAGGGCACAAGCCTTCCCAATGCGTATTTTACTCATTTACAATTATAAATACATAATTCTCTTGTTAATTTCATCGCGAAAAGTGCAAATTTGGACTCATAAACCATGGTTGTTTTGTCTTGTTTCTTCACTGGGAAATGTTTGACTGGGACTACAAGTAATTAGCTCAATGAACAAGCGAACTAAATTTTGAAGTAAATATGTATGAAGTCCCCATCATTTTTCAGGGTTCAAGTGGAACAGACCTGCTCGATCCTAAATTTTGCTGACTCATAATGCTGAGGTTGGTGTGTGTTCTAAAAACCTTCAGCGCCATCTATAGCCTGTTAAAACAATGCAACGAACTAGAAAATTTAAATAGAAGCTCAAAACTAGAAGTAATTATGTGTGTGGAATAGAACTTCATAATTAGAAAGATCTAATGACCTCACTTATAGTATCAACAGCGAGTTGTATTTGTCTTCTCAATACAGCATCTGCCATCTGGGAGAAGATTGGGGCTAAATCCACAAAAACAACCTGTTTCTGTAGATCACTAGGAAAATCTGTACGATACTGGAGAAAAGCATCCACAAAGATTAGCAGAACACATTTCATTTTGGAAACACATGAAATATATTCAGAAAAATATCTCTTAAAAAGTGCTATTTAATTTGGTTGCCCAAAGAGGAAAAATAAATTTCAACAGCATGACTGCATGAGACTGGTTCTTTTTTGTTTTGTTGGAAGTAAACAAGATCAATCCAGGACGTAGAGGCATAGATTTTTTTTCATGTGCAAAGTAAACACTCTATCTTCTCACACAACAATGTTGTCCCGTAGCCATAGAAAGCATAGTTGAACTTGAACACAACAGCCAGCTGCAACCTGGTGAGTTTCTTGTCTTGGGTTTTCACAAAGTCCCCTGAGGCCCTGAGTAGTGGGCAGCGGTGGTAGGTGGCAGCAAGGGTTCCACTGCCTGCAAGTGCACCAGCAGGATGGGTGGGGCTGGACCGCTGGAGGCAGTACATGAGTTCAGACGGCATGGCAGATACTGACTTTTTGGCTGGGAGATTATCTTCAGTGCCAAGAACATTTCCAGCATTCAAAGGAACAATTTCTTGAAATCTGACAACAAGAAAAAGAAGTTAAACAGTTCCCAGCACTCAAGAGCATATCGTGAAGTTAAATTTTGTTTAAAATTTAGAAGCCCTTGGCGCTACACACCCTAAAACATAGATATCAGCTGGAGGTGAAGAATGAAGCCATTCATCAAGATTCAATCCCCTTAGGGATTTACCTCCAACATTCCATGTGGAGGCAAAGATTCTACAAAAGCAAGGAAACAAAAGTGATCAGTAAAGTCAAACTGCAAGAACTATCTACAAGCACAAACAGGCAACTGACTGATTTTCAACACTGAAAATCTGAGATGCACACTACCATACTACTACTAGCACACAACAGATCAGTTGGTCCGCGCTTTCCATTTCGTTTCTAATCTCACAAGGCAAAGAAGCACATGGAGTGGAAAAAAAGAAACTCTACCTGTAATTCTGAACTTCTGTGAGGCGTGCCGCATCGACGCCGGGGGGATCGGGCGGGGCAGACGCGGCGCCTGGGGCACCTGCCGCGAACTGAGGCACGAACCGGGGGGGAGGAGAAGGGAGACGCGCAGCCTCGCCGCTGGGATCCGCCTTGCCGCCGGGAAGAGTCTCCGCCGGTAGCCAATGGCTGGGGCGGACCCGCCGCTTGGGGCACCCGCCGCCCCTAGAGCCGAGGGGGGGGGGTGGAGGAGAAGGGCGACGCGCTGCCTAACCGCCGGCAGCCGCCTTGCTGCCGGCAGCCGCCCTAACCCTAGGCTACGAATCGGAACGGAAAGTGTAGGAGGCCGACGCGTTTTGCTTCCAGTGCCTGTTCGTGCGATTCATGAAGGAGGAGGGGCAGTGCTGTCCCACTATGAAAAACCTGACACAGTCAAAGTAGTCCACTAACAGATAAATAGATGAAATGGACGGTAGTGCCATATAGGGAAGAAAATTTTAACTTGATGCCAGATAATAAAGTTCAAATTTTTAAGTGCTAAATACGAAAGACTGATTTGTTTCAGTGCCAAATACATAATTCTCTCTACAACGATCCCCCACCGTTAGATCATTATAAAATCTAGCTATACACAGTCTTTTTTTATTACTAATCTCCTTAATTTTAGACCTTCTCGATGAACATGGGTGATCCTTTTAACATTGTTAGATCTGATATAGAACAAAATTAAAGTGAACTGTAATTTGGAAGCAATGGAGTTACATCTTAAAAACCATCATCGCTAACTCACTATCATTGTTTCTGGTCTTGACACATTACTTGCATTAATAGTCAAAAGGAAGGGATGTTATTCTCAGAGGAAAAGCAAGGGACGCTAGGGTCAGTGTGTCACCATAAGTAAGTTCTTCAAAAGACATCTCCTCATTTCCTTTTTTTTGTGTGTGTGTCTAGTTTATTGGATTTGATGGGAATCCGCTACATGTTTCTGGATATCTAGTCAGATCATATTAGCTCTGCTTATATTTGAGGAAAAAGTCTACTTAAACCCCCCACCTATCATACTTGGTCTACTTCACCCCCAATTATGAAACCATTTGTTTTACCCCTGAACTATCTAAAACCGTCTGTTTTACCCCTGGACGGTTTTTCAGCGGCGGTTTTACTACAGTAACAGCGGGGTTGCTGTAGTAACGGTGGGTTTGCTACAGTGACCGCGATTTTGAATTTCCTTTTTTTAATTTATTTTCGGTGAATTTTTGAAAAATCATAGTAAATCATAGAAAAATCATAAAATGAAAAATCTAATTTTATTGGACTCCACATGAGTAGATCTACACAGTGAATATATAATACGGTATGCTTTAGTACAATTTTTTTTGTAGCTTTAGATTAATTGGAAAATCCAATTTTGTCTGTAATTAATTAGAATTTATCTATAACTAAGTTATACATAGTCCAATGAATACGAAATTTTTACTATAGTTCAAGCATATAATAATTAGCGTACCATAAAAATTTCACCACAATTGGACCATAGAAGCTACAGCTATGAATTATTCCAATTAATTACAGACAAAATTAGATTTTTCCAATTAATCTAAGGCTACAGTAAAAATTTTGTACTAAAGTATACCGTATTATATATTCACTATGTAGATCTACTCATGTGGAGTCCAATAAAATTAGATTTCCTATTTTATGATTTTTCTATGATTTACTATGATTTTTTAAAAATTCACCGAAAATAAATTAAAAAAAATTCAAAATCACGGGTACTGTAGCAACCCACCGTAGCAAACCCGTGGTTACTGTGCCAAAACCGCCGCTGAAAACCCACCCAGGGGGTAAAACAGACGGTTTTAGATAGTTCAGGGGGTAAAATAGACGGTTTCATAGTTGGGGGTGAAGTAGACCAAGTATGATATGTAGGGGGTTAAGTAGACTTTTTCCTTATATTTGACTAATGAAATTGAAAACATGTGGTGTCCAAAGCTGCTCTGCAGGTAACGGCAAATGTGTCCCCACAACGTGATCCGTACTGAGGATCTCGGTTCACCCCCGGCCCTCATTAAACAAACTGCATTTTTCTGGAGCATGACTGAGACCTTGCAGGGTCTAGCTATAATGCGTGGCTTAAATTAAGGGGGTGTTTGGTTTCATGGTCTAAATTTTAGTCCATGTCATATCGGACGTTTAGATACCATTTAGGAGAACTAAATATAAGTTAATTATAAAACTAATTACATAGATGGAGACTAATTTACGAGACGAATTTATTAAGCCTAATTAATCCACCATTAACATATATTTACTGTAGCACCATATTGTCAAATCATGGACTAATTAGGCTTAAAAAATTCGTCTCGCAAATTAGCCACAATCTGTGCAATTAGTTATTTTTTTCGTCTATATTTAATACTTTATGCATGTGTCCAAACATCCGATGGGACAGGAACTAAAATTTTCCTGTGGGAACCAAACACCCCCTAACAAGACTGGAACCATCACACAGAAGCCATAAATGCCTCAAATTACACATCAGTAGTTCATGTACTCCTGTACGTGTTTCAAGTGAATTCGCCTTTTTTTTTTTGGTCAAGTACAGCTGTTGTACCGGTGAGTTGCAAAGACCGCTCCATTTTTAGCGCGTAATATTATGGCAATCAAATTGTATTGGAATTGTCTGACGAAATGACAGCGACAAGAAGGTACTATTCTCGAGGAGAGTACAAGACAATCAGGTGACCCTCTCCTCCCTCTCATCCCCATCAGACTAATGTTTTTCTATCGCATGATAATAGCATGATTCTTCTGAAGATGGATGCGTTGGGCCATGTACAGTGCACAGGCTCTTACAGAGACGCTTAGACTGCCCACGGTGTATCAAATATCGATGCTGAAACAAGGAGAGAGAATGTTGAAACAAAGAGAGAGAAGAATTCAGCATCGATGCAACACATTGCAGGGGGCGGTGCTAGAGCCAGAAAACTCAGGCATCGAGGCATGTAGAAGCATCGGTGCTGAAACGAATAAAAAACTATTTCACGAGCTGTTTCAGCATCGCTCACATTGTGGGCAGCCTTAGTGGGAGAGAGAGAAAATTTCGTCAGCAAGCGTCTAAACTTAGAATGGAAGAATAAAATAAAGGCGCTTAGCTCGTCTGGTACAAACCGTTTTGTGCGGCAGCGAAGCACCCGTCACCGCGGTATCGCGCAAGAGCTCCTCTAGGCGTCGCTGCCGTCCTCAAGCGCCTGATTTGATCCATCCTAGAGTACAAGCTGGCAAAATAACAGCCCAACGGCCCATAACTGTCCATAAGCGTCGACCATTGTACAGGCCCTTACGGAAACAAGTTTATTGTCCAAATTCAGAACAGAAGGGCCAACAGGATCTCCGGCAAAGTGGCAAACCCGCGCTATCTCGATCGAGTGCCCGCCGGCGGCATCTGGTCCTGTCGCTGACTCGCGTGATCGCGTCGCCGATCGCCTGAAAAGTGAAAGGAAAATGACCCTCGGCCCGAGCAAACCTGAATCCTCGACCCGACACGGGAACCGTGCTGAGATCTTGTCGACCTGCAAGGGAGATTCACCGGTCATCGTCGAATGACTTTGCAGTCCGGGCGTCCGGCGGAGCCTGCGGCCGCTGCAGGCCTACCGCAGCGCCATAATCGCAGTCGCAGTACATCCAGCAATCTTAAACCATATCATTATCATGTATTCATGGAGTAATTAACCGTGGAAAGGACTGGAGGAATGGACCATGCTGCATGTCCTCTCTGCAACATGTTGGCGACGTTCACAGGCACCAGGCAGTCCTGCCCTTGTGGACTGGACCGTCCAGAGGCTGGAGTAGCTCGCTGATTAGATTAGCACTCGTTCAGGAGGACGACGGCAGCAGCTCATCGGCCTTGCAAGCCGGCTAGCTGCCGTGCCCTGCCCTGCATGCCCATGTCGATCTAGCTGGGAGAGTTAAGGGGGCTCGCATGGCTATTGGCCGCTGGATCACAGCTTAAATGCTTAATTGACGCCGAAATGTAGTACGTACCTAATGCTGGTGTCTGCTTACTGTATACGTGTATGATGCATCCAGCCATGTTGAGTCCATCATCTGGGACCAGCATGTTGCATGTAGTACATTTCTTGGCATGTTGCATGATCATTACTTGCAGATTGCGTTGGATGGGTCCACAAACCAGCTAGCTAGCTTCCTGTCAAGGGTAGCTGAAAGCCTGAAAGGATGTCTGTTTTTTGCTTTCTTTTCCTCCTTTGCCCTCCAAAGAAGCAGGCTTAATCATGAGTTTTCAGCTGTCGCCTTCACTGTTCGGACATGCCATTACACTGCATGCAATGGCAGTGGCTGTGTTATGGCCCTGCAAATTATTCATAGCTGGTCTGAACTCTTAACTCGAGCAACCCCAAACAAGTCTTGTTTATCAAGCTAGATATTTTAAAGGCCAGGTATTTCAAAGGCTTTGGACACGATCAGTTTTTTTTTCCGCGAACGTGCGACATGATCAGTTGGCAATTCTTGCTAGAAGTTTTCTAGCCTTAACTGGGGTTTAGGCGTTTAGCTTGAAGTGGATAGGCTGGATTTCTTCTATCCTAGCCATGTCCTCTTCACGAATCCTTACCAATGATCAATGATCAATCAGGAAAGAATATTAAACAGCTAGGGAGTTGCGCCAAGGGGATCTATTATTGCCGTTTGTGTTCATCTTCTGGCCAGTTGGCGGCCAAAAGGGCACTATGAATCCAGACCTTCCAAGAACAGTGAACTTTATGCTGATGATGTGAACTTCTTTGCGAACATTAGATGCAAACGAGCTCAACAGCCTCAAAAAATTCTACTACATCTGTTTGGGGAGTGTTCAGGTCTCAAGACCAAAATGTCAAAAACAGAATTTTCCCAATCAATAGTGGACAACAGCGTGGTGACTTCACTCATCTAAAACTTCCTTGAAAAGATAGGGAAAATCCCAAGAAAATATTTAGGCCTCCCTTTGCGCACCAGAAATCTGAGGAGTGGAAATTCAACCGTTGATTGATAAAATTGGGACATGATTGCCGAGATGGAAGGGAAGATTGCTATCTACTTTAGGATGTGGGACACTAGTGAAGACGGTCAGCCTATTTATCATCGAACATATATTTTTTTCCGGGTCATTTAAGATGAAGCTTCTTGTGGCGAGGCGAAACCCTGATAAGGTTTACGGAGGTCACTCATCAATTGACCAACAACATGTCTCCAAAAAAAAGGAGAGGTTTTGAATTACAAACCTAGAACATTTTGACAAGGGCTTTAAAGCTAAGGTGGTCGCGGGTCCGATGGAAACAAAAAGGGTGGGCCAGAGTAATATAAGTTGGAAGTTCCTTTAGTCACAAATTATACTAGGGCCTCTTCAATGCTTCAACAATAGTTGAGGTGGGAAATGGAAAAACAACACACTTCTAGTTAGCTAGTTGGATTAACGAGAATTTGACTAAGAACATTGCACCGACTCTATTCCATAAGATCAATAGAAAGTACATTACAGTACACAAAACTCTATTGAACAACAAGCGGATTGAACATGTTTGCCCTTTACTATCACATTCGGACATAACAAAGTATGTAGCATTTTTGGAGGGAATCAAGGAAATACACAACAGGATACGACGATGGAAGTTACATACATCAGCGCTGGATTGAAGAAGGTGTATACATGACAGTACAATGCCTAGTAGATTCATTTCCAGGGGACCTTTGGCAAAAATAGAATTATGCCAATATGGAAAGCTAGGGCCAAACCAAAATGTTGGTTCTTCGCTTGGACACCTCTACACAAAAAAGATTCTAACGGAAAACTTGAACAAACGAGGATGACCGAACTATACGGTAGGTTAGCTTTGTGGCGTCCAAAGGGAAACTCACACTCTTATACAAGAATTGATGTTTTACTAAGCAAATTAAACCTGGTCCTTTATTTGTAATTGGTTTGGTTTGATGACTATCAACACATAGTTGGTATGGGAGGTTCCATCGACAAGCCGCTGAAAAATCCTTCAATGAAATCATTATTAACTCCTGGTTGAATATTTGGAAAGAGAAAAATAAGAGAACCTCCCTACAAAAGAAGTTGCAACCTTATCAAGTAGCATCTCTTTGCCAGGATGATATATATATGGCAGTACCACTTGGCGCTACACCCGGATGTTTCTATGTTAGTGGTGTAATCGGTTATCTAGTTGTCCTTTCTGTGTTGTTCAATGTGTTTTTTTTTATTGTCGTGTGGTGGTGGTGTAGTGGGGGTTGTGAGGGTATTTATTAACCCGGTTATACTTTTGCTTCTTCTTTTTATATCGTCTAATAAAACCACGACAAATGTTTTGACATCTTTTTTTTAGAAAAAAAACTCAACATCTCGTCTCTTTTTTTTTTGCGAAAAGGATAAATAAATAAATAAATAAAAGTAGAAGGATCTGGAAAAAAATATCGAAAACGACACCTGCAGATCAGGTTCTGAATAAAAGTCGCTTTCGTGTGTAAAATAAACTGCATGCCACCCGGGTGTGGGCAGAAGCCCGAGCTTGGTACTCCATTTTCGATCAAACTGATTGGGGCCTTTTGGGCTACACGGGCGAAAATGCGCGGCGCCACTTTATGTGCAGCATCATCCACGCCATGTCGCCATCAGTGGCGAACTAGGAGTGATCGGCACGTTTGCGTAAACGAATCCGTTTCTGAATTTTGTCTAACACCAGACCGTTCCGTTCAGACTTCAAATGAGCAAACAGCAAAGGCAGCTAGCATCCTTCGGCCTTCGATAGGCCGAACCCGATAGCGTATTGTGGGCTGACATCGACCTCAGCCCAACCCCAGCTTTAGGCCCATGTCATTTATCTAGTTTTTAAACCGCGCGCGAACGAACCTACCACGATCGTGTTATTTGAGTAAATTAAAGTAGCATCATTCGTGTTCTTGGGCTTAGGAGTTGCCATCCACGGACCACGGTGCCATGGTTGTCAACAGCAAGTAGCCCGAGGCAGGCAACGCTTCCGTTGCGACACATCATTTGGCGTCAACGGAGACCAGCACCTAGCACGGACGGAGCAGGACCAGGAGAATACGGCGACAGACGAGCGAGACGACGGGGCGGGTGCGTGCGTGCCCCTCATCGCATGTTGCAAAATGAATGAGCCGCGATATGCCTGGGACGGAGAACACGCACGCACACATACACAGGCCATTCCCGGCCGGCCGGCATTGATGAAGCTAGACGACCTAGCCAACAACGATTCCAGCTCCCGGACGCGGAAAAAATGGGATCGATAATGACAAATTAGCTAGGGCGCTCTCTGCTCGATCGATCGACGACGCTGTCGCAACAGCATGGCAAATTGATTGCGCCATTCAATACCGGTGCATCGCCGTGCTTACACGTGTTGGCAAATAAACCCAAGGCGCGTGCATGCATGGCCCGCCTGAATCGAGAGCGACGCACTGATGCGCGGCGCCGGAGAGGCCGGACCGGACCCCAGCAGCAATTCTAAGCCAAGGGCGCGTCAGAAGGTGACACTCGTGATCTGATAGGTCCTTTTTTAGTAGTCGCAAAAGTTGTGAAGTCGGTGAGTTTCTTCTACCTTGTCTTGTAGAGAGCCGTGGAGTCGGGACAGTGATCAGTCCGAATTACCTGCAAGGTGCAGCAAGCAACCAGTGCATCGATGGGCTGCAACAACTGCGAGGGTGCGTGGCTGTGGGGAACGCTAGCTAGGTAGTACTAATATGGGCCGGCTCATCTCGTCGTCGCCCTCCGCTGTAGGCTGTAGCGTCTCTTAATTCTGGCAGGGGAATGGCAACCACCCGTATTAATAGAGAGCAATTGCAAGGGCCGGGCCGGGGAGGAGGCGACGCGAGCGTATGCATGCATCGCAACGTCGCGATTCAATTCAATGGCGGCCCCTACTGACAGCCTGCGCCCCGCAGGCAGCCTCTTAATTCTCCACCCTGAACAGCACGTACACCCTCATTTTGCATCGCATCGCGGACAGATCGATAATACTCCTACATTACATGCATGCAGTGCACTGATGAGGTGTTAGGTGTACACCCCCAGCCAGCCAGCCAGCAGAGTACCGCTGGCAGGAGGACTCTAGTAGTGCACACATCACAAAAGCCTCTGTTCACAAATCGACAACCGGCTAGCTCTTATACAACCGCAATCATGACAGATTTCACGAGCCAGATAATATTGAAGGCCTTAACTGAAGCAGGGAGCGAGAGAGGAAAGAATGAAAAGGAACAATCAAAGCAGTGACAGTGATATTTGCCTTAATTATCTTTACTAAAAAAATAGAGAATTAATGATCATTGAAGGCTTAACACCATTAATTAGACAGAAGTCAATACCCGAACCATTCATCATCCTCTGCTGCAAACTGCTACAAACTACAGAATGGGAGACTGCAAATGGGTGGCAAAAACTATGGATGGAGAGGTGGGGAGAGAGAGACACACACAGAAAAGAGGTAATGGAATTAATTAAACAACCGAGCGTGACGGCAGCAAGAGGAATGAGACGAGCATGGTGCGTTCTTGACTCCTCCGTTTCATGCAAAGCCTCGCGAGCAAGCAAGCTTCAAATCCTGTAACAGGGACGGGACACCTAGAGCAAGAGGAAAAGTTATCATGCATGCATGAGTGGCAGAGGTAGAGGGAAGGAGAGAGAGAGAGAGAGAGAGAGAGAGAGCTGAATAATGATCATGCATGGGTGATCGGACGGCGCAGCAACAGCGGCAGGTGAACCCCAAGCGGGCGGCACCATGGCAGCAGCCCGCCTCCTTGAATGGGCAGCATTGAAGCCCCCCAACCAACCAAGAACTCCGACGCGAACCAACGCCTTGAAGGGAATTCACTCCTCGCAGCAGCCAGCAGCAGGAAAGCCGCAGGCGGCCGGCCGGGGGCGAGGAGAGGAGACCTACGCGTGCATGCAGCCCGGCAGCATGCATGCATATGCACACACGCATCAATTCCATGGATCCATCGGCCGGGCCGGGGCTCCATCAATGGCTGGCGCAATTCAAGGCCGCCTTAATTTGCTCCACAGTGGTGCTGATGAGGCTGTTGACCGTCGCCACCGACTCGGCGTTCAGTTTCGACGACGGCAGGCTGCTCACCAGGATCTGGAACGCCACCGTCACCAGCGACCCAGCCGCCGCCGGGGCGCCCAGCGGGCCCGCAGCGCTCGACGACGACGACGACGACGCGCCGGGCCGCCCGTCGGGCAGGATGGTGAAGCCGGACGGCAGGAGCGGGATCGCGGACGGGTCCTCGCCGCTCATCACCACGTTGGCCGCCGGGATGTCGATCGGCGCGTACACCACCAGCGAGCCCGACGCGTCGGTGCAGCTCTCCTGCAGGATCAGCATGCTGTTCTGGCTCGCGTTCAGGCCCTACACACACACACACATGTGCATTGCCGCCACATGGCATCTCATCAGACATAATAATGGTCAATGGAGAGTAGCGCCACATATAAAACACGTGCATCCGCGGATGGCATTCGTTGACACGTACGTACTAGTGCACGGCACTAGTTAGTTGTAGTAGCAAATTCAGTCAGATCAGATGCACGCGCGACGCGAATGCGATGCTTACTCTGAGCAAGGAGATGCAGTTTCCAGGGTGGGAGCCGTTGGGGATGCGCGACACCTCCTGCACCGGGTTGCCGTGCGACAGCACGTCCCACTGCAAGCGACAAAGTAAAGGAGCAGGAGACGTGAGCGCGGTGAAGGCACGCTAGCTAGAATGCGACCCGACGCCCCTGCGGAGTGCGGACAGAATGGAACAACAATCAGAAGAAGAATCCTCGACGACGTGGCGTCGCAGCGGACCTGGGAGCGCGTGTGCTCGTCGCGAACGAAGGCGAACACCCGGTCGCACGGGACCGGCAGCCAGATGGACGTGGCCGCGCTGAGCACCACGCCGCTGGGCTGCCCCGGGTGCGTGCTGCGGTGCACCATGACGCGGACGCCCACGTCGTTGGGCCCCGACAGCGTCGTCCACCGGTGGAGCTGCGACGCGCTCAGGCTCGCGAAGAAGCTGCTCACCATCCGCTGCGACAGCTTCATCATGCTCCGCTTCCCTTCCGGCGTCACTGCAGTTAGTAGCTTTTCATGAGATTTACGTCCAGGGCTAAGCCAACCGACAGACATACAGTACGAGTATATGCATGCCGGCCAATTCATCAGAAACACACACACCTCCTGCAGCTGCAATGTCCCGGTGCGGCATGCCGGCCGTGGCAAGGCACGCGCACCGCTCGCACGCCCTCTGCAGCGCGGCGAGCCACCGATGCGCCCCGAACGCGGCGCCGCTGAGGATGAGGTCGCGGTAGAGCAGGTGGATGGGAACCCTGTCCTCGATCTCCATGTGCTCGACCCAGGTCACCTGATGAACGAATACGCGCACGAAAATGTCACGCGAGCCACGACTCCGTACCATATTACGCGCACGTGCAGCGTCAACGCACATGAATGGCAAATGCAATCGCAAAGCAAAAATGCACTTTAACTACAGTACCTTGGAGGAGCCATCGGCCATATCGGCGATGAGGCAGCCCGATGGGAGGCGGCACGAGCGCGACGGCGGCGCGCCGAACCTTGCGTCGCGCTGCAGCAGGTCCACCGAGATGTCGGCGATCGCCCACAGCCCGTGCTCGATCTGCCGGCAGTAGCGGAGGAAGCAGAACTCGCGCGTCGGGACGACCGGCGACATCACGTGCAGCTCCTCGTACATCTGCATGCGCCGCGCGACACGCACGAATAGACACGCAGGCAGAATTAGTGGTGAGTGAGATCAAGAAGGCAGACGGCCCGTGCGAACGTGACAAGAGGGAGGGATGGATCGGAGGGATCAACTGCTCTACCAGAACCAAAGACTCGCTCCGCCCGGCCATGCCGTTCACGAGGACGTCGATCGTGCGCGCCTTGGACACGATGGCAGGGAAGAAGTCCATCCAGTTGCTCTGCGAGAACAGTGACAACAGTGCACGTCACGCTTACGACGTGGTAGGAGCGAACCGTAATAATGCTAGATATATTATCACGTAACGATTCTCAACAGCTATTAATCACAGCAGCCCGGAGCAGAAAATAAAGTTACCGAGTCCATGAACATGTCGACGAGGCCGATGGCGCTCATGAAGACGAGGCCCGAGTCGCGGGAGCCCTCGACGTGCACGTCGGGGCCGCGGAACGAGCCCCCGGGCTTGGCGAAGATGCTGTCGTACGTGTCGACGTTGAGCACCTCGCGCCCGTCGGGGCCGCCGCCCGCCGTCTTGACCCACAGGTGCTCGCCGGCCTGCGCCATCCTGATGAGCTCGTCCATGGCGCGCGTCGCCATCTCAGCCATCATGGGCCGGTCCATCTCCGACACCGTCATGGGGAGGTGGAACGGAGGGTACCCCGAGGAGCCGCCGCTGAGGAGGTCGAGGTCCAGCGACGGGCCCAGCGACGGGCTGCCGAGCCCGCCGACGGACAGGTCCAGTGACGACGACATGGACAGCGGCTGCACCGGCGGCAGCTGCGTGATGGGGCGACCCAGGTACTTGGACGTCAGGCTGGACACCCGGTCAAGCTGCACATCACATGAAACGCGCGTGCCACGTCGTCGCCGTGTGAAACGAGAGCGCGATAAAAATGAGGAGGGGCGCAAATGCGCAATGGAGAATGCGAAGCGGCTTGCCTCTTCCTTGAGCCGCGCGTTCTCCATGCGCAGCTTCTGCTCGTCGAAGTAGTCGTCGGTGACGGGCGGGCCGCCGCAGGTGGGGCAGATGACGTTCCGGAGCGCCTCCCGCATGGCGATGTTCTCGCACCGGATCTTGTCGTTCTCCGCGCGCAGGAAGCAGTTGTCCTGCCGCTCGTGCTGCGCCTGCAGTACGCCCCCATCCAGCGGCCAAACAAACAATCGACACCGAAATTAATGGCCGTCATCTCGAACAGGAACGCGAATCAAATAGAGGACCAACACCAAAGGAAGTAACAATGGCAAGTTTACTATACCTTCATCTGCGTCCGGCGGTTCTGGAACCAGAACTTGATCTGCCGGGGCTCCAGCCCCAGCTCCCGGCTCAGCTGCATCCGCTGGTTCTCGTCCGGGTGCGGGCACTCCTTGAACATCCTGCGCGCACGCACAGGCACAGACAAACGCCGCCGCCATTTGAGCAAAGCATCCAAAACGAACAGATACAGGCTAATCAACCAGTAGATAAGGAAAGGTGCACGTACGCCTCGAGCTGCTGAATCTGGCGCGGGGTGTGGCGGTGGTATCTCTTCTTGCGGCGCTGGGCGTCGGAGCCGCCGTCCATGACGTCGTCGCCGAAGTCCATCGCGGCGCGCGCACGCCTCGCCTCGGGCGGCCGCTTGCTTCGAGCGCAATCCGGGCAGGGAGGGCTGGCGGCTTGGACTTGGCAAGCTAGTGGACTAGCGGCGGTAGCGGGCGGCTGGTACTAGTACCACGAGGTCTAGCTATAGCTAGCTCCTCCTCCGAGGCGCTATATAGCCTCGCTGCTACGCAGGAAATAGCAGTGGTGGTGGTAGCGGAGGTACGCAGCAGTAATCTCGCTGGTCCTGACGAAGCAGCACACTACAGCTCAGGAGGGGATCGAAGGGAGGCGCTCTCTCTCGCCAGGAAGAAGAAAGAGAGAAATGAAGAGAAGTGGTGCAGTGGTATCGATCAGGCCTCCGCTTGTTCCACCTGGGCTGGCGCCATTAATTCCGTTCCACCCTTAACTCCCGCCCTTCCCTTCCCCCCTCTCGCTCGCTCTCTGATGATGAGAGTGGACTGAGACAGGCCGGGCGGCAGCAGGCAGGGTATGACCGGAGACCTCGCTCTCGCTCGCTCCCTGCCTCCCTGGGTTTGCGTTGCTGCGCTGCGCTTTTGCCTTTGCGCGTCGGAACGGAAGGGGGGGACGACGAGGGAGGAGCGGTAGGCGGGGCGGAGTAATAACCGATGCGAATTAAGAGCCGGAGGAGTATTTAAAAGGGCCCCACCACCTCGGTTCGAGGCCGGGCCTACTGCTGCTTTCTTGGGTTTGGGTGGGAACAGCTGGAGCCATTTAAGGCCCAAACGGGTCGGGCCTGTTGACTTTTCCTGCCACACCCGTAAGCAGACAAGTACGATTCCAGCCCGCTTCTACAGTTCGCGTATGGTGCTCCACAGTACTCGTAGGAGTGGTATTTCTGTGCTGGCTACGGCTCTTAGGCTTAGCCCAACCTGTCAGATGTGTTGCGTTCATATACTGGAGTACTCCGATATGATGATATATACTAGAGCTGACGTGCAGTTCCAGGATCCTGTGTCACGAGAAGTAGTCTGCACAAAAATGTTTTGCAGGACACCTGGAGTCAAACGTCCTATTTGTTTGTTGCTTTCAGGGAGGGTTTAGGCGTGTTGGGCTCGACTTGTTTCAGCTTATTCTCTCTCACAGAACACTATTGAATTAGCCAAAACCAGCCGGAACAAACTAGTGCACAGTACTTTTGTCTACCAGGCGAACACACCCCTTATCAGCCAACCAACCGTGTTTTCCTCTCACAACAAACCAGCACCAGCCGGACCTATCAGCTCAGAAACCAACCAGCGAACATGCCAAAAATTAAATCCAAGACACCCTCAAAACAGGAATTAATCACTGTCATAATTAATTTACTGATTTGAGCTTCCAATAAGTAAATTTATTGTTGTTATCTGGCCGATATCCAATCCTACTGTTCGCAAAAAAAAGATATCCAATCCTACTGAGATCCACGATTTTCTTTCAGCTGGATCATTTGAAATTACTATTTATTCTAGCAGATCTTTAATGGCAAATAAAAAAAAACATCGCGCAATGCAACGCCGGTTCCATTTCCTGAACCATGCCTTGTTGGGCGGATTCACAAACGGGCCGGATTCTTCTGCCTCGCCCAGATCCGGCGCTGCGCTGCATGCAACGCAAACGCAACCCTGGAAAGAGACGAACCGGCATTAAATCGTTGGTGGGATTCCCAAATGCGATAATGGTATCGGGATCGAAAACCAAAAGACCGAACTCAAGACTTCCTTCTACGGGGTTGGGCTGTCCGGCCGGCTGGGCTTGGCTCCATCCACCGATTCCATCCCATTCCCATACAAGTGCAGCGGCAGACCATACATGCAAACCGGCACATGTTGGCACTTCCATGGCCACACGCCCCGATTTGGCGCACGCTGCACGCGTGCATGGCAGAGCATGCAGTTCGTCGTCAAGCCAGGCCAGACACCAGTTCAAGGTCCAAACTTGGGTGCACCAACCCAAACCCATGCATGCATGCAGAATTCAGGTGCTTCGTTCCAGCCCTAAGATTCTGAAATCTCGGCCCTAGGCCATTAAAAAAATGTGTCTCGCACGATCACGATGCGCTTAAATACATGCGTTTAAACGAGTTCGTCGCTTGACCAGCTTTCTTCGGAGAGTCTGTTTCCTAAGCCAGAGGCACTTGCTTCTCGCTTTGCTCCCCATGCGGAGGCGTGCCGGATTTTGACGACGCTTCCCAGTGGTAATCCAGCAGTAGTAGAATCAGCCTCTTTTATGACCCCCTACTAGGAGGGAGTGACACTGAAACATCGGAGGTGAAGACCGATGTGATGTGCATTGACTTTGAACGGGAATGCATAAATATACACGTACGGCATGGCAAGCTCCGATCCATTGGCTTTGATTCAAAATAAAAAGGAGTAATCATATGCATGCATTGATATGAATATGATACGTGCGACCGGCAGGTAAATTCATGGAGTATTCAAGTGTTTGAATGTCCTTTTCAAGTTTTCATTTCCGGAGGTGTTCATGAATTGATAGATGGAAGCCGGAATGGATCAAGTTCCGTCGTCTCTTAATTGTTCTGCTGGCCTCAGGTGGGAGAAAGCTCATTTTTTCCAGAAAAGAGGGACGTCCTACAAAAGTGTAATACTACTAATGAAGTGTTTATTAATACTCCTCTCGGCCCCTCTCATTGCCTTTTTTTTAAGAGTTTTTAAATAGATTCCAAATTTATTAACCGTGATCGTTGGCAAGTGTCTCACACATGACGAGTAGAACAGGTGTAGTACTACTGGTGGTACTAGTGACGTCGATTGTGAAACAACAAAACTAGTGGTGGTTCCCTTTTTTATGCTGGCAGTTCATCAGTAGCCTACAGTCTTTTTCTTCAAGGCGCTTCATACACAATCTTCATCATACATGATGCCACGCTGCATGTAGTAGGAGTATTAAAACTTCTGAAGAGAGGGCAGCATGCAGGGAGACTGCGAGAGCGAGGCCAGGGAAAAAAAAAACGGGAGTAGTCGTTGCTGGTGAGGAAGATACTCTACATTGAATAGCTATTTCTGGTTTCCATTTACTCCCAATTCATAGCCCCTCTTAAATGTTCTTGCTCTCACATCCTGTGCATATCGATTGAATTCATTTGGCCGAGTGCTTGGTGGATGGATGTATTTATCACGAATCATATCTCGCTCTGATGTGTGCAGTCTTATGACGAATGAATGAAAATCGATCGTCAAGCTATTTTTAATTGATTGATTGATTTAGGACAATTCGTTCGCGCTTGGTTGGCTCTCGTTCACCAAAAATCGAGCGAGCGCGGCCATGCAATATGCATGCATGGGGGCGTGAAGGATTTGCAAGTAGTGGTGACGACGCTACACGCGAACGTTGGTGCATGGGGATGCATGGAGGCACAATAATTTTCTTGTCCATGTATATCACGGCCAATGCAAAAGACCCAAGGACGTCTACGACTGATTGCATTATGATTCGCTTCGTTGTTCCGATTCATTTCCAGGGCTCCCCCTCCCCGCGCCACCGGACCGGACAGTACCGCAGGAAAGGAACCCAACCCAACACAGCAAGGCATAAATAAATGACGAAACCCATCCATTGGCCTGACGTCGTCCTCTCCATTGGCAGTGGTATGCGCCTGGCAGTGGTACGCGCCAGCGCCACACACCAACACACGGTGGAGAATACGGACGGGCGGACGGGGCTGTCTCCGCGTCGCCGTCCCTAGCCCTGGGCATTCGGTATTATTGAACCGAACCGAACCGATTCCTCGGTTCTTCGGTACTTCGGTTACTAGGGGCATCGGTACCGATCGGTTCTTCTGAAGAATCGGTACCGACCGAATTCGGTTTCGGTTAGTTCGGTTCGGTTCCGGTTTCGACCGAACTAACCGAACCAAGGCGCAGTGCAGCGCAGGGACTCCTGCAGGCGGCCAGGCGCAGCGCAGGTTCCTCGGTTTTTTCGGTTCCACAGGTGGAGAACTAGACAGGAACGGGAGGCGGCTCGGGGAACTCTCGAGGAGAAGTAGACGAGGCTCGGTTCCTCGGTTTTTTTGTTAATCGAGGAGAGGAACGGAATTAACCGAACAAAGTTCGGTTCCTATGAAATGAGAACCGAGCAGGGAACCGAGACTTCAGTTCTCGGTAAATTCGGTTCGATTTTCGGTTCTCGATAAAATTTGGTCAGAGCTAGCCGTCACCCGCCCTCGCAAAGTCGCAAGGCCGCGCACGTACGTCCGCCTCGCCGTCACCACGCCTGAGGGAGGAGAGGACGGGAGCAGGACAGCCGCCGGGTGGGTGCCGTAGCGGTAGAAAACTTCTCGCCGGATCGTGGGGCGCGGGACTCCGGACTCGACCCGATCGATCGTACTTGGCCCCGCGCTCCGGCCGGTTCCTCCGCGCGCAGCCGTGCAGCGCGTGCCTTCCGCTCGCGCGGTCCGGGGGCTCGTTCGGTGGCCAAAAGGGCGCAAGCGGACGAACGGAACACAGGCGCTCTGTCTCCCTCTCGGCTTGGGTTGGGTGAGTGATACAGGGATCGGACGGACGGCTGCTGTCCTCCGCTACGCGTGTACGGTGCGTGTCTGGGTCGAGATGCGGCTGCTGCGGCACGGACGCATGGTGTGGTCAGGACTGCCGAGTGTTGACTCGTCACAGGATGGGCCCGCGCCTGATAATGGTCGACGCATGACGCCGTGGCCCACTGGCAGCTGGCGCGGGAGACGCGCTCGCGCCGCAGTGGGTGGGGCTGCAGAACAATATATGTGGTCGGGTGGGACGGGCCTGGGTTGCATCTGCGAACAGGCCCGGAGCCTTGGACCCTCGTGGGCCGAAGGAATTTTAGCCCAACTATATAGCTCGGCCTTCCTTCTTTATACGTTGGCTTAGCGCCTCCTGTTTCGTATAGGTCCAGCTTTATTGCTTCAGTTTTTTTTTTACCTTTGACTAGAAAAGCCGCTCTATCGATGAAGCTGAATCTGTTTCGTGGACTGTTTGATAAAACAGCTTCCCTGGCCTGTTGTAACGAGTAAAATACCCATAATACTCTTTCTTTTTTTTATCCATTTTTTTATTCCCTTTATTTTTATTCTCTCTCTCCACCTTATCTCTTCTCACCGCGCGTGGTAATCTTCCTCCTCTCCGGCCGCTCTACGTGCGACATGCACGAACCGTCCCTGGTCACCTTGGCCTTTGCTCCCGCACCGCCCCGGGCACGTCGGCCCCTCCTCCTGCGCGCGTCGCCCCGGCCACCTCGGCTTTGACGCGACGGCGACCCATCGCCTCTGCTCCCGCTCCGGTGCCGGCCCCGTGGCTCGACCACTCCACCCCCACACGTGGCGTTGGCCTGGGGCCGCCCATCTCCACGTTGGGACCCACCTCCGTCGGAAGAAGCTGGTTGAACCTGGTTTTTCCAGCTTCAACATCTACTTTTTTGCATGTGAAAGCACATATTCCGAAAATTATGAAGTAAAGATGTTTCATGGAAACCATTGGTTAGAGAAGTGGAAAAACAATTTTTGCGAAGTTGTGCCCAAATCTATACCAAACAGGCCCTTACTCTCCTTGAAGAGAAAGAGAACGGAATGGCATCACCGCGGGAGACACTCATATGCACCGACCGATCGGGACTGTGGACTGTGCTGACCAGTTCTAGACTCTCGTCTTTTTGGCCTAACAATCCCTGTCTACCATGTGAATAATCAAAGATACATCATGAAACATCTTGTTTTGTATCACATGAACATGCCTAAATACACAATGGAACATTTAATATAGAGGGTGGTTGGGACGGCTTTGCTCCACGTTTTTTAACCAAACGGTTTCAACTCCACACACTCTGTTCAAGAAAAAAGAGTGAAGTTGTGAGAGCTCTTAAAGAGGTGCTCCACGATTTCCAGTTTTTTTTTTGGAGCTACTCCTTAGTAGAATTTGTGGAGCAGACTTTGTGCAGTAGTTCTAGACACCCTCATATACAGTGCGAATTACATCTAAGCGGCCTTGCCCGCTGGTCTTACTGGACAGTGCTTAAACAAAGCTTCTGCTACCTAAAAAAATATTCTCAGTCCGAACCCGCCTCGAAACATTAATTTTCTTTGTTTTTACATTGTAAAATAGCGGGCAGCCCGGTCCGAAATGCGAGGCCCGAACCTGCCCACTAGACGTACGGCTCTGTGCCTCTATCGCAGGCGAGCACCGGGCGAGGAGGCGCGGCTAGCTGCCCACGAAATGGCGTTTGGGCCAGGAAGATTTAACTGGGCTAGGACCACCACAAGTAGATATTAGACGAAAGTGGGCCGGCTGTACATTATATTGGACAAGAAATAAAACGTACGTATGCCAAACAAAAACAATACAGACGTCCATTTGGTTCCACTCAAAAAAAAGAAGACGTCCATTTGGTACGTACCCCAAACTCGACTAACTGGGAACTAGCACACCAGAACTGTTGGGTCCATCATTGTTCAACCCAATAATAGCATAAATAAAACTATATATTTGCCAAGAAAACTACGCGAGCTCTATCGCGTATCCGTTGCGCCCACGGGCAGGCTCGTCACTAGGCAAGCGTGGACTGTGCGACTGCACCGGGCCCGACTTGCGAAGTCCCGCATGTTACGCATTCTCTCTCTTCTTTTCTACTTCGATCATCTCAAATTATAAATCATTCTAATTTTTTTTTTGAGACAAAGCATATCAAGTACTTACTCGGTACTTATGTGCTCAATACTTTCAAAATGATTATGTATTTTCTCCTTTACAACATATAACTAAGTGCCAATATGTTTGGCAGCACACTTGACTTGTTGTCTTATGAGTTAACTTACTTTAAATGGTTATTGTTGTTGTCACCATTGTTAATTCCGGGTACAAATTTCCTTAACCTCTTTTTACCTGTTCCTTAAGCCTCATGACAAGCTATACTATAGTATGCATCTCTGATGACACCATAACTGTTTCTTTAGAGCTTTTCCACAATAATATTTCAACTGTGAGTGTTAGCAACTGCTGTGGATTTCACTACACATCTCGCTAAGACTTAACTTTTGTACCCTCAACTATTTGAGAGTACTTATTCTTTCTTACTCAGCATGAGGCCTATGATACTTTACAAAATTGCAAGACATTCTCAACTCAATTCCAGTGATCTATATCTGAACTGGACTTCTGCTAAAATATATTGGATATATAAACTACGTCAGGGTAAGTTCTCACTTGTACTTATACACACATCAAGTTTTCAACAGCTAAAGTATATGGAACCATATTCTTTTGATCGATCTCATATCGGTTTCTGGAACACTTAAAGTTTTCAAATCTATTACCCTTGACTATAGGAGCAGGTGTAGATTTACTCGCATGCATACTTTACTGTAACACCCCTGGTGTTACGAGCTTGTTTAGCACTGTGATTTAGGCTTAAGAAAAATTTCCGAAATGATTTTCTTGGATTTTAAAATTTAACTTATATTTAAAAGTGTCACTTTTGGCGAAGTATAATGAACAACGGGTTAATTAGTTCCTAGATGTTTTATTTCTACGAGTTAGTATGACGTATGGACGAGTGCGTAAAAATGCCTGCTAGCAAATAAATAGCGAACAATTTATTCTATTAGATTAAGTAGGAGAAGCAACTTTTATAAATAAAATACAATCCATTAATAATAGAACGATATATATTTATAGCCTTGGTCTAGTGACATGCTTAAGTATAGGCTCGTTTTAGGCCCTATGTTAAGTTGATAACGTATCCGCGACAGCTGCCCGTCTGGCCGCTTCATAAATTTGCATGGTTGGTGTGAAACACGTTACAGACGTGAGATAGCGCATCAGCTTAGCAGTCTTCATTTACTTTTCCGGGCGCGGCTTCAGCGTACTCGCTTTGCTTTGCAATTATGCAACGTATCATCTCCCGTTGTGGCTCTGCACCCCGGCGCATCCGTTGCCTGCGCCCCTGTCTTCTCTCCCTCGCTTGCGTTGTGTCTAAAATTTTAATGGGAGCACGTGGCTCTACCGTGTCCACGCCTCATTGCTCCCTCTCCCTGCGCTCCTTCTTGTGCACGCCAAGGCCGAGCTGTTGTCTGTCTCTGCTTTGCTTGTTCTTGACTGTCTTGCTTGCCTCTGTAGCTGTGGTCTTATCCATGCCAACCAGCATGTCCTGTCGGCCATGCTGCGCCACGTGCGTCTCTACCCCATGCCCTGTTCTCGACGTCGCCGTGGCTCGCTGCCGCTGCTGCCTCGCACACTTGTGCACTCTTTTTCTCTCCCTTCTTTTTTCGGCTGCCGTGAGGAGGCGTCCCTGCTCCATGCCCGTAGTAGCCATAGTGTCTCGTCGTGGCCGCTGTCGGTCGGTCTGCTCTGACTTTATCTGGTGAGCTCGCTCTTAGCTCCTTGCTATCCCTCGCGTGCCAGCCTTTTTCTTTGCCTCGTCCGCTCCCCTCCACTGCTTGCCTCGCGCCGACGTCCCCGGTGTCCGCGGCACAGCCATGCCCTTGCTCATTAGCCCGTCCGTCTGCGCCGAGCCCGGCCACCGCCTCTATCGCTGCACCTGTCCGTCGTTGCCTGTTGCTACCCCCACGACCGCTCTAGACTGTTGCCACGCTCGTGTGCCCACAGCACTGCCCCTCCTTTCTCCTTCCCGCTGCCTCACGCGAGTACCCACCCATGACCGTGACCTGGTCGGCATCGACGCCTTGTCGAGCTGCCTCCTTCCTCCTTGTTCTAGAGCCGTGATTCGCACCCTCCAATGCGCCCCGCCATGGCTGTGTCCACCGATGCAGGTGTTGCCCTGCTGTACATCCACCGGGGGTCACGCGCCGCCGCGCCTAGAGCGCCGCCCATGTTGCCCGCACCGCTCCCCCTCCGCTGCTGCGGTCTCGCAGCACCACCGCCGTTCACCTCCCGTTCACCGGAGCCACGCGTAGCTTCGCCTGCCAATCCACTGCCGCATCCCACGACTGCCACGCGCGTGCGTGGCCAGGGTGCCATGGGCCGCCGTTGGCCATGCCGACGGCGCTAGCGTACATAGCCAGGTCCGCCGCTGCCCCCGCACGCCGCCCTGCGGCAACACCACCACCGGCGAGCTGCTCCTTTGGCCGGCGGATGGTCTTCCCTACCGCGCTCTGCTCTTGAGGAAGGGAAAAGTTGAGGAAGCACGAATAGACGTCTTTATCGGGTTTATTTTGTAAAAAACGCTAGACTCATAGGTTTACAAATAAGGGCGTGGTTAATTTCAGGTAAGCTGAAGGGCCCTTTCGCAAATGTGCCATCGCCTCCAGTGCCACACTAGGCCGCGCTCGTCTACGCGTGGGCTGGTCTACCGCGCTGGGCCGCTTGGGCAACGTTTCCGTGATGGGCTGCGCTCGCCACGCCTAGGCCGCGCGTCTGCATGGGCCGCCGGTCTCTGTTGGGCCACGCACGCCCGTCCCCGACTGAGCCGCCTACGACTGGTCCGCCATGCGTTCGTCGGGCTAGGCTGCCTTGGCCAATGGTCCAGGCCATTGGGCCGAAGTCGTTGCCTCCAGCCTTTTTGATTTATAGAGCGAATTCTAATTTAGCTTGTAAAGTAAATTTGTAAATTCAAGATAAAACTGTGTAGGTGTCCAAAAATTATAAAACCAATTTTGTTAGGCTCCTAAAATCATGATCTATCTATTAGCGTATTTCTTTCATCTAGTTTGAAGATGTTTCTAGGGTTGCTCTAATTAATTTAGAATACTTAATGTTGTAAAAATACAAACTTGTAGGAATTTCCGTGATAAATCGGTGATAGTGTTGTTTACAAAAATTTTATAGTAAATTACAAATATTATTAGCTGCTCACTGTAATTTTTGTAGCTTTGGAATACTTAGTTTGCTAGATAGACAATGATGCCCTATTTCGAATAATGATTAAATCGATAGAATGAAATAAAGAAATAACTTGGGTTTATATAACTAAAATAATTATTGGGAAATAACGTCTTATTCGATAACATGGATACATAGATTAGTACGATAGTTGTTAAAACTAGCTCATTAACTTGAAAGGCGTAAATCGTATTTTTCGAATCGCGGTTGCAGTTGATTAATTACGTCTTTGCATTTGCATAGCATTGCATATCATAATAGGGACGTCGATGGACCACGGAGTCATCGGGAGTCGCTGGAGAAATGGTGCTTTTGGAGATTGAGTCGCCATGATAAAAAGCTAACTTCTGATTATATTTTTACCCAGGCAAGTCCTGGTGCATAACCGCTACTTTCTGCACTTTAAATTATATTTGTGCATTAAGTTTTTAGGAGTTGAATAAAACCCACTTATATATATATATGTATATATATATGTATATATATATATATATCTTTATCCTGTGAGTCTTACTAGTATTACATGATCGTATAGAATGCTATGCTATAGGACTCCGATAGAAGTCGAGTGATTGCCTGCCACTCGTGAGAGATAGAAACAATATTACTGTATTATTATCACTTAGAAAATATAAATGGTAGAAAGGAAAAATGGTGATCAGGTAGGGATATGGTTTGGGTATTAGTGGGTGTAAGAGGTTGTGTCACCGCGGTCGTGGGGCATAGCTTGGTTACACTGCGTTCGCTGTCTGTGTCAGTTAAGGACCGGCCGTTGCATAAGGCTCTAGGCAAGTCACAGACTTATTATCCCGAGCACATACTTGGATATGGGCGCTTGGAAGACTTGTTACTTGTCATGGGTTCTGGCTCTTTCCGGACCGACTGTCTTGGTGGTTTTTGGGTTAGGAGGTCCTTGCACTGCACTGAGTCTAGGACTCAGGGGCAGGGGCTTAGAGTCCTAGTTTGGACGGGGACCTAGACCCCGTGATAGGAGGGTAGTGGGTTGGTTCTGCTTGTACCTTGGGTACAAGCGGGGCATGTGTTTTTGGAGTACCCAGCTAGGGGCATTGATTTATGAATCGCCGGTGTTCTGGTATGGCTTGTCTATGGTTTAGCATCGAAGTAAGAACTGGAATATGAAAGACATAAAAAGAAAATCTAATTGCTTACCACTTACTTGAAGTAGCACAGGTGCTTATATAGAATGGTTAGTTAATGAACTAACGCACTGCTAATAAAAATCGAATATAAGGACGCACTTTTAGTAATGCTCCTGTAGATGCAATAAACCCACAAGCCAGATAGCCTTGCATATCCTTAGAGTCTTTTCTTTTCTTCTGTTGGGTAAGTCTTGCTGAGTACAATTGAGTACTTAGGGTTTTATTCCACCTGTTGTAGGTGACAGGTGGAGGCTAGAGCTGACCTTTGTGTGTGGATTCCTCCTTGTGGGCTCAGAGAGGATTTCCTTTACGCTGCGATCATAGTTTTATTTGTAACTCTCACCAAATGTTTTTATAATAGAAAATTTTATAATCTATTGTCATAATTTATATATTGATGCTTCATCTTGTCATGAATAGATATTTATTTTTGCTGTAATTCTGATCACACGTTTATATTCCGCTGTTCAATTAAATTATTCATAACTCTGATAATATGATTACATTCCGTTGTTATAATAATAAATATTGTACTCTGATGTTGTGTTAAAAGTGATGTAAGAGATGGTTAAGAATGATGTAAGCTTTATTCTCTTATTTATGATCCTGATGGAAAAATATGGATTTTTGGGTTCTCCCCTAGGGTGTGCCCGATGAAACTACGTAATTTGGTATTCTCCCCTGAGTACTTAGTGTCTAATGAAAGATAAGTACTCATAAGAGGCATTAGATTAGGTGGTTCTGCCACATTTACTTCTTTAGAATCTTTTCTAAGTATGCATTTACGATAGTCCTAATACCTTATTTTCTTCTATCCCGATGAATTTTGATTCCTAGAACCAATAACACTTCACCAAGATCATTCACATTAAAACTAGAGGACAAAACTTCTTCTTCTCCAATAACAGATTAACATCACTACTAAGGAGTAGAATGTCAGCTATTCACAAGATGTGAAAAATGAATTTTCCATTCTTAATCCTTGCATAAACGCTATCGTCCTTCTCATTTTCTTTAAAACTCAAACTTTCTTGTTGTTTTTCATCAACTTCAA
The DNA here is from genome assembly GCF_019320115.1 of Miscanthus floridulus. Classification (NCBI taxonomy): domain Eukaryota; kingdom Viridiplantae; phylum Streptophyta; class Magnoliopsida; order Poales; family Poaceae; genus Miscanthus; species Miscanthus floridulus. The sequence continues at coordinate 124,710,070 of NC_089586.1, read as the reverse complement.
TACTAATGTCTAGAGACATACATTTAACCCATAAATAGATTTCTATAGGTGGCATCCCATATGTTCTTTTATTTCATGACAAAACCTTTTGGATTGTGCCACGTAATCGTTTTCATATAAATCCCCGTTGAGGAATGCCATCTTTACATCCATCTGATGTAACTCTAAATCATAATGTGCCATTAACACCATTATGATTCTAAAAGAATCCTTATATAAGACTGGAGAGAAAACTCTCATTGTAATCTATTCATTCTCTTTGCATAAAGCATATTGCCATAAGTCGTGCTTTATATCTTTCTACATTCCCTTTGGAGTCACGTTTTGTCTTGTAGATCCTTTTATAGCCTACTATTTTAGCTCCATTAGGAATTTCTTCTAAATCCCAAATATCGTTGGTATTCTTCGAATTCATTTCAACTTTCATAGCTTTTTGCCATTTAAACGAGTAAACGCTTCTCATGGCTTCTTCAAATGAGGTGGGATCACCCTCCATTTGAATTTATTTACTAACATAGACTTCATAGTCATTGGAAAAACTAGTTTACTAATTTTTTGAGACCTCAGCTACTGACACTTTTATATGGGGCTGTTGTTGCTCTTCATTGCCAAGAGGTAATTGATTCTATAGGCTCATGTATCACAAGATCCTTGTTTATATTATTCATCTTCTTCGAAGAGCCAACAACAGGTGTTGTATTACAACATCAATAGGTATTAAAAAACTTGTCACTCCTGAGTTACTGGAGTGGGCACGTAGTCCCTCTTCTCTTCAAGTCTTAGGTCTCTATATATCTCTATATACCATGCTCCCCTAGATCTTCTCATGTTTTCTAAAGATAGTATATCTTCAAATTTCTTATTTTAGGTTTAATCCATTCTAACCTCATCTGGCTCTTTAAGCACCACCTTAACATCTTAGAGGCTGACTACGCTATCTTTCTGTTAGAACCTTAAAAGGTCTAGGAATTTAGCTATTTCTCTGCTTATAGGTATCATTGTTGTAACCGTTGTACTCCTCTGATGGTTACATTCATCTTAATTAATCTTTATCTCACTCTTAATGAAGAGTATCACATTCATCTTAATTAATCTTTATCTCACTATTAATGAAGAGTGTCTTTCTTAATTGATCTTTATATTCTCTCCCTCGAAATATGGCATAAACTTTACTACCATAATTTCGATAACTATTCAGAAAGCTTGTAAACGAAGAGACACTTATAACTTACTTCACTCACATGATTATGTCATGTAAACAAAGTTATTTCTTGATCCGTTTAGGAGTACACTTTCCTTAATTCGTTTTAAGAATTCAACGAGGTCTTTCATTAGCAGTACTTTTGCAAGTCACGCTTATATTTTTTTCTTCTCCTTTGATTAGTATTGACCATGACGATGCATTTTTATTGTGCCACGGTCAATACTGAGACAACATAAGAGCTACCTAAACTTCTCTCGCTATACGGGATACAAACATGTGAATCATAACAAAACTTCTGCCATGCAGGATTGACTAGCATAAATACTATGCCAAAACTTCTCCCCTTGCGGGATACATCTATACGAAAACTTAGTCATAACGACTAGAACATTCAGTTATACTTTATTTTCCAATTAAATCTTCTCATTGGTTTTAATTTAATTAAAAATAGTAAACTAATAAAAAAAATGTCCTGAACTGGCTTGTCTCAAGCCTTTTCACTCACATACCCCAGCATTGCAGCCTATTGGCATACATCCGAGTGATCTTGTCGGTAAAAAAACATACAATATGCCTCTGCATCAATTCTATATCACCGTTAGGTAGAAAATAAAATTGATGCATTAAAACTCATAAATTAACTGGAAATCCATATAACTACTCTTCAAAATTAAATTCTCCTGTTGGTTCGAATTTAATTAGAAGATAATTAACTTCATTTAAGTGGAAACTTGATAACAAAATACATTATTTTAGTTCAGGAACATTTCTCGGTCCTTATCTACTCTCTAAAAAATTGACCACGTTGGTGTAAAATTTATCAGAGATTTAAACCTCAAATATGAACTCATTATAATATTTTCATCATCAACATTGGTCAGAAAATGACAATACCATAATCTGACTTAAACAAAAATGGACTACTCCTCCAATTTAAAATTTTCCGTTGATTCAAATTTAATTAGAGGATAAACTTAATCATAATTTACTAAATACAACTGCTCTTTAAATTAAATTTTTCCGTTGGTTTGAATTTAATTAGAAGATAATAAACATTAAACTTTGCAGCGGAAACATAAACATAATTTATGAATTTTACAAATAGGAAAAACTCCTCAAAAACTAATTTTATTTGAGACAATAATCAATTTCTAGGAAAATCCTAAATTCACTGAAAAAGAAAAAAAAAGGAAAGGGCTCAATTCTTCACTGTTTACTCGGCCCGATCGCGGAGGCGGCCTGGCCCAACTACGCGCGCGCCCACGGCGCCTCCCAGGCCGCAACCTGGGCCTAGGCTGGCAAAGCCGCCCGCTGCATGCTCCTGCCTAGGCCGAAAGCTGGTCCGGTTGATCTGCGCCATCTATTTTCATTCGACTGCCACGCGGTGATCTCGGGCGAATAAAACCTCGCGCGGCGTCGTCTTCCCCGAACCCTAGATCATTTGGGTCTCCCTCTTCTCTCTCTGTCTCCCTCTCCTCTCTCAGACCGCAGCCGAGCGGAGTGACCGAAAGTGCCCGCGGTGGAGGAATGGCGCCGTCACCGGCCCTCTGCCAGCGCGCGCGCTCCCCAACGGGTGAGCGCGCTGCCGTCGAGCGTCCTGGCGGTGGTGCCCTTGCGCAGCATGTAGCCGTGGCCTAGCGCGACGTGTAGCCGGTGCTCGCGATGGAGGAATGGCGCTATCGCCGGCCCCCTCGCCGACGAGCGCGCTCACCCACCGTCGAGTAGCCTAGCAGCGGTGCCCTAGTGCAGCGTGCAGCTGTGCCTCAGGGCAGCGTGGGGCCGATCCCAGAGTGCTTCGGTGAGTGGAGGCCGACGAGGTAAGCCACCTCTCTAGCCCTTCCCCTTTCCCCCTTGCCTTCTCTCTGTTTGGATCTTCTTTTTCCTCTTCTTCTCGGAGCAAGTTCGATCTAGGGTTAGGGTTAGGGTTAGCCTTACTGTTCATCTTCCCCATCAGTCTTTGCGGGTTAGGGTTAGGGTTCGAGTTGTTCTCGGAACCGAGACCCCTTCTTCGCTCTTTTCTTCACCTGATTAGGGTTAGGGTTCACATCGAACCCTTTGTCTTTCTTTCTTTCGATCCGAACCGGATCTATCTCATCTCCTTCTAAACTATTACTTCCCCTATCGGATCTACGCCTAGAGCAGCGTCTCTGATACCAATGTTAGATTCTTAGGATCATCTAGGTGTAGATTAGAGGATGAATCAGGTACTTGTTTAGTTCAATTCAACCTATAACTTGATATAGAGAGGGAGACAGTGAGAGAGGGGAATGTAGGAGTGGCTGGCCGTCATGGTGTAGACGTCTGGCATGGCGCAGAGGCTGTGGTGGCGCTTTCCATCGCTGGCAGCACCCCTCTCGATCGGTCTAGGTTTGTGGAAGTAGGTGGGGCGCCCAGCGGCTCAGTTGAACCTCGTGTCATGCGCCCTAGCCCCCACCTCCTTCTATATGGTGCCGCGCGACAGGGTCCAGCAACCTTGGTTTGGTTGGATGCCCCCAGTTAGAACACTGGATCAAGGCCCGACTCGACCGTTGGACCGAGTCGGATAAGATCAACACTAACACTACCCAGGCCAGTGCGTCGACGGCGCCCCAGCAGCTGCGCATGCGGCTTGTGGTGGTCGCTGTCATCGTCAGCAGCATGTGCAGCGGCGCCGCTAGTGCAGCAGCCGCGCTGCACAACAGCTCCCCGTACTGTGGGAGGCTCACCTCCGCGGCCGCCGCGTCGATCAGCATCACGCACCGGAACAGCCACGTCGACTGCCACAGTGCAATTTGCATGCATGTATGAGCAGAGGAGGGCATGCACGAATTTTTTTTATGCATGAATGATGAATGAATCGCGCGAGCATGTATACGCACGCATCGTGAACGGTAAACTGGGCAGAACCTACGTAGTACTAGTACGTACCTTGGTGCAGGGGGTGCCGTTGACGATGAGTGTGGCGACGTCGGCGATGGCAAAGACGACGGCGTTGATGAGGGCCCACAGGCAGACCACGAATAGGATCGGGACAGCGACAGCAGGTGGAGTCGTCGTCGGTCGTCTTGTTGTTGTTGTCCGCCAGCATGACGGCCAGCGGCGGCGAGATAGACAACGAAGAAAGCAGGCTTCACGTCCACGTCCACGTCCACGTCCACGTCCACGAGCATGGCCATGATCTGCTTGACGACCTTGTCGTCGTCAACCGGGACAGGGACAAGCACGACTGGCAGCGGAGGCGACACCTTCTCCTTGTCCTTGGACACCGGCGGCAGCGAAGCAGCAGCTGCAGCAACCTGGTTGTCGCCCATGGTCACCGTACCTTGTTGTCGTTCACCTGCAGCCGGGCGGACACGTTCAAAGGGATGGGACGGATCAACGGATCATGCAAGGCCGGAAGCGGGAGCACGATGATGCACATGGACTCACCGGTGGCTAGCTACGGGAGGATCGCCGGCCGGCCGGATCGACTGCTTGGAATGGAATGGATCGCCGGATCGACTGCTGCAGGATGACGACGATTACCTGCTGAGATGCCGATGATGAGATCCCGAGTGCAGTTGGAGGCGCCAGGGTTCAAGAACTGGGATGGCTCTATAGTCCCGTTCGCTTTGCTGAAAAACAAACGTGCCTGATTTGTTGGGAGAGAAAAACACTGTTCCAACTAAAAAACAAGTTGAAAGTATGGATTATAAGAGAAACGAAAAGGATATATATATATATATATATATATATATATATATATATATATATATATATATATATATATATATATACACACACTACCCTATAGCTGCCTACAAAATAACTTATTCTGTAGCTACTTTGAGTTACGATAATTACTATGTTAATTTACGAGATTATAGTAACTCCTTACTGAGTAGTTTACTATAACATTATGGTAAATATCCTCATTATTATTATTATTATTATTATTATTATTATTATTATTATTATTATTATTATACGCGTGAGCGTGTGAACCCTACCCACCCATGCATGCATAGCCTACTACTAGTGCCCACCACCACCAAGCTACCTGCTGCTGCTTCAAGTCGAAGCACTGTGCCTGCTATGTGCTATGGTAGCTAGGCATTACACGCGGACGCGTCGATGCGACAAACTGCATCTATATGATCCGTCACTTTCCCTAGCTATACTTACTTTCTAGGCCAGTCGCTTTTATCTTTAATTAATTTATTTGCCAATAATCTAGAAACCACTTATCTCAAAGTGCATTTCTGAATCTCAATGTAAGTCCCCCTCAATCCCTTAGACCGTCTCCAACAACCGTGACCCAAAATGCAAGATTCATTTATCCTTTGAGTAGTGCTACAGGCAAATGGTTCAATACCTATGTTGGGTTCATAAACCTGGGGTCCCTCGTGGATCGGCTTCACAACAAAGGCTCGACCCAAGCAGACAACGCGCAACTCATGGGTCGGCCCAAGTATCTGAACAACAGGTCAGAAGGGCGATCTAATCACCGAACGGAAGGTCTGGCCGAGGAGGAGTGACGCCCGTTTTCCGACTTCGGCCTACCTCTCCGACCGGAGGGCTCACTTCGGCCTCCAGCCCACCTCCGGACGGCCTCTCCGACCGAAATGCCTGGCCAAAGCACTACTTCCGACTCCGACCCCACGTCTCCGACCGGAGTATGCAAAAACCCTGCTCACCGCTCTTCTCCGACTGGCACAATCAGAGCCAACTAGGACCAACTGACCAGGGACGCTCGCTCAGAAAGGACCAGGGAACGAATGGAGAAAGTAAAGCAAGGCGCACAAAGTCAAACCACGATACCAAGGATCGTACCCTGTACACCTACAGAAATAGTACTCTGTAACCTCCCTGACATAAACAGTGTTGTAGGCGCCGACATTTTCCCTACAGTGTTGTGGGTGTCATTAACTACCATACGGTAAGGCTCCCCACATGCCTCTGAGCATCGACAGTATTGTGGGCGCCGGTATTTACCGTACCGAGTGAACATGGTGAAACTCCTCACATGCTGTCGGTGTTTCGGACCGAGGGGTCCTCAACCGACTAGTGAATTTGAGCTGCGTGCCCCTAATCCCGGATGGTGATGCAAAGAGACACAAGGTTTATACTGGTTCAGGCAATCGAGGCCCTACGTCCAGTCTGAGAGATCGATCTTGTATTCCTTGCACCGAAGTGCTAGTAGTAGGGGGTTACAAGCACGGTGAGAGAGGGAGCTAGTCCTAGGTCTCGGCGAGGTGTCATATGGGCTGCTTGAGATGTTGCTCTCAGGCGGCTGGGATGTGTCTGTGTGTGTGTTACCAGGTGTTCTTCTCCGTCCGTCCTCCCCTAAATGGCCTAAGTCCTCTCCTTTTATAGTTGAAGGGAGGACAAGGACAATACATGTGCTAATTATACGGCGTCGTGCCAACAGGGGCGGCATGGCCGAGCCCTATGGCCTGCTCCTATGGCGGCGTGGTCGTCGGACTGGTCCATCCTTGGAGCACTGGGGTGGCGTGGTGGTCACATCCGATCCTGTGCGTCATGGGAGCTCCAAGACTGCCTCGGAGTGGATGCGGCGGTGAACGTGCGAGCCGCTGTGGACTAACTGTGCACGAGGCCGAGGCTGCACCACCGTGGAGGGGCCTCAGCGGACATGAATCCTGAGATAGCCGAGACCCTGGTGCATGGTGCTGAGGCCCAGAGAGAGCGATTGACCCGGTGTGCCGGCTTGAAGATGGCGATGACCCGGGCCTGGCCATCCATGTCGTGTTGTTTTCAAGGCGGGGATCGCAGGGCATAGTGTGGTGCGGGCGCTGATCGTGTGCACAGCGTCAGGATACAGTGACCGGTAATCCCCGCCATGCCTTGTCCTAGCTGGTATGGTGCTGATGCGCCCTCATGTCCCGTCGGCCATTCTGTGGTGTCGAACCATCGTCCGACTGAGATTGTGGGAGTGGTTGACATATTAATGAGACATGACGTGCTGTTGGGAGGGTCGGTCGAGGCGGGGGGCGATGGGCTATGGACAAACCGGCCTCGAGCGATATGGAGAATGAGGCCTTGCGCGAGATGGAGAATGAGGCCTCGTGCGAGACGGAGATCGGACTCCTTGCCGAGGCCTTCCGCGAGAGGCCTCGCGCGAGGCGGAGATTGCACTCCCTGCCAAGGCCTTCCGTGAAAGGATTCGCGCGAGGCGGAGATTGCGTCAGGACACCGAGACCTCCTATGCGGGGCTCGAGGTGGGGCGGAGAGCCTGGTAGGCTCGGACATGGTCGGTGAGGAGCCTATGGCTTAGCTTCTAGCTTTGCTTTTTGGGGGATTTAAGTGACCCTTTTGATGTTTGCTTGGGGTACCCGGTTCTACGGTACCCAACAGTAGCCCTCGAGCCCCCGGGGGAGTGCGTGCACTCTCCCTAGGGGTTTGCCGAGGCTTGGTTTATAGCCGTTCCCATAGGAATTGGGTTTTGCTTCTTGAGGTTTCGGTGGGTGCGTGCGAGCGCACCCGCCGGGTGTAGGCCCCCGAGGCCCTGGAGGAGTGAAGTTACTCCTCTAGGGTTTTTTTCGTTTTCATGTTTGAGTGAGGAGTTTTTATCGTATTTGTCGAGCCCACAAGTGTAAGTTCGGGTCGCGGGGGTCTCGGCGAGGTTACAGGAAAAGCCCTCTAGCCTCCGCACAGAGCGAGAGGTCCGTCAGGGGTCCCCTAGCTTTTGGTACGACCCTCACGCTTCCTTTTCGCTCGGAAGGAGGGGTGGAATGTGCCAGGCTACCCTCGATGGGCACAAGCGTGGACACTTCCGATGAGCTGTTATCAGGTGAGTCCGAGTGGAGGCCCATGCCCCGTTCGCTAGGGGATAGCTAGCAGTCTAGAGACATACTCCAAGAGTACCGGAGGGTTTCTCTAGTGGGTGCCGAGGCTGTTCGCTGGGCCTCGGTGGCTCGGTGCCTCCCTACAATGGGATCCCATTTGGAGACTTCCCTGCCGGTCTCAGACACGACTTAGGATGCCTCAAGCGATTGTTCGCTCAGGCCTCAGCCATTCGTAGGCTCGCCCCGAAGTCGTCCCTGACTCTGTTGCCCTAGGGCGGCTGTCAAAACCTCTGGGGGCCCAGCCTTCGAACCCCTGGACTGTAACGGGCTCGGTGCCCTTTATCATATTCGTAACAAAACTTCTAGCGCGGACTTAGACCGTTTGTCTTTGTCTTGGGTGCAGGAAGAGCCCTCGAGCCTCCGCCTAAAGCAAGAGGGCGATTAGGGGTCCCCTAGCTTTTTTTATTCGACCCTCACATGTCCTTTTCGTTCAGACGGAGGGTTTGTTTGCCAAGCCCATTCGGGTGCGAGCCGAAGCCGCCTGGTCTCGGCATAGTTGTAGGAAGAGCCCCTAGCCTCTACACGGAGCGAGAGGGCCGTCGGGAGCTTTCTTGACTTTTTATACGCCCCTCGCGCGTGAGGGTTTGTTTTGCTGAGGCCCCTTTGGGCGCAAGCCTGGGTCGCGGGGTCTCGGCATATCTACAGGAAGAGCCCCCTAGCCTCTGCACAGGGCGAGAGGGCTGTCAGGAGCTCCCCTGTCTTTTTATACGACCCTCACACTTCCTTTTCACTCAGAAGGAGGGTTTGTTTTGCCGAGCCCCTTCGAGTGCGAGCTGGGGTCACTAGGTCTCGGCAAGGTCGCAGGAAGAGCCCCCTAGCCTCTGCACAGAGCGAGAAGGTCGTCGAGGGTTCCCCTGACTTTTTGTGTGACCCTAATGCTTCCTTTTTGCTTAGAAGGAGCGGTGGAATGTGCCTCGCTACCCTCGGTGGGTACGAGCGGTGGCACTTTCGGTGAACTATTATCGGGTAAGTCTGAGTGGAGGCCCGTACCCCATTTGCTAGGGGACGGCTAGCGGTCTAGAGACACACTCCAAGAGTACCAGAGGATTTCTCTAGTGGGTGCCAAGGCCGTTCGCTGGGCCTCGGTGGCTCGGTACCTCTCTACGGTGGGATCCCATTCAGAGACCTTCCTGCCGGTCTTGGACATGACTTTGGGCGTCCCAAGCGTTTCGCTTGCTTGGGTCTTGGCCCCGTATAGGCTCGCCCGCGATCGTCCCTGACTCTATTATCCTGAGGTGGCTGTCGAAACCCCTTGGGGCCCAGCCTTCGAACCCCTAGACCATAATAGGCTCAGAGCCTGGTTCCTTCATATGAAAGGAATAGGCCGGGGGGAATATCTTCCCTATTGGCCCGGCAATGGCTGGCGTGCCTTTTAAGGTGGTTTTCTGGGGAGGTGAAACGACGCCTGCTGCCGTAGTGGCCGAGCATGACGTGGTGGATGGGACGTAACTGTTCTCGCATTTAATGAGGAAGACGTGGGCGCATGGGCTGGTGAAATCGGCTCTTGGTTAACTGCGCCGGATCGGGGGGAAACTTCCCCGATTTCATCGCCCGTTCATTTTGCCTTCCCCCTGCATAAATACTCGAAGAGTCTTGCCCCTCCTCACCTTACCTTGCCTACATTAGCTCTGCCTCTGTCGAGCCATCGCTAGAGCAGTGGGTGCCAGGAGGAAGAGGGGAGAAGAGCGAGCCTAGGGAGAAAGCAAGAAAAAAGCGAGAGCGTGGGAGAGAGAGAAAAACTCACCGCTGCATCCGATCCCTCCATCGCACTCATGGCCGGCGACATCATCGTTGTCGAGGCAGACCCCTAGGATCCGTCGGACGTTACCAAGGAGATGCTTCAGTCGCTTGTGGACGGTGGACTCCTTCACCTGGTGATGGACCCTACTAGGCCGGAGTGGATTGCTCCATACGACAAGCCAGAGCCAAGGCCTCGCGACGGCTACATTGTGAGCTTCGTCTCCTTTCACGAGCGCGGCCTCGGCGTCCCGGCGGATCGGTTCATGTGGGCGTCCACAACTTCAATCCCAACTCCATCGCTCAGGCAGCTATCTTTGTTGCCGTCTGCGAGGGGTATTTGGGGATTGCTCCCCATTAGGAGTTGTGGCTCCACCTATTCCGGGCGGGGCACACCACCAAGCCGATGGGCACGTCAGGTATGAGGAAGGCGATGAGGGCCAGCGGCTGCACTCTCCAAGTGCGCCAGGACCGCCAGCACCTCTACATCCCGGCCCAGCTTGCGTCCTCCAACCTCTAGTGGTACACGAGCTGGTTCTACCTTCGTAACGATGATGGAGGACTTCCCCCTTACACTGGGCAGATTGTGGGGAGATGCCCGGAGAGATGGAAGTACGGTGTCCCGAAGGATGACCAGCCCAAGCTACAGCCGCTTCTAGAGGGGTTGGCGAGGCTACGGGGCCATGGTCTTACCATGGCTGTGGTCGTGGCTGCCTTCCACCGCCAGAGGGTGCTGCCGCTGATGGCTCAGCGGTGGCGGCTGTTCGAGATGAAGCTAGGTGAGCCCATTGAGGGCATCCGGATGTCCTCCTCTGCCCTTTCCGACGAGGAAATTCTTCGTCGGGTGGGGGAGACGGTAGAGGCGAAGCTGAGGGGCGGCAACTTGACCCCTATCGCGATGCGGCCGTCATGGGGGTTCCTCTCGCTGGTAAGTCATGTGCCGCTGTAGCCTCCGAGCCTCCTCAGTCTCCCCTTACCCCTTGTTCCCTTATGCATGTCCGTCGTTCTTGCAGGGGATGAGGGACGTGTGTTCCTCTCCGCCGCCCATTCTCGAGGATGCGAGGCGGCGGGCAATCAACCGCGCGCACGCCGACGTGCAGAAAAAACGGAAAGATGCCAAGGCGGCGAAGCGCACAAAGCAAATCCTCGCGTGCGAGGAGCTGGATAAGCGCCATCGTCAACAAAGGAAGGATGGTCTCCCATTGGAGGAGTCCCCATCGCTGTCGCTGTCGACGAAGGCCTCAGACGGGGATGATGAGGTGGGGTGAGGTCATCTAGACCATCTCCCTGACATAGTGGAGGTGGTGCCCGGGGCATTAGCAAGCAGCCTGGCACTCCCGGGAGGAGGAGGAGAAGCGGACCCGGGGTCAGCGATTGCCTGCTCCGGGGCTGAGGCCAACACGCCCGAGGCGTGGGCGTTGGGCAAACACGCCGTCAGCCCGGTGGGCTCAACAGCGATGGTGGAACAAGTGGCGGCGGAGGCGATGCTACCGCCCTCGCAGAGGACCGATGGGGCGCCGGGGTCCTTTGAGGACCAGCTAGCGCCGATGGACATGGAGGCGATGCCTCTGCCGCCGCCTCCGCCTTTGCAGACGAGGTTTGCCGTGGCGAAGCGGTTGCCACTCCGTTCAAGGTAGGTGTATTTTTGGCAGGGTCATAGTACCTTCCGTTCGCCCTTTGGTCTCACGCTGACCCTGTAGGTTATTCTTCCTTAGTTGGAAGCGGCCTACGGACGAGCTTCCCTTGGCGCCCCTTAAGGCGCTCAAGGCAAGCCCCAGCTCCTCCGCCCACTGGGTGGCAGAGGCACAGGCCGCTATTCAACATGGCGTGACATCGGCGAGGGCTAACCCAAAGGAGCCGGCCACCCAAGGAGGGGCCGCCGAGGCGGCCCCTACACAGACGAGGGAGGGAGTGCTTCTGCCCCACGAGGGCGAGGCACACGAGTCAGATGGGGCTGGCGTGCCCTTGGTTGCTGAGGCCCCCGAGCTCCCCGAGGCTGAGGCGACGGAGGCTAGGGCACCCAAGACCACCGAGACTATAGTGGCCACGGTCGGTGTTTCTGTGACCACCGAGGCCACGATGGCGGAGGCCGGAGCCCTCGAGACCGTCGAGGCCATAATTACGGAGGCCGGAGCCCCCGAGATCACCAAGGCCGACGTGATGGCGGCAAGGCTGTCTATCCAAGAGGTGGAGATGAAGGCGGCGAAGGCCTCGGTGGCGCCCTTGGGTCAGGGCCCGCCGTTGTTGCGAGAGAGCGCCCAGGAGGCGGAGGTCTATCCGATCTCCTCCGACAATACTTCCCGAGTGCGGGAGGTGGTCGACGCCAAGGAGACCGGTGCCGTGGAACAGCTGACTCCGATCTTGGACGAGGGGAGCTCAGCCCTCGTGCGGGCGTGATCCGAGCCTCACGGGTGGGATCACCTGCGGGTACTATGGCGGAGCCAAGACGACCCTAAGGGGGGGCCTCTATTTGCCCTCGAGGACACAGCCAAGGGCAGGCGCTGGGGCACCTTCGAGCAATACTGCCAGCTGGCGGAGCAGTCGTTGCGGACGGCGCTGTCCGTGGTGGTCGACGAACTGCCCGGAGTCGCCCAGGTTCGTGTTTTCTTTTCTCGCGCGACGTTGTCTTTTTCTGGGTTTTGTTGCAATCAATGACCCCTGTTCTGCTTCCCCAGGAGCTCGAGACCCGATCCCTTGGGAAGTCGGTCTTTCTCCGATAGGAGAGGGGCATCTGGGACCAGCTTCAGCGGTAGAAGGGCCTTCTTGCCGGCGCCAACGAGCTCCTGTCGGCGCAGAGCGTGGAGGTAGAGGACCTCCACCTTCATTGTGCCAATGCAAAGGTCGAGGTGGCCACGGCCCAGGCACAGCTCGCCCCTCTGGCGGTGCGGGTCAAGGAGTTGGAGGAGGAGCTCACCCGCGCGGTCAGCGATCGAGATGCCTTCAGGGGCTGAGCCATTGAAGCTATGGCCTCGGCCGTGGCTCTCGCAGGGCAGCTGGGGGCGGAACAGAATGCACACCAGTTGATGAAAGGTGCCTTGGATGAGGCTCTTACTGCAGCTGAGGCCTCGCGAACCGAGGCTATGGTTTGGAGGGGGACGGTCGAGGGTGAGTTTTAGTCCCCTCATTTTGTTTTCTTTTCCTTATGTTCGCTCCTTAACTCCCTTGTGTGACATAGAGCTGGGGAGTGAAGCTTCTAGGGTAGCTGAGGCTTCTCGGGTTGAGGCCCAGCGCTTGAAGGAGGAGGCCAAGGCTTCCTGGGCTGAGGCCCTACGCTAGAAGGAGAAAGCCGAGGCCTGTCAGGTCGAGACCCAACGCTGGGAGCTGAAGGCCAAGGGTGAGTTCCATGGGCTTCCGTTCCTAATTTAGGTTGTTTTTTCCCTCGCTCAACCTTATTCTATTCTCCGTGGTGCAGAGTTAGAGGCGGAGATTACTCGAGCTACCGAGGCTTCTAGCGCAGTGCAGATGGTGGTCAAGACCGAGATCGGGGAGCATGAGGCGCTGAAACATGCTGCCCTTTCTACCTGCGAGGCCTTGGAGGTTGAAGGGGTTCAGTCAGACAGCTCCCTAGGGAGCTGTTTGATCGTGCTGAGCAGCCAGATGCGCGAGCGGCTCCGAGGAGCGCTACACACGGGTGTCAAGCGCGTGTTGGCCGTCATCTCTTCTCACTACATTGGTGTCGACCTCCCAGCCATCAGCGATGGGTATGTCCTGCCTGATGATGACGAGGAGGCCGATGCGGCGGTCACGAAGCTAATGGAGGCGGCAGAAGGCCCTGGCATGGCGCTGGCGACACTCTTCGAAGATGAGGTGGTTCCTCCCCTACCATCTGCCGGTGCTGAAGGCCCTGAGCCTTGACCTGGGCCCCAGGGGCCATGTAAAAATAGAGTAGGAATTATTTTTGTATCGTAACGCTTGTGGCCATCGAGGCCTTTATTTTTGAAGTATTTGTATTTCTTAGTTGTTTTTCTCATGTTTCCGAGCCTCTGCCCTCTGTTGCTCCTGATCAGATTTCATTTGCAAAACACCTCCTTGGGGCCTAAGCCGTCCCTTGGGTGAGAGGTAGTGAGGGAGTGCCATAGCCCGGAGGCATAGGCCGTCTCACGACTCTACTGGCCTCTTGCTTAGGAAACAGACTTTGGCCCGAGGGGTTTTTACAACCGATTCGTCAGAGCATGCTAGAGTCTTGGCGTAGGAATTTTTGTGAAAAATGACTGAAGAATGGTGCGTGGGACCTAGGGGGAGTCCCCCATCTATCCCCCGAGGGAGGCTTGGTTCTGCCGAGGCAGAGCCGAGTCTCCCTTGCCGTGTTTTTGTATTACCGAGACCCACGATGGGCTTGGGGGTTTCTCGAAAAATTAGACCAACTAAAGAACGCTTTTTAATTGTATTCTGAGAAACAACATATACAATGCTTGGAAATTTAGGGATAAAAGCGATGTAGCTGTTCTATGTTCCATGCGTTGGTGAAGATTTCGCCCTTCTCGTTGGCCAACTTGTAGGTCCCGAGATTTAGTACTTAAGCGATGATGTACGGCCCTTCCCATGGTGGGGTCAGCTTGTGGTGGCCCTTGTTGCTCTGTGCTAGCCTCAATACCAGGTCGCCTACCTTCAAGTTTTGCCTTCGGACGCGTCGGGCCTGATAGCGCCGTAGGCTCTGCTGGTATTTGGCCGAGTATAGTAGCGCGACGTCTCAGGCTTCCTCCAGTTGATCGAGGGCGTCCTCTCGGGTGGTGCGGTTACTTTGTTCGTTATAGGCTTGTAGCCTTGGGGAACCATATTCTAAGTTAGTGGGGAGGATGGCCTCGGCCCCATAGACCAGGAAGAAAGGCGTGAACCCCGTGGCTCGGCTTGGAGTGTTCCTTAGGCTCCAGATGACCGATGGGAGTTCGGCAAGCCATTTCTTGCCAAACTTTTTCAACTGGTTGTGAATCCTTGGCTTGAGGCCTTGTAGGATCATGCCGTTGGCACGCTCTACTTGGCTGTTGGTCCTTGGGTGTCCTACGACCAACCAGGCCACATGGATGTGGTGGTCATCACAAAACATTAGGAACTTTTTGCTGGTGAACTGTGTCCTATTATCGGTAATGATGGTGTTGGGGACCCCAAACCTGTGGATGATGTTAGTGAAGAAAAGCACTGCCTGCTCGGATTTGATTCGATTGATCGGACGAGCCTCGATCCATTTGGAGAACTTGTCGATTGATACTAGTAGATGGGTGTAGCCTCTAGGGGCCTTTTGTAGAGGCCCGACCATGTCGAGCCCCCATACGGCAAACGGCCACGTGATGGGGATGGTTTGGAGGGCCAAGGCCGGGAGATGTGTTTATCGAGCATAGTACTGACATCCTTCGCATGAGCGTACTAGCTTGGTGGCGTCGGTGACCGCCGTCAGCCAGTAAAACCCTTAGCAAAAAGCATTTCCTACGAGCGTCCAAGGCACCGCATGGTGCCCACAGGCGCCTGTGTGCAAGTCCCAAAGCAGGGCTCGGCCTGCCTCGGTAGTGATACATCGTTGGAGGACACCTGAGGGACTTCACCTGTACAATTCGTCATTATAGAGGACGTAGGTCTTGGCTCGACGCGCAAGCCGTCATGCTTCGGTCCTGTCGGCAGGAAGCTCCCCCCAATCAAGCCAATCGAGGAATGGGATTCACCAATCTACGTCCTGATCAGCCTATGGAGGCTCGGTGTTGACTTCCATGACCTCGGGCTCGGTCGAGGGGGTCTCGGCAGCAGAGGGGGCGTTGAGCTTTGTCGTGGTTTCCACAGGTGGGCCCTCCTCTATTATCAAGGTGTAGTCAATGGAAGGTTTGTGGAGGTCTCTAGCAAAGACATTCGGGGGGACCGGGGCCCATGCCGAGGCCATCTTTGCCAGCTCATCGGTGGCCTCGTTGTACTTCCACGCGATGTGGTTTAGTTCGAGGCCGTCAAACTTGTCTTCCAGGTGATGTACCAACTTGCAGTAAGCCTCCATTTTGGGGTCGAGGCAATTTGACTCCTTCATCACTTGATCTACGATGAGCTATGAGTCGCCTCGGACGTCGAGACACCGTGCCCCAAGTTCAATGGTGACTTGCAAGCCGTTGATGAGGGCTGCATACTCGGCCATGTTGTTGGAGGCAGCGAAGTGGAGCCACACCATGTAGCGCATGTGTACTTCGAGGGGCGAGATGAAGAGCAGTCCTGCGCCTGCCCTGGTCTTCATCAGCGATCCATCGAAGTACATGGTCTAGCACTCTGTCTGAATTTAGACAGGTGGTAGTTGGGTGTCTGTCCACTCAGCCATGAAATCGACCAAGACCTGAGACTTGATCGCTTTTTGAGGCACAAAAGTCAAGGTTTCCCCCATAAGTTCGATGGCCCACTTGGCTATCCTGCCTGAGGCCTCCCGGTTATGAACTATCTCCCCTAGGGGGAAAGATGATACCACAGTCACTGGGTGAGACTCGAAGTAGTGATGCAGTTTACGCCGGGCCAGGACCATGGCGTAGACCAGCTTCTGCATGTGGTGGTAGCGTGCTTTGGTCTCGGAGAGCACCTTGCTGATGAAATAAATAGGTCGTTGGGTGGGCAGAGCATGCCCCTCTTCCTGCCTCTCTACTACTATGGCAGCGCTGACCACTTGGGTCATTGCAGTGACGTAGAGTAAGAGGGCCTCATCCCTGGTCAGGGGTACCAGGACGGGAGGATTCGTGAGCAGTGCTTTGAGTCTGTCAAGGGCTTCGTCGGCCTCGGGGGTCCAAGAAAAACGCTCGGATTTTCTTAAGAGTCGGTACAGAGGCGGACCCTTTTCACCGAGGCATGAGATGAAGTGGCTTAGGGCCGCAAGACATCCCATAACCCTCTGTACACCCTTGAGGTCTCTGATTGGTCCCATGCTGGTTATGGCTGAGACCTTCTCTGGGTTGGCTTCGATGCCGCATTCTGAGACTATGAATCCCAAGAGCATGCCTCGGGGGACCCCAAATATACATTTCTCGGGATTGAGCTTGATGCCCTTCTCTCTAAGGCATCTGAAGGCTATCCTCAAGTCGTCGATGAGGTTCCCGGCCTTTCTGGTTTTTACCGCGATGTCGTCCACATAGGCCTCGATGGTCCGCCCAATGTGATCGCCAAAGACCTAGGTCATGCACCGCTAGTACGTGGCCCCTACGTTTCTGAGGCCAAAAGGCATAGTCACGTAGCAGTACATGCCGAATGGTGTGATAAAAGAAGTTGCAAGCTAGTCGGACTCCTTCATCTTGATTTGATGGTAACCAGAATACGCATCAAGGAAAGATAGGGTCTCGCACCCTGTGGTGGAATCAACAATTTGATCGATTCGGGGTAATGGGAAGGGGACTTTTGGACAGGCTTTGTTCAAACTGGTGTAGTCTACACACATCCTCCATTTCCCACTTTTCTTCTTGACTAACACGGGGTTAGCCAACCACTCTGGGTGGGACACTTCTCTGATGAACCTGGCCACCAAGAGTTTCTGCACCTCCTCACCGATAGCCCTACGCTTTTCCTCGTCGAAGTGGCATAGGCGTTGCTTCACTGGTCTAGAGCTGGCCCGGATGTCCAAGGCGTGCTCGGCGACCTCCCTCGGTATGCCCGGCATGTCCGAGGGACTCCATGCGAATATGTCGGCATTCACACGGAGGAAGTCAACGAGCATGGCTTCCTATTTAATATCGAGGGTGGTGTTGATCCTCAGTGCCCGGTCGTCAGGGCAGGCGGGGTTGATCAGGACGAGCTTGATGGCCTCCGCGGGCTTGAACGTCCCTGCGCGATGCTTGGAGTCAGGCGCCTTGCCACTGAATTGGTCAAGGTTGGTGATGAGGGTCTCAGCCTCGGTGAGGACCTCGGCGTACTCGACGCACTCGATGTCATAGTCGTATGCATGTTTGTACGTGGACTCAATCATGATAATACCGCGGGGGCCTAGCATCTTGAGCTTGAGGTAGGTATAATTGGGAACTGCCATGAATTTGGCATAGCACGGCCGCCCCAAGATGGCGTGATAGGTTCCTTCGAATCCGACCACCTCAAAGGTAAGGACTTCCTTGCGGTAGTTGGAGGGGGTGCCGAAGCAGACGGGAAGGTCAATGCGCCCGAGGGGTCGCATGCGTTTCCCTAGCACGATGCCGTGGAAAGGTGCGACATCGCCTCGGAGCATCGATCGGTCGATCTCCAAGAGCTCCAGGGTGTTGGCGTATAGGATATTGAGGCCACTGCCTCCATCCATCAACACCTTGGAGAGTCGGGTGTTGCCGATGATGGGGTCGACAACAAGTGGGTACTACCCGGGATTTGGAACATGGTCGGGGTGGTCGTCTCGATCAAAGGTGATCACCTCTCGAGACCAGTCGAGGTACCCGGGAGTGGCCACCTTGATCGAGAAGACCTCTCGACGTTCCCTCTTTCGCTACCGCGCCATAAGGCGCGTCGAGGGTCCGCTGAAGATCATGAAGACGTTGTGTACCTCGGGGAACCCATCATCTTTGTCATCATCCCGGCCGCCGGTGCCCTTCTGCTTGGCGTCGTCGTCGGGAGGCCCGAGCCTGGCGTAGTAATGCCGCAGCATGGAGCAATCCTTGAGGGCGTGCTTGACCGGGCCTTGGTGGTAAGGGCAGGGTTTCTTAAGCATGTCATCGAAAGGCCTAGGGCCCTTGAGGCTTCGAGGATTCTTGCGTTCTGCGGCCGTGACCAGATCGGCCCCTAGGACCTCCTGCTTCCCTAGGCGCCCCTTCTTCTTTCTCTTGGGGAGGCGGGAGGCCGAGGCCTCGAGGGCCTCACCCCTTTGCTTACCTTTGGCGTTGTTGTCGGGGAAGATGGATCCAATAGCCTCCTCACCCGAGGCGAAGTTGGTGGCGATGTCGAGGAGCGCGACAGCTGAGCGTGGCACGTTCCGACCTAACTCTCGAACCAAGTCTCGGCAGGTGGTGCCGGAGAGGAAAGCCTGGACGATCTCCGAGTCGCCGACGCTAGGCAACTCGATGCACTGTTTAGAGAAGCGCCAGATGAAGTCTCAGAGAGACTCATCCAATTTCTGGCGATAGTTTTTAAGATCCTAGGAGTTCCCAGGGCGCACGTATGTGCCTTGGAAGTTCCCGACGAAGATCCTAACCAAGTCACGCCAGTCGTGGATTTGTGAGGGAGGAAGGTGCTCGAGCCAGGCTCGTGCCAAGTCTGATAAGAGCAAGGGGAGGTTGTGGATGATGAGCAGGTCATCGTCCGTGCCACCTAGCTGGCAGGCTAGGCGGTAATCGGCAAGCTAGAGTTTAGGGTTGATCTCGCCGCTATACTTTGTGAGATTGGCTGGTTGCCGAAACCGGGCCAGGAAAAGAGCAGCGTGGATAGCCCTGCTGAAGACCCGAGGGCCTGGCGGTTTAGGAGAAGGACTGCAGTCCTCCTCGCTGTCATAGCGGCCGCCTCGGTGCGGGTGGTAACCCCGAGCGGGCCCCTCGTTATCGTGGCGTTGTCGCCTACTGACCACCTCATGGTCTCCATGCACCTCACGTCGATTGCTGAGGTGGTCAAGAAGCACAGGGGCCCTATGGGCTATCGGTGCTCGAGCGGGCTCGGGACAAACCGAGGCTTCCCTATCCTACCAAGGCGGTGCTGCGGGCAAGTTCGAGGCGCCCCCGTGCTGTCGGGAGGCGGAACTTTCGGCCTGCTGTACCGCGGCGGTCTCTAGGAGATCTCGGAGCTCGCCGCGGACCCACCGCCCCTCCATGGTAGAAGGCTTGGGCATTGCGCGGACCAGCATTGCCGCAGCCGCAATGTTCTGGCTAGCGTGATTGAAGACTGGGGGTTGCTCACTCCCTTCGTCGTCGTGGATGCGGTGATGCACATCGCAGGCCCTCCGTCGGGCCCCTCCGCCTTCGCCGCGACCTTGCTGCTCCTGTTCGAGAGAGTCTCAAAGCTGCTGTAGGAGAAGTCAGTCTTGTTCGACCTTGGCCTAGAGCTCACGGAGTTGTTCCAGGTCTGGGCATTGAGGTCGCGCAAGAGCGGGGTTCTCATTTCGTGCGGCTGGCAGGACAATGTGCAGAGGTGTGGCGGCGCCTGTACCTAGGCAAAGCGGGGAACGGCTGCCCGCCCCCTTGTCATCCTCGCCCGCCCTCGGCATCCCGAGCCCGACGTGAAAACACTCACAGGTGGGGTCGTAGGTGCCCTCGTCGTCGGAGTCAGAGTAGCCAAAGCAGTAGTCGCTTGCGGCCAGGAAACGACGCATAGCTCTAGGGTCATGGAGTCCAGAGAAATTCATTATGGGCCACGCCTTGTCCTCCTCCAAGGAGTCGGCGTGGGTGTCTAGGTCGAGAGCGAAGCGCTGGCGGTGTCCCAAAGCATCCTCGTGAGCGGCAGTGTAAGCGTAAGCATAAGAGGCGGCAGCATTTCTCAACCCAAAGGGGTATGGGGATGGTGCCACCGCCGGGCTTTGCTCCACCAGAGTCAGGTTCTTAGGGGGTGGCAGAGCGGAGCTTGATGACTGAGCGTTGCCGCATTCCACCAGCGTTTTTCCCTTGTCCAAGCTCAGGCTAGATAGGTCCCCGACCAGGGACCTTGCGCCAATAGCTGGTCGTAGGATATCGGCGTGGAGCGGCGTGTTGCCCTAGATTCACGTAGCGTCAGGGTGATCTTGCTCGTGTCGTGCCTAGCGAGCGCGGTGAGAGCGGCCGCCCGGGCACCGCCTGCGCCTGGGCTGCCGGTGCGTGACTTTGTCATTGGTTGGTAGGACTCGAGGAGTGAGAAGTATCATGTCGTACTCATGCCCTAGAGACATGAACTCTAGGCTCCCAAACCAAACCACCATGCCGAGACGCAACGGTCGTACGGGGTCTGCCATCCGGAACTTGTTGGGATAACGAAACTGACACGCAGAGGTCTCCTACCTGACGTGCCAACTGTCGGTGTTTCAGACCGGGGGGTCCTCAATCGACTAGTGAATTTGAGCTGTGTGCCCCTAATCCCGGATGGTGATGCAAAGAGACACAAGGTTTATACTGGTTCAGGCAATCAAGGCCCTACGTCCAGTCTAGGAGATCGATCTTGTATTCCTTGCACCGAAGTGCTAGTAGTAGGGGGTTATAAGCATGGTGAGAGAGGGAGCTAGTCTCAGGTCTTGGCAAGGTGTCGTGTGGGCTGCTTGAGACGTTGCTCTCAGGCGGCTGGGATGTGTGTGTGTGTTACCAGGTGTTCTTCTCCGTCCGTCCTCCCCTAAATGGCCTAAGTCCTCTCCTTTTATAGTTGAAGGAAGGACAAGGACAGTACATGTGCTAACTATACGGCGTCGTGCCAACAGGGGCGGCATGGCCGAGCCCTGTGGCCTGCTCCTGTGGCGGCGTATTCGTCAAAGTGGTCCGTCCTTGGAGCACTGGGGCGGCGTGGTGGTCACATCCGATCCTATGCGTCATGGGAGCTCTAGGACTGCCTCGGAGTGGGTGCGGCGGCGAACGTGCGAGCCGCTGTGGACTGACTGTGCACGAGGCCGAGGCTGCACCGCCATGGAGGGGCCTCGGTGGACACGAATCCCAAGATAGCTGAGACCCTGGTGCATGGTGCTGAGGCCCGGAGAGAGCGATTGACCCGGTATGCTGGCTTGAAGATGGCGATGACCTGGGCTAGGCCGTCCATGTCATGTTGTTTTTGAGGTGGGGATCGTGGGGCACAGTGTGGTGCGGGCGCTGATCGTGTGCACAGTGTCAGGATACAGTGACCGGTAATCCCCGCCGTGCCCTGTCCTAGCTGGTATGGTGCTGATGCGCCCTTATGTCCCGTCGACCATTCTGCGGTGTCGAACCATCGTCCGACTGAGATTGCAGGAGTGGTTGACGTATTAATGAGACATGACGTGCTGTCGGGAGGGTCGGTCGAGGCGGGGGCGACGGGCTATGGACGAACAGGCCTCGAGCGATACAGAGAATAAGGCCTCACGCGAGACGGAGAATGAGGCCTCGCGCGAGACGAAGATCGGACTCCTTGCTGAGGCCTTCCGCGAGAGGCCTCGCGCGAGGCGGAGATTGCACTCCCTGCCAAGGCCTTTCGTGAAAGGCTTCACGCGAGGCGAAGATTGCGTCAGGACGTCGAGACCTCCTGTGCGAGGCTCGAGGCGGGGCGGAGAGCCTGGTAGGCTCGGACGTGGCCGGTGAGGAGCCTATGGCTTAGCTTCTAGCTTTGCTTTTTGGTGGGATTTAAGTGACCCTTTTGATGTTTGCTTGGGGTATCTGGTTTTACGGTACCCGACACATGTCTCTGGGCATCAACAGTATAGCAGGTACCGACATCTGTCATACCTGAACAAAACGACGCAACCTCCCACTTGCATACGACATACAACAGTGTTGTGGGCGCCTACTATCATCCTGTACCCACCGGCGTGGGCAACAAGGCTTAGAAGCATACGTACTCTCTCCCTCTCACTTGTAAGGCCATCCCCTTTATCTATAAAAGAGGATGCGCTCTCTCACAACAGGCAGGTAATTCTAGATTCATTAGATCTTCACTAGTTCACAACCATAGAACCGCTAGGTTTGAACCTCAAGCACACGCTTAGACATCTAGCTCACAGCGGAGCTCCTGTCGCTCTGGGCCCTTCCGACCGGAGTCCGACCGGATCTCTTTTACCCTTCATCTTTCTCCCTCTCGTTTGTAACCCCACTGCAAACTTCGAGCACCTGGGCTCAGGAATAAAGTCACCGACCGACTCAAACTAGACGTATGGCACGTTGCCTGAACCAGTATAAACCCCGTGTCATTGAGTGCTAGGCCACCTCCGATCACAATGTACGATAAAACTATAAATATTTACTTGTTGGTCACTTTCTGTACCGACAACCTATTTTTGGTCTTCTTCAATAACAAGACCCAAAAGACAATACTTTCTGCAAATAGGTCTCCAGGTGAAAGGATACTCAGATTTAGGTTATGCCTCTCCTGGCACCTAAAATGGGTCTTCCATATAAATACTCCGTTGAAAGTTATAGATATTATATTGAAGATCCATTTTAAATTTGGGTTTCATAATGAGTCTCCTGTTGAAGACAGCCTTACTTTGCATTAGTACTATTAATTACTGCTGCCTGGTTACTAGCTCTTCGTTCCATCAAACCAAAAAGTAGGTACGTACGTATTTAGGCTTTTGCTGTGATAGCATATATATTTGCCTTTTTCATCTTTTTTCCCCTCTCCATTCACTTCAGTTAATTTGCAGAAGAAAAGCAAAAGTACGTGGTGCGCGTATTTATCTCTTTGCATGTCTTGTAATTTCGTACAGCATATATTTATCTAATCAATATTCAGCCAGTCAATGGTTTAAAGCCTGTTTGGGAGGCCGTATCGTGGATTATTTACTGCTGGCTGGTTTAGTGTGAGAGAAAAATACTGTTCCTGACTGAAAATTTACGATCGTTTACGAGCAAGCGAACATGCTTTTAATTTCCTGTAACAAATCATAACTGTGGAGTAGGTAGGACTACCACATCAAACTTATTACTATCTACCATAGAGATGTTACCATGCATTTTGCCAATTGCCAATGCCAACTAGTAGTAACACTAACATGCATCCATGTGCCGTGCAATACATACAACGCATGCTCTGTGCCCATCCATATCTGCCTCCTCTCCCTGCGGAAACCAACAAGCTGCAATGCAAACTTTTTCCATTGCACGGGAAGGAAAATCTATCGATCCAGTGTACACAGGCTGCAGCTGGTTGATGTACATCGATCCATCACACATTTTTTTTGAAAGATCATCACACATTCATGTGAATGCATCAACTAGCTATACATGCTTATCGAGACGCGCATCCTGTACCTCACATAGCTAGCTAGTTGATGCATTCACACCTAGCTAGCTATGCACACAATGGTACACGATGCTCATCACGCTTCACACGCGTGCATTCACACCTAGCTAGCTATGCATGGTATCTATTCACACTCATGCATCATTCATGCCTAGTGCTCCATCTGTCCCTGAAAAAATGTAGGTCTAGCTAGGTTCCAAAGACAAGTTGTAAGGATGCAAGTCTAGGTTTCCAAGAGGTAAAAAATGATGGATATGCCCTTAGCTTTTCATATCCACTGCAAGTCTGTAACCCTTTTTTCTCTGCACACGCAAAGGAGAGCAGGAGAGAAGATGAAAGGAAGGAGTATAGGAGAGACAATCAGCATGTTCGCTTGCTCGTATACGATCGTGGATTATAAGCTGAAATAATATTTTTCTCTTACACCAAACCAGTTAGCAGTAAATAATCCACGATTATTTACGACGAATATGTTGAATGAACGTGGAGCGCAGGAGAGAGCGAGAACGGGTGGAGCTGATCCATTCTAGCTATTTCATAGTTGCCTCATTGTTAAAGTTGCATTCTTTTTGAGGCGTGCCGCGTGCTCCCCACTCTAGAATTGCACGCTCATCAAGATGGAGTGAGTAGCTAAATCACGTACACACTACTCATCGTTTTCCACCATGTTATGTATGTATAGACATTAGTCAAGGCAACCATCAAGGTTTTTATCACAAATAACAAAGTTTCCTTTTCAAAATAATAATACATGTTTTGATTATATATCGTTTTTATCTATTAGACTAGTATTTGACCAACAAAAGGAATATCCACTTTAATTCTTAAGACCTCAAAATTACCACATTAATTAGAGGAAATTGCCCATACACATATGTCGATAAAATTACCCATCACTACCATTATGCAAAAAATGGTCCCAAAATACCTTTGTACCTATTCCACTATTACCCACTCGCACTATTATTAAGAAAAACATGATGACGGAAGCCAATAAAAATAAAGGGGGGGGGGGGGGTGGCTATCTACCTAGCCAAGGCTTCGTTACCCCTTACAATAGATGAAAGGAATGACTCAATGTAAGGTCAAAATGTATTGGCACTTAGGATACTAGTATACGACATAGTGGTGTCAAGTTTGGCATCAGATTGCTTATCCTAGCCGCCTGTGGAGATTGCGACGGCAGCAGTTGATCGAGTCGCCCGGTGGTGGCGGCGCCCTTTGCTGCATCGATAATGATACTGTGCAGACGTCCGTCTCAT
Organism: Miscanthus floridulus; assembly: GCF_019320115.1. Classification (NCBI taxonomy): domain Eukaryota; kingdom Viridiplantae; phylum Streptophyta; class Magnoliopsida; order Poales; family Poaceae; genus Miscanthus; species Miscanthus floridulus. The sequence continues at coordinate 124,685,249 of NC_089586.1, read as the reverse complement.
CCAGACGGACCCACACACGGAACAACTCACCGAGCACGCCCACCAACTCCTTATCCCATCCCGTCTCCCAACGTGCCCACTCGCCGCTCCGCTCGCCCACTCCCCCCATCCTCCGCAGCCACTCGCTGCCGCGCCACGCGCCATTTTCCGGGCCGCCATCAAGACGGACGCCGCGCCCGCGCGCTAGGTTGTTGCCGCCTCCCTCTCTCCCTCCCTCCGCGACCTCCATGCGACCCCCACCGGAGATGAGGACGGCGGCGGCGGCTCTAACGACGTAAGTTGGTCCTTCTCTTCATCTGAGCCCCCCTCCTCATCCTCCTTCTCTGGATCTGAGCCCTCCTCCCCCTCCTCCTCCTCTGGATCTGAGGGACGCGACTATTGCTAGGGTTCCGGCGAGCTCTGGGGTCCTATTCCCTCCTCCCTCCGGTGAGCTCGAAGGTGATGTGCCAGGGGCTGTTTTTGCATGCTTTTTTTTTGCTGTTTCTCCCATGTTGCAATGGTTTTTTTGGATGTTGCAATAGATGATTTTTGAATGTTGCAATGTGATTTTTGATTCGTTGCAACAGATGTTTTTGCGATGTTGTAGTACTACTGCTTGAGATATTGCAGTACATAATTTTCGATGTTGCAGCACATATTTTTCGATGTTGCAGTACATGTTTTTCGATGTTGCAGTACATGTTTTTCGTTGTTGCAGTACATATTTTTTTTATGTTGCAACACATACTTTCCGATGTTGCAGTACATATTTTTCGATGTTGCAGTACATGTTTTTCGATGTTGTAGTACATATTTTTCCGATGTTGCAGTGCATATTTTTTATTGTTGCAGTACATATTTTTCGATGTTGCAGTGCAAGTTTTTCAATTTTGCACTACATATTTTTGTGACGTTGCATTATTTATATCCCGATGTTGCACTATATAGTTTTTCCATATATTTGTAATGTTGTACTTGAAGTGTTTCGTGCTCTTTTGGGACAGGGGCGCGGTGGGAGAATGGGGTGCATTGGGAACTGTGGGGAGCTAGTACATAAGTGGGCTTCAATCCCGGTTGGGAACTGGTTTTAGTCCTGATTTTTCAACCAGGATTGCGGATCCGAGACTAAAGGCCAGGATCTTTAATCCGGGGTCATGCAACCGTGACTAAAGCCCATCATCGTCCTCGAAACTAAAAGAATAGTTTAAATCCTGGGAGATCGCTCTTGCTGTGCGTGAGATTCAAACCCAAGACCCCCTGTCTCGCACGTAGCTTCCTTACCAACTCAACTGAACACCACATCTAACAAGTTCTGGACGCTCTCCTTTTGAATTCACCCGTGGAGGGCCTTTAGTCCCGGGTGAGAGACCTTTAATTCGGGTTTGTAACACCAACTGGGATTAAAAGGTTACCCTTCGGTCCCGGTTGGTGTTACCAACCGGAACTAAAGGGTGACATTTAGTTTCAGTTGGTGTTACCTACCGGGATAAAATGGCCTTCAATGCCTATGAAATTTAGATCCGGGATTAATGCTCACATTGATCCCAGATCTCAACACAACCGAGACTAAAAGTGCGAACCGAGAGTCTTTTCTCTGTTAGTGGCTCTGTGTATCTGCCGCGTATACCTGCTTCGGATATGTGGGCTCTCGTGCGAGTTAGTGCGGGCTCGCGGCGCGGTCTAGCCCACAGGATCGCTGGGACCGAAAAGATGAATCAGACAAGAGACAGCGTCTTCTACCGCTTCACTCGATCTCTCCTCCGGTGCTCACCACGGCGAGGCCTCTCCCACGAGTGCCGTGCGTGGCTGAACTCGTCGCCTGTCAGAGGAAAGCAAGCCACGTCACATACAGATCAGCGGGCTGGCTTTATTTCTCTTGGATGCACGCACAACAAACCGTGCGAGGGCCATGAGAGCGACGACGTGTTTTCTCTCCCGTGGCCTGTAGGCTTCCTCACTCGGCTGGCACTCGCATGATCCTGGAATGAAGAAAGCTAACAATAACAAGCGTTACAGGTTCTTCTGTCGTCGCGGCGCCACCGTCCACCGTCACCCCGTGCGTGACCAGGCTCTCCCTCTTCATGCTTGTCACTGCCAATTCTGCTACACATCATTTCGCATCTCCCCCAGATGATCCCAAACTCTCCAGACCTATAAATACGTGCTTTGTCATCAGGATCGATCAGCAGCTAGTAGTATGAGTGTATGACAGTGAGGTATCTGTAACAATCCATCGATCAAGAGATGATGCCGAGGCAGGGCGTCGACAAGAAGCCCCTGAGTAGCACAATCCTCCGGTGCGCGTTCGTCGGGGGCGATAAGCGCGGCGGGTTCATGGGCGAGCAGCTCAGGTACCCCTGCAAGCTGAGGCGGCACATCTGCGCCACGTGCGGGATGCACCGCGGCGAGCACGGCAGGCCCAACGCGGGCATCAGGGACGAGCACCTGCCGCCGCGCAAGCGATCCAGAAGGCTGGGAGAGATCCAGCTGCTGGACCTCGGCGGCGGCAAGGACGACGACAAGAGGGAGGGGCAGACTTGGACTGCTGGCGACGCGATCGTCAAGGGGAAGCGGGGGGCCAAGAGAAGGCGCGCGGTGTGGTGTGAGCTTTGAAAGTTTGAATAAGCGTGGTACGCTGCGAAGCCAAGAGTCTAATCGGCGCTGCCATTTTTTTTGTGCACTTATGTGCTGTCCACTGTTCTAGTTGCGTGGGTCGGTGGGTAGCGTTTCTTGTCATGTGGTTTTTAGACTCGGTTTCTACTTAGAAAACTGGTTAAAACTTTTATTTTTTTTCTAATAATCAAATTTATGTTGCTAGTTGTGCTACTCATCAGCTTGGAAATTTGTTTATTAGTACTCTTTTCATTAACTAAAAAAGAGAAAAAAATAGTTCGATGTTACTTTTTCCTTAATGCTTTGACTCCTAACCAAAACAGGAAGCAAATCTCAAAAAAAAGAAGAAGAAGAAGCAAACACATGAAGTTTTCTAGATCTTCGGATAAAAAATCTAACCTCGAGGAGCATGCATGTCGCTTCATGACTCTCCTGTCCGCTCTTCTTCTCTCATTCTCGATGGCTCCCCACCATGCCAAGCTCTCCACTTGTGGCATCCTCGTTCCACCCATTTTCCCATCTCAGATGGCTCCTTGCCACCACGGCGCCACCTCCGGTTAACGTGCTAACCTATTTTGTCATGACACGACCCACCTTTATCTTACCCCACCCCCTTCCCCACTGCAATGCACTTCACATTGTAATATTCTAACTACACAGAGAGGAATTTATGAGGGCAGGAAAAGACCTACAATATCTTACCATACCTCCATCTTGCAAAGAATGTTATTTTAGTTTTGTCCTAAATCAAATAATTTCAAATTTTTTAAAAAATACTAATATTTATGTAGATTCATCATGAAGCATACTTTTAAATTATATCTATTTTGTACTATAAATGTTATACTTCCTTATATAAACTTAATATAGCTAGACCTAGGAGGCTAGGAAGACTAGGATGAAACTAAAATGATACCTTTTGTGGCATGGAAAAGATAGTATTAATACACCCTACACTACAGTTGTCTCGACCACAGAAAAGTATATTACTATATTATATTACTTTTGAGAAGGAAAAGAAAGATATGCTCACACCTTACACCATACATGGAATTTTGGTTGTACGGATTCATTGTAACATTTCTTAGAGGGAAAACATTTGAGTCTATTTTTTTATCCTATAACTTTGTTTTATTTTTGTCGGGTTCATAAACCTGGGGTCCTCATGGACCTGCTTCCCAGCAAAAGCTCGGCCCAGCAGATGACGCTGCAAATGACGCGTAACTCCTGGGCCAGCCCAAAAACCTAACGATAGGCCAGAAGGACGATCCAGTCTCCGACCGAAAGGCCTAGCCAAGGAGGAACCGCGCTCGCTTTCTGACTCCGGCCCGCCTCTACGACCGGAAGGTCTGGCCAAGGAGGAACGACGCTCGTTTCCGTCGCCTCCGACTCCGGCCCGCCTCTCCGACTAGAAAGCCTGGCCAACTCGCCTCCGACTTCGGCGCCTTCCAACTCTGGCCCGCCTCTCCGACCGGAAGGCCTGGCCAAGGAGGATCAACACTCGACTCCGACTCTGGCCCACCTCTCCGACCGGAAAGCCTGGCCAAGGAGGAACGACGCTCGCTTCCGACTCTGACCCGCCTCTCCGACTGGAAGGCCTGGCCAAGGAGGAACAACGCTTGCTTCCGACTCTGACTCGCCTCTCCGATCGGGAGTATATCGAACTCTGCTTACAGCTCTCCTCCGACCAGGAGGCCGAAGTCGACTGGGGAACGACCGACCAGGGACGCCCGCTCGGTGAAGACTTAGGAAACGGACAGAGCAAGTAAGGCAGGGCGCTCCGGTCAACCGCAATATCAAGGGCCATACCCTGCACACCTGCAGGACAGTACTGTCAGGCCATGTCAGAAGGATGCACCGCAACCTTCTAGACATGTTAGAACATGAACAATGTTGTGGGCGTCGACATTTATTCTACAACATGGTAGGCGTCGACATCTGCCATACCAGAAGAAGACGATGGAACCGACCACATGCATCTGAACATCAACAGTGTTGTGGACGCTGACAAACCGCCTTGTACCCGACGGCATGGGCGACAAGACTAGGTAGCACGTACGCACTCTTTCTCTCACACTCTCTCTTGTAAAGCCATCCCCTTCATCTATAAAAGGGGATGCACTCCCTCCAAAAGGAGGACAATTCGACCACCAGGATCAAGACACGAACGATTCGAACAACCTACGATTTGAACGATTCCAATAGAGCACACGCTCAAATACTTAGCGCCTGTAGGAGCTCCCGTCTCTCTCGGCCCTTCGGCCTAGAGTCTGACCGGACCTCTTACACCCCCCATCTTACTCCCTCTCGTTTGTAACCCTACAACAAACTTCGAGCACCTGGGCTCAGGAATATAGTCACTAACCGACTCAAACTGGACGTAGGGCACGTTGCCTGAACCAGTATAAACCTTGTATCATTGAGTGTTAGGCCACATCCGATCAAAACGTATGGCAAAACTACAAACATTTACGTGCTGGTCACTTTCTGCACCGACAATTTTGAACATGGATGGGAGCCTTCAAGGTTACAAGAAATTGAGCAGAGATTCTATTTGCTAAGCATCCTAGCTGGAATGTTAATTATTCATTACAAAAAATGTACGAAAATACTTAATTCCACAAGCGCATGATTTAACTCTCGGCATGTAAACAGAAAAAGGTACAACAATAATGGAGAGAGAGAAATTAAAGAACTCACCTTTTGTTGACAACAAAGTTCGCCAGTGTTAGGTTTCGAGGGTTATGGTTCAGGGTTTTCTGTGTGGGTAGGAGGGTGTCCATGGCTTCAAGACTTAGAAGGGATCGTCGAGGAGGACACCAGACCGACAACGGTTGTGGAAGAGATAGTAGCAGGGCAGGGCGACAGAACCTTCGCCTCCTAGGACGGTGGGAGATGACAGTGGAACGGTGCAAGTGGTGGGGAATCAGTCAGAGAAGGAGGATTTGACTTGGGTTTAGCGACAATCGTGGCATCGCCTTAGCCAAGCGGGATGGGGCGGGGGTCTTGGATTTTGGGAGGGCCACGGGGAGGGCGGCTGTAGTGGGGCAGGCGAAGACAGTGGAGGGAGGGCGTGGATGAGAAAGGAGATAAGATATAGAGAGACAAGAGAGTGAGCAGGCGTGGTGTGTGGGTGGGGGCACAGGCATGCTCTAGTAAGCCCAAAAAATGTACATCTCTACTTGAAAAAAAATTGTGAATGGGTGGCCTTTTGAGGTACTAGACGTCTACTTAGTGAAGTATGGGCCTGTTGATGTCCACGAGGAAAGTCCAGTTCGTGCAGCTTCGGTAATGGGTCTCAACATGCTTTATTGAACTATTTGGGCCATGTGTGCTTAGGAGGAGGACGTCGGCTTTGCTAAAAAAAGGCAGGAGGACATCGGCATGTCGTTCTCAAGTTTTGCTTCCCTGCGACCCTACTGCAGAGCCGTGGACATGTTACTTGTTGGATATAATATGGGCTTGGCCCATATAATATTTAATAAATCAAATAAAACACTATGGTACGTAACATTAAGAGCCGGCCCGAGGCCGTGGCGAGGCAGGCAGGCGGCGAGCGGGCGGACGTGGCCAGTCATTTGCCACTTAATCCACATAATCATGGGAGTTACTTCCTTTGATGGTGAGGTGAACTGATTGCGTTAGTTACCGTCCTTTCCGCTTCCGCTTCTCCATCTCCTGGGATTCTCCGCTGCCTTTCTCCCTTCCCGTCATAGCCATATATCTGTAGTCCTCCTCCGTCAGTCCAGATCTCCGTCTTCCGCAACCGCTCCTGAGAGAAACCACATCTCAGCAGCCTTCTGGCTTCCCCATCCCGTACCTCTGCGCGCACGGAGTAGCGGGAGAGCAGGTGCCTTCGGAACCCTCGTCCGCCTGAGAACCTTGCACGGGGTGTGTGGCGATTAGGTTTTTGGGGAGCAATCCACGACTGCTCGTACGTATGCCTTCTTTCTGGTGACAATCGCTCTCGGAACCCATCTTCTTCCCGGTGATTGACTGTGGAACAGCAAGGCGTCTTCTTCCTGGCGATCCGTTCATGGGACTGCACTGCGAACATCGTCCTACATCGACTGTGGTCTGCGACTTTGAGCAACGCACTATGTCGACTAGTGCAAATGGATCATCCAAAGCCCTCGGCATGGGACCCTCCGCTAGGTATACTCTAATCTATGTGATTACTGTAATTTGTGCTTTTTCTGTATTCATCTGTATGTTATCTCTGCATGTTGTAGCGCTCGTTAGAGATATACACATGCACATATATGCCATCACGAACCTGCTGATGTTATTTTTTTGGATTAAACTGATAATGAAAATGCCTAAAATTATCTAACATTCCAAAAATCTAATGTTAGGCAATTTTTTGTCAGTGGTTTTACTGCTGCTTTGATGCCAAATAATTTTAATGGCAAGAATTTCATGATATGGCGTGCCAAGATGGTATTGTGGTTGACTGCGATGAACTGCTATCACGCCGCACAGGGAAAGCCTGAACAATTTACTCCTGAGGAGGAGCAAAAGTTCTTGGTTGCCAATAACCTGTTTTGAGGCGCCGTGATTAGTGCACTTCATCCTAAGTATGAGAAAAACTACATATCTTACACATCAGGCAAAGAGTTATAGGATGCTCTTGAGGCAAAGTTTGGAGTTTCTGATGCTGGCAGTGAGTTGTACCTTATAGAGCAACTGTATGACTACAAAATGGTTGAAAACCGTTCTATGGAGGAACGGGCTCATGAGATACAGACGCTAGCAAAGGAACTAGAACATTTTCCATGTTTGTTGCCTGACAAGTTTGTGGCTGGCGATATAATCGCTAAGCTGTCACCTTTTTGTAGGGATTTTGCTACTTCTCTAAAACACAAGAGACAGGAGTTTAGCGTGGCTGAACTTATCAAATCTCTTGATATTGAGGAGAGGGCGAGAGCAAAAGACAACTGTGGAAAAGGAGTTGAGTCTTCCGCTGCCAATATGGTGCAGAAGAAAAACTCATTTGCATCCCATAATAAAAAGAAGAAGAACATGCAAGAGAACAACAATGCAAAGCTTAAGCAAACTGCACAGATTAAGAAGAAAAATAACAAGAAAGGTGGAGGTTGCTTTGTTTGCGGGAGTGATGAGCATTGGGCAAGTGCGTGCCCAGACCGCAAATATAAGCAAGAAAAGAAATCAGCAAACATGGTGATTAGTGAGACTAGAGGAGGAACATCTAGGTATGGTAATTCTTTACCTTTTGTTCTCTCAGTTTGTCTTTCACCTAAGTGGTGGATGGACAACAGTGCTAATATTTATGTGTGTGCTGATGTTTCTTTGTTTACTTCCTATCAGGCCAGCAGGACTGGAGCCTTATTGATGGGAAACAGTTCGTATGCGCGTGTTCTTGGTGCTAGTACGGTCGTTCTGAAGTTTACTTCAGGAAAGACGGTGCTATTAAAGAACATGCAACATGTCCCCTCCATCAAGAAGAATCTTGTTAGCGCTTCTCAGATGTGCCGCGATGGCTTTAAAATTATGCTTGAGTTCAATAAGTGTTATTGTGTCGAGACATGAAACATTTATTGGAAAATGTTATGATTGTGGAGGCTTGTTCCGCTTATCTTTGGTTGATGATGTGTGTAATAAAGTGGTGAACAATGTTAATGTTTCGGATGAGTCGAATATATGGCATTCACGACTTTGTCACATTAATTTTGGCTGTCTTACGCGGCTTATAAATCTGAATTTAATCCTAAAATTTAACTTAGTTAAAGATTCTAAGTGCCAGGTATGTGTGCAATCGAAGCAACCATGCAAGCCTCACAAGGCTGCTGATGCGAGGAACTTGGCACCATTAGAACTCGTTCATTCTGATTTATGTGAAATGAATGGCGAATTAACTAAAGGCGGTAGAGGATACTTCATGACATTTATAGATAATTGTACTAGATTTTGCTACGTGTATTTATTGAAAACTAAGATGAAGCGTTGCATTATTTTAAAGTTTATAAAGCTGAGGTAGAAAATCAACTTGAGAAGAAAATCAAGTGTTTGCGGTCCGATCGCGGGGGAGAATATTTCTCAAATGAATTTTCTGAGTTTTATGCGGTGCATGGAATTATTCATGAGAGGACGCCACCATACTCACCACAGTCCAATGGGATTGCAGAGAGAAAGAACCACACTCTAACTGATTTGGTTAATGCCATGTTAGAGACTGCAGGACTATCTAAGGAATGGTGGGGTGAGGCTTATTGGCAGTATGTCATGTCCTAAATAGAGTACCCACAAAGAACAAAGAAATTACACCATTCGAGGAATGGGAGAAGAAGAGATTAAATCTCTCTTACCTGCAAACTTGGGGTTGTTTGACAAAGGTGAATGTGCCAATAAACAAAAAGCGAAAGCTTGAATCAAAGACTGTTGATTGTGTTTTCCTTGGTTATGCTATTCACAACGTGGGTTATAGATTTTTAATCATAAATTCTAGTGTTCCTAAGATGGCTGTTGATACAATCATAGAATCTAGAGACGCTACATTTTTTGAGAATGAGTTTCCCATGAAAAATGCACCTAGCACGACTGGTCATGAATCTAAAATTCCCCATGAGCATGAAAATTTTACTCCGATAGTACAAACTGAGGAACCCTATATGCAAAATCCTAAGGAGGATGACACTATAGTCACTAGAAAGAGTAAGAGACAAAGGACTGCAAAGTCTTTTGGTGATGACTATATTGTGTACCTTGTGAATGATACATCAACAACCATTGAAAAGGCCTATTTCTCTCCTAATGCTAACTTATGGAAGGAAGCAGTACAGAGTGAGATGGATTCTGTTATGTCTAATGGAACTTGGGAAATAGTTGATCGTCCCTATGGGTGCAAGCCTATAGGGTGTAAATGGGTGTTCAAGAAAAAGCTTAGGCCTGATGGTATTATCGAGAGGTACAAGGCAAGGCTTGTGGCCAAGGGTTATACTCAAAAGGAAGGTGGGGATTTCTTTGATACTTATTCACCGGTTGCCCGATTAACCACAATTCAAGTTTTGCTTTCCCTGGCAGCCTCTTATAGTCTCATCGTTCATCAAATGGATGTTAAGACAACTTTCCTAAACGAAGAGTTGGAGGAGGAGATCTATATGGATCAGCCGGATGGATTTGTAGCAAATGGTCAAGAAGGCAAGGTGTGTAAGTTATTAAAGTCATTATATGGCCTAAAACAAGCTCCTAAGCAGTGGCATGAGAAGTTCAACAGAACTTTAACATCTATTGGCTTTGTTGTGAATGAAGCTGACAAATATGTGTACTATCGGTATGGTGGAGGTGAATGAGTCATTTTGTGCTTATATGTTGATGACATACTGATCTTTGGATCCAGCCTCAAAGTGATTGAGGAGGTGAAGGAATTCTTAACTAATAATTTTGAGATAAAAGATTTGGGAGAGGCTGATGTTATTCTTAATATCAAGCTTCTGAGATAAGGTGATGGTGGGATAACTCTGTTACAATCTCACTATGTGGAGAAGGTGTCGTGTCGCTTTGGGTTTAGTGACTGTGCAACTGCTCCTACACCTTATGACCCTAGTGTGCTACTGAGGAAAAATCAGAGAAGCAAGGGATCAGTTGAGATATTCCCAGATCATTGGTTCGCTCATATATCTTGCTAGTGCAACAAGGTCTGACATCTCATTTGTTGTGTGCAAGCTGAGCCAGTTTGTGTCAAACCCGGGAGATGATCACTGGCGTGCTCTTGAGAGAGTAATGCGCTATCTAAAAGGCACCATGAGCTATGGTATTTATTATACCGGACATCCAAAAATGCTGGAAGGCTATTATGATGCCAACTAGATCTCTGATGCTGATGAGCTTTATGCCACAAGTGGATATGTGTTTTCGCTGGGAGGCGACGCTGTTTCCTGAAAGTCTTGCAAGCAGACTATCTTAACAAAGTCTACAATGGAAGCAGAACTCACAGCATTAGACACCGCTGGCCCTGAGACCGAGTGGCTTCGTGATCTCCTTATAGATTTATCGGTTATTGAAAAACCCATACCGGCTATTTCTATGAACTGTGATAACCAGATTGTGATTACGAAGGTTAACAGTTCTAAGGATAACATAAAGTCCACAAGGTATGTTAAGAGACGACTAAAATCTGTCAGAAAATTGAGAAACTCCGGAGTAATAGCGTTGGACTATGTTCACACGTCTAATAATCTAGCAGATCAGTTCACTAAGGGTCTGTCACGTAATGTGATAGAAAGTGCATCGAGAGAGATGGGTTTGAGACCCACTTAAAAATTTACTATAGTGGTACCATATTCTATGTAATCGGAGATCCCGTGAAGTAAAATGGTAAAACAAACTAGTAGTAAATTATGAGGAAAGATCCTTAGCAAGATTCATTTCTGGTGCGTATCTTTCATATCTATAAGGCAGGTTGATTTTTACCTTAATGTATTCCAAGTGGCTTGCTAAAGTAAAGATGTTGTCCTATAGAACATCTTTTGAGGAACACACTTATATGAGTCAAACTGCTAGTCACAGTCTATGAGATTTGGGTGATATCTAAATACTCATAAAAGGCACTGGAGTATGACTTATATGCTTCAAATAGAGAGGATGCCTTTTGCAGCCAAGTATCAGCTAAGGACTTTAGTGACATTTACCTCACACAAAACTGGCAATTCAAGGCTTAGTCCATTGTTCAGTTGTGACTGAGTGAAACTATTGCTCTAGATGGATGTTCAACTTAACAGTCTCCATCGAAACACTGGTATATAAAAGAAATATGATTCTAAGACTACTTTGTTACAAACCTTAGAGTTTGGTGGGGATTGTTGGATATAATATGGGCTTGGCCCATTAATATTTAATAAATCAAATAAAACTCTATGGTACGTAATATTAAGCGTTGTATGGTTTAATACCATACCGGATTTTGACTGAACGTTGACTCAGCTTATATGGTTGGAAATTATTCATCTTAATTGAGAAGCTAAGAAAAGGACATAGGCGTGCCACGCGCGCGCGCCGCCACCGGTCGGCCGAGGCCGTGGTAGGCGGGCGGCGAGCGGGCGGGCGTGGCCAGTCTTTTGCCACTTAATCCACATAATCACGAGAGTTACTTCCTTTGATGGTGGAGACGAACTGATTGCGTCAGCTATCGTCCTTTCCGCTTCCGCTTCTCCGTCTTCTTGGATTCTCCGCTGCCTTTCTCCCTTCCTGTCGCAGCCATATATCCGTAGTCCTCCTCTGTCAGTCCAGATCTCCGTCTTTCGCAAAAGCTCCTGAGAGAAACCGTCCTTTCCGCTTCTGCTTCTCCGTCTCCTTGGATTCTCTGCTGCCTTTCTTCCTTCCCGTCGCAGCCATATATCTGTAGTCCTCCTCCGTCAGTCCAGATCTCCGTCTTTCGCAACCGCTCCTAATAGAAACCATATCTCAGCAGCCATTTGGCTTCCCCGTCCCTTACCTCTGCTCGCACGGAGTAGCGGGAGAGCAGGTGCCTCCGGAACCCTCGTCCGCCTGAGAACCTTGCACGGGGTGTGCGGCGATTAGGTTTTTGGGAAGCGATCCGCGACTGCTCGTCCACGTACGTCTTCTTCCTGGTGACAATCGCTCTCGGAACCCGTCTTCTTCTCAGTGATTGACTGCGGAACAACAAGGCGTCTTCTTCCTGGTGATCCGTTCGTGGGACTGCACTGCGAACATCGTCCTGCATCGACTGTGGTCCGCGACTTCGAGCAACGCACTATGTCGACTAGTGCGAATGGATCCTCCGATGCCCTCGGCATGGGACCCTCCGCTGGGTACACTCTAATCTCTGTGATTACTGTAATTTGCGCTTTTTCTGTATTCATCTGTATGTTATCTCTGCATGTTGTAGCGTTCGTTAGAGATATACACATGCACATATATGCCGTCACGAACCTGCTGATGTTATTTTTCTGGATTAAACTGATAATAAAAATGCCTAAAATTATCTAACATTATTACTTGTCTTCACAGCTTCGATCACGTATTCACATCGCCTCCAATAATGTGCTCCCTGCTATGCCATGTGAACCAACCAACATTCGATAGATTCCCACCGCCCACCGGGATCAGCCAGCCCGTAGCGGTGCACCATGCCAGAAAGCCAGGAAGGGGGGATTCTTCGAAGAAACGAGAATTAACCAAGTCGTGAATGGAGCAGAGGAAATTTCCAGGAAAGCATCGTCGCATCGACCGTGCGTCATTAGCCGTACGTAGCACGGCCAAGACGTGTTTGGCAATGGCATGGTCGTCTCGTGTTCTCAAATCTCAAGCAGTTCTCGACGAAAGCCATACCGAGCGAGTACTACAAACCCTTTTGCTTGCCCTCCTATCTTATCTAAAAAGAACAAATCCTTCTTGCCGTCATCAACTACCCTGGAGCTCTGTTTTGGTCAGCGATCGCGCTCGTGGCATGGCACGGCTAGAGTTTATAGAGGTCGCTTTCGTGGGGGCGTTCCGCGAAGGCGCGAACCATCGTATGCATCGCGGTGATCAAGCCATCAACGACACGTCCACTGCCACTCCAGGACAACTAGACCCATCGCTTTCACCAACAAATCAGTTGCCCAGTTGAACGCATCAACGATTCAACGACACGTCCACTGCCACCTCGCTCTATATAATCAACAAGATCACCCATCAGGTTGGCTCACACAGCCTGTAATAACTTAATAAGGCGCCCTTTGTCTGTTCGCCCTTCGCCGAGTCTGCGTCGTCCGAAATCGACCGTGGCACATCCGATGGCTCGCGATGACGCTGGCAATGCCAACAAAGAGGCTGTGGACTCCGGCGGTCCGGAGCCAGAGCAAAATCCCGCCGTTGTCCCAGACGCCGGCGGCCGTGGGCAGCTGCTGCGCGTATCCGCCGCGCCGGCGCCGGCGCCGTTGCCTCGCCTGTTTTTCGCGTTCCTGGCGTGGCTCGTCAGGTGCCTGTCATTGTTCGCGCTGCAGCCTGCAGATGATCCCCTGGTCCCCCGAGATTGAAGCGCCGCCCTTCTGCAGCTCTGCATCTAGCGATACCACCTAGTCTTTCGCGTCTCAGTCAGTCAGTCAGCCAGTCCCCGGCCTCCATTTGCCTCGATGTGTCATGTCACTGGTGCGTAGCCAGCGGCCCCCCATTTGTTTGTTTTGGAAAAATAAGCGATGACTTCTGGTCCTACTACAGTACGTACTATATTAAACATCCAGCTGGGCATTAGTCATTAGCAAAACTGTGTCCATTTGCCAAAAGAAAAAAAAGGAAAACAAGACAAAAATTGTGAATTTAGGCCAAGTACACCATAATACTATAGTAATAAATCACAGTAACAGTTGCCTTCATGACAATATGCTGTGGAATCTTGTGGCGTAAGTGGGCATAATGCTCGGTGGTCGCTTAAATGGTTGTTGCATTGTAAAGTCTTAAGTCTTAATAGTCGCCATCCTGCATATATTTAGAAAGAAGAGCATCAGCAGCGCACTTGTGCTAGAGATAACTGAAACTCCCACAATATTATTCATTCATGAATTTCATATAATAGAGCACGTAGCAAATAGTAGTAGTACAAGCAATGCCAAAAATACCAGCAATTCTGGTAGTGACATAATTTTCTATGAGATTTGCCAATCTCATGCAACAAAATATCACACCAGTAAGTATACAGCCACAAACCTCTAGTTTGGACTTAGCTTCAGAGTCAAATGTCTTGCACAAAATCTCATAGCTTTTTTCAAGTCCTATCTGTGAAAAATGAAGAGATCCATGTAAATCATGATAACAATATGCAAATTTCTTATTCTTTTGAAAAGCTATGTTATATCGGTAAACTGAAACCTGAGGATCCACTCGGGATGGTGAGGTACTGGATATTACATATCTACAAGAGAAAAAGAATTAGCTCAAAGCAAAGCAGTAGCCATAAGATTAAGTAACTAGAAGGTAAGCAACTAGTTAGTGTACCTCAACTTAGTATAGAAATCCATAGCTAGTGTGTTAGCTTTCTGAACGGTTAGCATCACAGCTCCCATTTGGTTCTGCATGCATATACAATCACAATGTGTCATTCTGGATTATCATTTATGGTCACATGTCAAGATAGTGACTGAACTAACACATGCCAGTGGAAAGGAAAATAGTGCAATAACAGTGATGCCATGACCTAATATTCAGAAGATTGTAATAATAAGTAGGCAGGATCATGAATAGATCATATTACCTTGCATGCTATCTGTTCAACCAACTGGATCATAAACTTCCCCAGCCCCTTGCCCTGGGCAGAAGGCTCCATTTGCAGCTCATACACGTAAACAACAGGCAGCTCCTCTTCCACAACAAATCTATAGTGTACAAAACCAAGCAAGCAGCTTTCAGTACATGCTGCATGCATATGTTCCGCCTCGGCGTCTTGCTTCATGGAATTTTCAGGAATAAACCCATTTGAATATTGCTTAGTCAAGATGTATCGCGCTTCTGGGGCTACCATTTCCCGGCGCTTAATTTTCTCTTCTGACGGCCACTCTGGTCCATATGGTTTCTCCATGTTAACCTATATTTGTTTACTAACATTACATTCAGAGTGGTGACATGTAATAGCTAAATGTCTATGTGGAATGCAAAGAATGGACTACAGTGAAAACAAATGAATGTAACCTTCAGAAGATTTTGGATGTACTTCCTCGTTGGTAATGTAAGCTGATCCCCACGTCCGGACTCCATGTAGACTGAGAGACCTAGATATCAGGAAAAATGAGCTTGCTGTGATGCATTCACCCTCAGAACAAGCAGACAGAAAAATCAATAAGCACTATGCTTAATTGTATCTGCAAAGGACTAATTTGGCACTCAGTTTTGTTTTGCTGGATTTGGGAAGATAGTGTATGCTACCATTTTTCTGATACTTATGAAATGCTGGAAACTGCTCTAGATGATCCTTCACAGCTACAGCTTTCTTTATACGTTCCTCGACCGCCTTCTTTCTCCCCAATATCTATCCAATAGAATGAATCAGGGACCATGCCTAACCCACTATTCATTGCTGTCAGTACAAGAGAAAAGGAAACCTGAAAGTGACAAAAGATAATGTTGCCAAACACAAGATCAGCAATTCAGCAGGAAAACAGCACGGGTGCGTTAAAGTTGACTCTACCAGCTATTTCAGATTATTCACCATACGATCTTATGCTGCAGTTACATTACATTCTGCGTGGGAATACATGAACTTTCAGCAACTCCCAGCTTCGCACCGCCTCCGTAACCCTACGAGGCTACGACCAGGCTATTTAAGACGCCCTTTGGAATAAAGGAAACTTGCTAACCATCCAAATAGCAAGCGCAATCATACAACACCGGCCAATTGGTTAGAAGAATGCACTGGCCATGGCCAGGAATTCGACTAGGTAGGGCAGGGTCGCAGGGAAAGGGAGCGGAGCGCTGCCAGCCCAGTCAAGATTCGAGAATAGGATGAAAGGGAAGAGATAAAAGAGAGAAGAGACGGACCTCCTTCCTACTCGGCCTCTTCTCCACGCCGCTGCTGATCCGGGGTCTCTTGTTCTGCGCCGTTGCCATTGCCTTCTCGCCTCCTTGCTCTGTGACTGTCTGGGCAGCAGAGGCGCCGCAATGGGGAACGAGGCTCGGGACGGATGATCGCATGGAAAAAGGAAATGGAACTGCTGGGCTCTAAGGCCCAAAATAGATGCTTTGTTGTCCTATTCATGGGCCTTTTGCAAGATTCATAAGCTTTTTTTTTATAGGTTCATAAGCTTTTCTTGGGCTAGAGGCCTAGAGTCTAGAAGCTAATCAGGCCATTAGGGAGATTTGTTGCAGTTAGAGCCAGTGCCGTAGTTATCTATATATAATAACTACTACGTTTAAGTCTAAAAAAACCTACTATGTTTATATAACTCATTGTTCGCCTTAAATAACATTTGGGAAAGGCGCGCCCGGACATTCGGACGAGGGCTTGCGTCCGAACGCCCTCACGCGCACGCCTGCTTCACGTGGGGTCCCGCGCTGCTCCGTGTTCCATGCCCGCTTCGTGTTCCACGCCCGCTTCTATCCGCGCTTGCGGCTCGCGCCCCTCCACACCAATGCGCATGCAGGTGGGCCCAGCAGCTACTGCTGATAGGGTTCACTGCAACATATGCAACATCGGATCTACTTTTGCAACATCTAGAGTAAACATTTGCAACATAGGCACGAAACAGTTGAAACACTTGCAACATACGTCTGAAACACGAGGAAAACACATATGTAGCCATTGCAAAACATATGCAACATCTAGATGAAAAGACTTGCAACATGTGTGAAAACATATCCAATATCCCGATGGAACACTTGCAACATAAGTGTGAAACATATGCAACACCTAGATAAAACACATGCAACATCTGTCTGAAACAGCTGAAACATTTGGAATAGACACTTGCAACAACGTGTGTAGCCATTGCAACATATGCAATATCCCGATCTACTTTTACAACATCCACATAAAACACTTGCAACACGCATATGAAACCTGAAACACTTGAAACATATGCTTGCAACACGCGCTTGCAACATTTGAGGAAAGGAGGGGAGCGTGAGGTACAGCCGGAGAAGCCCGCTTCGGGTCTGGCCACTCCGGATCTCGTGACGTACCGAGCTGAGGTCAAGCGTTGCGGCGACACTGGCGTCGACAGTGGGCACGACCTCCTGGTGGGGAACGATGGCATTAGCAACACCTTGACGTGCGCGAGGGATGGGGCACGGCGCGACGAGGGATGGAGCACAGCACGGCGGTAGACGTGGCGTGGCTCGATGCGGGATGGGGGCACCGCCACGAGGCGGCTTTGGGCGGGCGGACAGCGTGGTGAGCCGCGACGAGCGAAGCAAGGAGTTGGGGATTTCTGTCGGCTGTCACAGTGTAGATGGAGTAGATAGAGGAGAGAGCGTAGATGAGCCTGTTGGACCATCGCTGTGCTGGAGCTAGCACGGAGCAGAATGTCCAATTTTTGTAAGATTCCGGACGTATGTTTTTGTAGCATTACCGATAACATTTAAACGAAAAACAGAGACCAATTGTATCATTTAGACCCTAAACAATACATCAAATGGTTTAACCCAGTAGAGAATAAGGTCGGATGCAGCAAGGCGATTTATGGTTCTAGAGATTCCTCCAGCATCGCTCTCCCTCCGTCCTTCACGTTCCACGGCTGCAGCACCAACCAACAACCAACATTCTCACCGGTCACCGCGCCCACGACAACATAAGTGTAGAGTAGCACAAGAGGAGCCCAGGCAATATGCGTCTGCATGTTCCACAACACACGGTTCAAGAACGACTAGTTGCTACAAAGGTGGCACAAAGATGCCATAACGGCGTCCTAGTCCACTGATGCTGATACTGCAATAGGAGTATCAGCTTATACCCAACAAGGAACAGATCGACAGGGCTGTATCGCCCTATCAATTTTATCACCAATTAATACTACTGTTTCCAGGTTACTAGTTCTCGAATGCATGGCGTGCAGATCATGAGTGCCCGAGAGCTTATCGCTTCCTCCTGTTTGTTGGCCACTGTCTCAGGACAAACTGGACAGCTCCCTTCAGAGTGTCACCTTCCGGTCTTCTTTGAAGTTCCATAGCTCCCCCACAGGATAACTGCCTTTAGATTTGTACTTGTTGATCTCAAGCAGCGCCTTTGTCACCAATGCATAGATTTCTTCACAATGTTCTTCTTTGAGCGCTAAGCTTTGCATCATCCTCGATTATTTCCTACATCACAGCATGCACCACTTAGAGTCAAATAAGGTAGTATAGCCCAATGCAGGTTTACAAAACGCAAGGTATCCGAAAAATTGGATAGTGGTCAAGGATGCATGGTTCACTAAATTAAACAGGAAACGAAGGATACAAATATCACTCCCCTAATGAGGCACAGGTCAGCATCCATATCATTGTCTGTACATGACCGTAAGTAGTTACAAACTGAAACAGAAGGTACCCCCCCCCCCCCCCTCCCTTCTTTTTTTTTGTTGAGAGAGAGAGAGGGAGGGGGGGAGAGATAACAAAGTACATGATGTAACACTAAACAATATTCATACAAGATATGGGATCTGATGATTCAGGAAGGAAATTAACAACTTCTACTTGACGTGATAGGATTATTCAGTAACTCAATTATACTTCGCCACACAATAAGTGCAGTTCTATGATTATTTGGGATCGGTGTTATTAGGAAATGGCAAATATGCCCCTATAAAAAGTGTCCCCAGATGCAACCAATTCTTTGGAAACGGAGGGCAACTAAGCCTTCTAGTGCTAGGTAGCCCACAAGCTGAAACACACTTATTTTGAGACAGATTTTGAAAACTAGAATTGCACTTATTGTGGGACGGAAGGAGAAGGCTATAAAGCTAGGGACATGTATGGAAGTAGCTAAAAGTGAAGACTCATACCATCTCCTTTCCATCAACTGTAACAACCCTAAAAGGGTGCCAGTTAGGATTTTTTATTTCAGCCTCCCACTTTGAACAAAGAAAGGCAGCAGTAACTTCTGCATCTTCTGTACGCTCCTTTTGGCATGCCTTTGAAAATGCTTTCAGATCAAGCTCTCCCATTCTCTTGATTCCTATATGTGACTGCCCACCTGAAAGATCAAGCAAGCCCTGTGGAGCATGCCATAGAAAAAAGATGAATAACCATGGAATCTGATGGACAATATTAGTCACATAGATCTTATTGGTGAAACAACATACATTTTCTAACTCTTTGCGAGCTTCTTGCAGTTCAATGTTGCTTTTGCTTTCTTTGATAACCAGAGTTTGGTTAAGTGACTTCATTCCATCCAGTTCTTCTATCTTTTCTTGCAATGCCTCACTCAGCTCATTGATTTTAGGATTAAGTCCACTTTTGGCCCCTCAACTATCATGTTGGTCTAATTTTGACCCTCAACTACAAAACCGTCTAATGTTAGTACCCCAACTGTCAAAACCGTTCACTTTTAGCACCTGGGTGCGGGTGAGGCTGTTTTTGTCCAACGTGGAGCGTTTTTGTCCAATGTGGGGCCCACGCGTCATCGACTCAACCGAACTGCACCGGCGTAGTAGCGGCCGAGGTTGATGTAGGCGACCAGCACCTGCCAGCCGCCGTCGATGGCCACCCCAGAGAGCACCATGGTCGCCGCCAGCAGGTGCGCCACCTTCCCCACGGCCGCCTGCATGTCCCGGTCGCCCGTGAAGAGCACCACGGCCACTAGCCCCATGGCCAGCGACTGCGCCACCACCACCGCCACCGCATCCCACGACGGACCGCTGCGCGTAGACGCCCAGCAGGTCCAGCTGCCCCGCGCCGTACGCTTGCCCACACAGCGTCTCCAGCGCGCTGCCCATCCCAATGAGGAAGCCGAAGGAGAAGGTGGAGACGACGGAGGGGCCCAATCTCACCGTCGCCTTCGACATCCCCACGCACGACGCAGGCGGGGCGAGCGCGTCTTGACGTGGTTTCTAAAGAAAACACAGGCGGCGTAGGGGATGGCCGCCGGGCCACTGCGGCAAGGCGCTTCTTTGCGCAGCGGTGGTGGGGAGCGCGAGGAGGCGGCGCCGGACTAGGCGTTGCTCCACATCGAGCTGACGCAGCTCATCTCGGCACGAGTTCTCGCCATGGGCGGTTTCCTGGACTACCTCCGCTTACGCGCGGTCTGCTCCCACTGGCGCGCCGCCGCCGCCTCCCCGTGTGGCCACGCCCTGCTGGACCCGCGCCGCTGGATGCTCTTCTCGAAGGGTGAGGGAGAGGTGAAGCGGCGGAAGAAGCCGTCGAGGGAGAGCGCGTCCGCGACGTCGTCCTCCTCCTCCTCGGGTGCTCCTACGTCTCCGGCAACGAATCCGGCGGGGGTGGTGAGGAAGGACGGGGAGCGGAGCGCAGTGGAGGTGGCCGGCATCGGTGTTGGGATGGGCCCCGTCCCAAGGCGCTAGACGCGGCGGCGGCGGCGACGGCGGTCCAGGATCTTGAGCTACGCATCGCGGAGGATGAGCGGGTCATGGGACCGCACAGCCTGGAGCCAATCGAGGCGGTCGCGGAGGCGGGGGAGGTCCAAGAAGAAGTCCCGCTCGATGGCGTCGACGTAGGTGTCCTCGTCGAGCACCTCCGGTCAGCGGCGCTTCGAAAAGGCGGAGGCGGTTGAGGGGGTCAGGGAGGCCGGGCGAGGGGTGGAGGGCGCGGGTGTCGGCGATGGCGAGAGGCGGCGCCCACAAAGATGATGGCGGCCGGCGCGCAGATGGAGAGCCTACGCTCGGGGAGCGGGCCGCAGTGGCCGGCGTAGGAGGTGCGGCCTGCGCACGAAGAGTCCGGCGTAGGCGACGCTCTGCGGCGTAAATCGGTTGCGAGCGCGGCTATCCCTCCGTGCGTGCGTCCTACGTGGCGGTCAAAGCCAGCGTTGCTGGTCAAAACCAGGTACACGTCGGCATGAAACAGCCACAACCGTGTCTAGATGCCAAGAGTGAACGATTTTCAAACTTGAGGTTCCTAAACCAAACAGTTTTGTAGTTGAGGGTCAAAAGTATACCAACATGATAGTTGAGGGGCCAAAAGTAGACTTAATCCTTGATTTTATTCTTTGACACTGAATCTTCATCACCTAGCATATGGTCCATCACTTTTAGTTTGCCCTTCAACTGCTGTATTTCTAATTCAAGCTTTTGTTTTGCATCCAATTGTTGTTCCAACATCAGAATCTTCTTTGATGCAGCATGTTTCTCTCTCTCTGTAGTTTCCATACAGTAAGACTACCAGCATGTTTCTCTCTCTCTGTAGTTTCCATACAGTAAGACTACCATAGGACACATTGTTTAAAACCTAAAGCATCATATTACTTTTTGTATAATATGGCAATGTACATACTTTTTGTTCATTGCAATATTATACTTTTTGTATAATATTTCAAGGTACAACCTTTAGTGCATTGCATTGAGTTGCATCGTCTTGTGGCACTAGTTGGGTGATTTAGACTGGTTATGAGTTTGTTACTCGTGGTGTTTGACAACACCTAGACACCCCCGTGATTGAAGGATCGTTGAGCAGAGTTGGTGATTGTCTCCGGCCACGATTGGTTGCTTGTGAAGGGTCTTGTGCCTTCCCCGACGGAGCGCCAAAGAAAACTATAGTAAAATGCTCGTGTTATTGAGCTACCTCACTTGCGGGTAGGTTCTTGCGGCACCCTTGTGGTGGGCTAGGTGTGTGATACCTATTAGCCGCCGAACCATCAAGTATTGGTCAACACAACGGGGACTAGGTTGCCGGAAAGCACGTGAACCTCAGGAGAAAATTGACTTGTTCACTTGTCTCTTGGATTTCTCCCGGTGATTGATTGGTATTCATCTTGTGATTGGTTCATTCCTCTACGTGGCGGTATAATCACCCTACTCACTCCATTAGCTTCTTGCAAACTAGTTGTAGCAAGCTCTTTAGTGTAGCTAGATTTGAGAGTTTGCTTTGTAGCTTAGTATCATCTAGTAGAGCTCTTTAGTATATACTTATTGAGAGCTCTTAGTAAGTAGTGACTTAGCTATTGATTGTTCCTAGTGATCATAGCAACTAGAATTGTTGGGATAGGTGGCTTACAACCCTTGTAGATCTAGAGCAAATTGTTTTTCGCCGTTTGCTGTACTAATCAATTGCTCTAGTGCCTTGTAAAAATTTTAAATAGGCTATTCACCCTCTCTCTAGCCATATTAGGACCTTTCAAGTGGTATCGGAGTCGTGGTCACCGTTTGATTGAAGGCTTAACAACCTTGGTGTCAAAAGATGGCTCAAGTTGTGTTCAACCATGTGGGGCAAACCACCGTTCTTTGATGACACATGCTATGATTATTAGAAGAGAAAGATGAAAGTGTATCTTGGTTGAATCAATGATCAAGTGTGGGATATGACCGAGAATGATTTTGCAATTATTTGATCCCACCAACTCACCAACCAAGACAAGGCAAACAAGCAATGCAATACAAATGGCTCTCAACACCATCTACCATGCCATTTATTCAAAAGTGTTTGAGCAAATCAAGGATCTTGATAGAATTAGTGAGGTGTGGAAGAGATTGGAGGAGACCTATGAGGACACACCGACGGTGAAGAGTGCCAAGCTATATATTCTCAAGGACAAGTTGACAAGCATCAAGATGAAGGATGATGAGAGCATTCCGAAGATATTCCATAGATTACAAGTGATTGTCAATGACTTGAAAGTCTTGGGAGAGAAGATCAAAGATGATAATGTGTCTCATCGATTTTTGATGTGCTTACCTCTAATATTTGAGATGTTGAGATTGCTTATCATAAGAGAAGGATTGAAGGAGCTTACCCCTAACCAAGTATTAGGTGATGTCATGACACAAGAGACATACCGTGTGGAAAGAGAGAGGGTTGACAAGGATGAGAAGAAGAAAGATGAAGACAAGAACAATAGTGTAGCATTTAAGGCTAGCTAATCATCCAAGATCAAGGACAAGTTCAAGAAAGAATCAAGTGATGATGAAGATGCTAGTGGCATTGATGATGAGGCCATGGCTCTCTTTGCGCGCAAGTTTGGAAGATTCATGAAGAAGAAGGGCTATGGTGCAAGAAAGAGAAGAGATTTGGATAATGGTTTTATTGACAAGTGGAGCTCAACAAGAGAAACCCGAAAGGTGCCTTGATTTAACCTCGGTGAAAAATTGCACAACCATGAGATTAGAGTGGGAAAAAAGAAGAGAGGGAGAATGGAAGATGATAATAGTTTAAGCCAATAAATTGGCTGATGATATATGGACGGGATGGAGTATATATTACTTATGCAGAGTTTGCGAAAGGATACTTCTCATGTAGGCTTATACTTAATTGCATTTCCTTACATAAAATAGGCTTATATTCTTTTATTTGTCCAGAATCGATCAGATCGGTTTGCTGGTTGCTCCACCGTGGTGGCGTTGGAGGCTTGGAGCATGAAGACTTGGAGAGGGAAACGTGATGGAAGCTTCGCGCAGGGTGTTCTGCTGCTCTTGGTTTGCCGAGAAAGTGACTCAAGACCGTCTACGTCGAGGCGGAGGTGGTGGACTGGTCGTGGAGGCGCAGGGTGTTCTGCTGCTCTTGGTTTGCCGAGAAAGTGACTCAAGACCGTCTACGTCGAGGCGGAGGTGGTGGACTGGTCGTGGAGGAGGCGGTGAACTGGTGGTGGTGGTAGACTGCAGGACTGGTCGTGGAGGAGTTGGTTGGACTGGTGTCTGCCGTCTGTATCCTAAAGCTTTCGCCGTCGACTTTTCGATGTGTCTTGACAGTGAAAACCAAATGGGCACTGCCTAATGTGAATAGCTATGTGAACATCGAGCTCTATAAATACGGTACATCGTCGAGTTGATGTTGCCGTGACAGAGCGCCCGTTTGCTCTTGCCGGAGTTGAGTTGGTGTTGCTGCGACTGCAATCCGCGCTCTCGCGGCTGTGATGGCTCTGGAGGATGCTAGCAGTGTCGCCAAGGACACACCCGCGACAGAGCAAGAGCGAGAGCCCGCGCCCGTCCCCAACGCCGGCGCTGGCCGTGGGCAGCCGCTGCGCATCCCCGGGCTCCAGCTGATGCTTTTCGGAGCAACTGTCATCATCGGCGCGGCCGCCGCGCCGGTGCCACTGCCTCGGCTGTTTCTGGCGTTACTGGCGTGGCTCGTCGGTTGCCTGTCGCTGTTCATGCCACGGGCCTGACCTGACACAGCGCCAGCCTCAGTTTTTTTTCGAGCATTGGTTAGGTAAAATTCCTCTACAAAAAATAGTAGTACCTACCACTGCCAGCTTCTGTGAGATAAATAAACCCCATTTGCAGTGTTCAGTCGCCGGTACCTTCAAGGGCCTTGAGCGAGGCTCAATTATCTGGATCGTCATTTCTGGGTACGTACGAAGAATAACCCGTGGAACTGTTAGTTCCGCTGTCAGTTGTAATGAGTTCCATCTCATTTGGTTCGAGATGGACAGTATAGGGAGCTGTTTCGCTAGTTTTCCCTCTCATGTCACTATGTCAGTCATTCCCTCCCTCTGATGTCAGTCAACGTACACGTGTAATGTTATACAAGTATAAACATTCGTCGGAAATCACGGACTCACTAGATTTCTTCATGTTCTGCTCGGCTTTTATTTTTCAAGGGGATAAGTACGGGGTTTCGGTTGTTGCCGGTCTGACTCTATAACTGACAAACTGAAAATTGCTCGCAGAAGGAAATAACAAAATCGAGTACTACTATCTGCTATGGAATGATTATTAAACAGGAATCAGAGGATTGTCAAACCCCACGAACAGATATGTCAGACAGGAACAAAAAGTCGACAGGGGATTCCATGTAGCAATAGCTGACACCTGAGTGAACAGTTGACGTTTCATACCCAAATAGCCAAATTGCTCCTAATTATTTAGGATTAGAGAGCATACGCAGAGAGTAATGATGCAAGCCACAAACAAAATAATTTTGGACACATGACTTCAGTTCTATTATGAGATTCCATTAATAAATTACGCTGAGATATAAATTAAGTCCGGTCCAGTAAATGTTTCATTCTTATTAAATAAGATGACACAGCAACAAATAAAATGGAACTATGTATTGGAGGGAGGCGTTTCATTCATCAATTTGAAACCATCTTAATGACGCGTCACCCTTGAAAACAACAAATGAAAGGCTACGCTGGGAATGGCCTAATAATCTTGACTCTGCAAGGCTCTAAGGCCTCAAGCAGCCACTTCATTCATAATCAACATGCCCTCATGTCCTCCTTTTGCAGACAAAAAAAAAAACATAGCTCTCTTAATGATGTGGCACCCTTGAAAACAAATGAAACGCTCCAATGCGAATGGCCGATGGCCGAATAATCTTTACTTTGCAGCGTCGGCTCAAGGCCTCAAACAGCCACTTTTATCCAGAATTAAGGTGCTCACTATTATCATGTCCTCCTTTTGCAGTGTTACATCAGCGTTGAAACTTCTTCTACCAGCTAATACGTTGCTTTCCCTCTTTTGATATATCTTTTTTTAATAAAAAAACATTGTATAAATCAACCAAGTTTCACATCAATCTAATACAACACAGCCATACATGCAGTCCGTTACTCTTTCATGACAAATCAGCTTGAGCTTCAAAGAGAATTAGTAACCGAGTGTCGAAGTATCAGCATTCACACTACAAGCATCATGACATCTCAATTCATATGAGAATGCCAACTGGCCAAAGCGAGAATTTTTGTATGACAAGAAAAAAAACGAGAATATTCGGGCACTAGTGATATGGCCATGTTTAGAGCACAGGGGAAAAAGTATAAAGGTGTTTGAAGAAAAGGACATGTTTATGTATAATTTTAGTGTAAGCGCATTTCATTTATTTTAGAAACATAAGATAGGGGCTTCCAGCCTTCAGGCATAAAGCAAGACGAGCAGAGCTGTTAACTTTCAAGCATCGAGCTAGACATTAGTCACTAGAACAAATGTGTCAATTTCCAAAAGAAGCTACAGACAAAAGAAGCGCGCCACACTGTCAATAATAAATCGCAGTGACAGAGATCTTGTGGCGGGACTACGGACTACAGATCATGCTAAAAGGACCATGGTCATCACGCATTCTAAACTCTTAATAGTACCCATCCTGCAGATGTTCAGAAAGAAGGATATGAGCTGTGCACCACGCCGGGCTAGGATAACACAAAGTCCCAGCACATTATGCTTTCATGAGTTATATAAAGCAGAGCAGATAGTAAGTAGTACAGGCAATTCTGACAAATACCAGCAATTCTGGTAGTGATATAAGTTTCTACAAGATTCAGCGATCTTACACAAATGCAACAACGAAATGATGCCATGTCGAATAAGTTTGCTATACATACCTCTAATTTTACTTAGCTTCAGAGTCAAATGTCTTCACAAAATCTCATAGCTTTTTTTAAGTCCTATCTGAGAAAATAAAGGTATCCTTGTAAATCACGGTAACGATATGAAGAATTTCTCATGCTTATAAAAAGGCAAGTGATACTGTTTGTTGGAATGTTGAATAATACCTGAGGATCGACTCGCGATGGTGAGTTACTAGATATCACATATCTGAAAGAGTGAAAAACTCAAAGCAGAGCAGTACCCAAAAGATTAAGCAACCATAAGGTAGACATCTAGTGTACATACCTCAACTTGGTATAGAAAGCCATTGCTTGAGTGTTAGCTTTCTGAACTCCCATTTGGTTCTGCATGCTTATATAAATACTTTGGATCGTCATTCTTAATGAGAACAGTGATGATTGAACTAAAAACGCAAGAAGTGGAAAAAAAAGTGCAGCAACAGTTCATATCAAGAAAAATATTTAGAAGATATGAATAATAAATAGTTAGGATGGTGAACAGAACAGATCAGGGACTAAGCCAGAAAAAAATTTAGGAGGGGTTGAACAAAAGAATAGAATTTTTTTATCTTTTCGTAACCTTAGCCCCTCCTACCTAATACATATATGCATAAAATTTCAAGAGAGGGCTTAGGGGGGCTCCACGTGCCTAGCCCCCCCCCCCCCCCCCCCCCCCCCTATAGTATACAAAACCAAGCAAGCAGCTTTCAGTACATTCTGCATGCATATGTTTCACCTCCGCGCCTTCATGGAATTTTCAGTAATAAAACCATTAGAATATTGCTTCACAAAGATATATCGTGCTTCTGGGACCACCATCTCCCGGCACTTCTGAAGGCCATTCTGCTCCATAGGGTTCCTCCATGTTAACCTAAAATTTGTCTACTCGCATCAAATACAAAGTCGGGAACATGTAAAAGGAACATTTGCAATATCCTATCAAAAAAAAAAACATTTGCTATATGCTGTGCTAACAACAGGATGCAGTGTTCCTCGCAAAAAAAAAGGGATGCAGTGCAACAAAATGCATCTAACATTAAGAAGGTTTTGGATGTACTTCCTCATTGGTAATGTGTGTTTGGTACGCCGGATTGAGTCGCTCGGAATCATCCGAACCTATAAGTCCGAGCCTGACAGGCGTTTGGTTTGCATCATAGGCTCATGCCATCCGTCGTCACTCAGACTTGTTTGTTAGCTTCCCCACAGGAGCGACTTGATCCATCGGAAAAGTGACGGACGACCCCATCCTGCATGCATGTGGAGTGGCTCGTTCCAGATGAATCCAATCCATAAACCAAACCCGTTGACAACATGACATCAGTAAACAACATATGATTTGTTTTTGTAGTTTGATTTTGCATCCCAAGTTTTCCGTGTGAGTACATATTTGTATCCAATTTTTTTTAAAGATGATTGAAATACGTTTTTTGAAATTGATTTTCATGTTTACACCTAGTAGGTGGTTTTCACCACATATTTGTCCAGCAAGGCAACATATTTCGTTGCATTATTGACCATGATAATAAAATACGGCTCATGAGGGTTCTCATGCCTTTATTTCAAGATTTGATTTAGAGAGTCTGAAACATATATATTTGTTGCACTTCCTACATCAGTGTTCCTGAACTTTGAGTACACAACTAGCTGTTAGACTTATGCCCTGCCATTGGTCCTTCTGTTCCCATACTGCTCATCCAAGAGTGGGGAAACAAAAAGGTATGCCAATCGACATCCAGGAACAGGAGGGGAGAAACAAAAAAGGAACGCCAATCAACGAAGCATGCCACCAGCCATCAGCGCGTAGATCAACGCGCGCCCGGCGATGCGCGCGTGGCGCGGATCGTCCCGGTTCTTGTTAGTCTGGCTGCTGGAAACTTGGTCGTGTGAACAAGGGAAATAAGCGATGCCAACAGGCAACACCCCCGCGCGCGTCCGGTGTGCTGGCTTCCTGTTCGACAGTTGCGTCTTGTAAAGAGAAGCCTACGCCCGCAACGAGCCACGACGGCGACGGGATTACGTCTCTCTCGAAGCGAATCGCGGACTGAAGAAATTCCCACGAAATTATGGGCCCTTTTTTCCAGCCTATGGCCGTCGATTCCAACGGAACACACACACACACCTCAGTCATGCGTGCGTGCAGGTTGTAGTACGCTGGCGCCGGGCGCCAAGCTCGGCCGCCTGGCTTGCGCGCAAGACCAGACGCATGACTTCATTCAACTGCATGCATACGCTTCTTCCGGTTCCGGGCAGCTGAAACGTCGCCGTTCGATCCACAGTGCTTCCATCAGCTCTGAACGTCGCCTTCGATTCGCTCTCGAAAGCATCTAGGCCCTAGTTGGATTTCGATGATTAACGATAATATAAGATTACTATGATTAACATGTATTTTGCGGATGCAATTAAGTTAGGTTATGGTAATAGAGATCGATTGGGTAATCAAAGTTGTCATGCCCCTACGATGGAATTCGTTTCGGTTTTCAAAGGATGAACGACAAGATTAAGGATGACTAGTTGTAAGTGTCGATTGGAGTTGCAGTGACACTTAGAGTAGTTTAGGACTTTGTTTTTTCTTTGGCCGTACTATTAAGAGGGGTATGGACGGGTATCTTGACCTAGTTGAGTCTAGTGAGTTAGGTGTGGTGCACATTTGTTAAAACTAGCTCTAGGTAGCTCCTATGAATGCCTAAGATCCTTTGGAGCAAACTTCATTCACATATGTTCGAGAGTTGGAAGTGAATGGAGGGTCAAATGCTGACCGGATGCTGGCCCCGGTGCGACCAGACGCTGGCCGCAGGGTCCGGTCAGTTCATTTGATCAGCAGTCTGCGTTCGGTGCGACCGGATGCTGGAGAGGTCATGTGACCGGACGCTGAATGGCAGCGTCCGGTCAACTCCATTAAGGTTCCAGAGAAGAGAATCTACGACCGGACGTGTCCGATCAGTACTGACCGGACCCTGAGGGTTCAGCGTCCGGTCGAGTCCAGTAAGGTTTCAGTAAGGGTTTTATGTGACCGGACGTGTCTGGTCAGTGTTGACCAGACCCTGCCAGCGTCCGGTCAACTCATTGTTACTGATTCATAGGTTGAACTGACCGGAGCATCCGGTCAACATGATCGGAGCGTCCGATCACCCCGCAGAAGCTTATAATGGTTCGTTTTTTAGGTTGCCTTATAAATAGAAGCTTCACTCGTGTGTGAAGTCACTTTTGCTCATTCCAACAGCTGAGAAACACGTTTATGAGTGCCAAAAAGAGCAAGGTCCTAGTGAGGTGATTGAGATTTGAGAATCCAAAAGAGTAGCCTCATTAGTGAATCAAGCGTAGTCAAGTGTGCATCCATCTTCTCATTAGGCTTCGCGTGGTCAAGTGAGAGTTCGTGCTTGTTACTTTAGGTGATCGTCATCACCTAGATGGCTTGGTGGTGATTGAGAGCTTGGAGATCACCTAGCGGAGCTTGTGGGTGACCCAACTCAAGTTGTGAGCGGTTTTGGGTAATTCGCCGCGACGGAGTGTCGAAGAATCAACCCGTAGAGAGCACTTGATCCTTGCGCGGATAAGGAGGAGCTACACCCTTGCGCGGGTGCTCTAACGAGGACTAGTGGAGAGTGGCGACTCTCCGATACCTCGGCAAAACATCGCCGTGTTCCTCTCTCTCTTTACTTTGAGCATTTACTTTGAGTATTTACTTTGAGCAATTCAATACTTGTCTTTACATTCATAGAATTGCCATGCTAAAGTAAATTTGGAACATAGGTTGCAAGTCCTTTATGTATTAGTTTGATAGAAACACTTTTCTAGACACAAGGGGTTAATTGGGCTATCCGTAGGATTTGATTATCGCAAGAAAATTTAGAATTAGCCTAATTCAACCCCCCCTTTTGGGCATCTTAATCCTTTTAATTGGTATCAGAGCCTCGTGCTCACGTTTTTAAGCTTAACAGCTTAGAGCAAGATGTCTCACGGGGATGGACCTCCTCTATCTTTGAGGAAGATGACTTTTTATATTGGAAAATCCACATGGAAGCATACTTAGAAGCTCTAGATATTGGGATTCTTAGAGTCGCCTCACAAGGCTTCCCAAAACCTTAGGATGCTACTAACCTACAAGGCGATGAGGTTAACTATGAAAAATGGAATGCAAAGGCTCGAAACATCATCTTTAGAGGCCTTTGCAAAGATGTGTTTAACCATGTAAGGAACCACAAAGACGCCCATGCACTATAGTCGGATGTTTGTGCGTTCCATGAGGGAACCAAGAGTGAGTGTGAGGAACGTTATCATCTTGTGATTAAAAAGCTAAATTCTTTTGAGATGCTTTCCAAAGAAAGTGCTAATGAGATATATTTTCGTTTAAACATTCTTGTAGAGGAAGTCAATAGGCTTAGACTTACTCAAATATCACCATCCGACGTTGTGAGAAAAATCTTAAGTGTCCTCCTGTCGATGTTTTACCACCGATAGCCTGCCACGGGGGTACCTGGGGCAGTATGTTCGGGCTTCGGCGTATGCTGAACTCGATGGTTAACGCAAGACACAGACGATTTATCCTGGTTCAGGCCCTCGATCGTAGATCGAGTAATAACCTTACGTCCAGTCGGCCTTAGCCTTTGCGTTGGATTGATTGTCCAGTGTTGTGTTGTACAATTGTTGTTGTCTTAGGAGCCCTGCCCTCCTTTATATAGTCAGGAGGCCAGAGTCCTAGTCGGTTTATAATGAGATATCCTAGTAAGATTGCTTAATAGTTATACTACTAAGATTACAGGGGAAGAATCCTAGTTGGACTAGATCTTCTCTGTCCTTTGCGGGGTATCCTATGGGTCCCGCATCGACAAGCCCCCGAGCACTTCATGGTTGAGCTCTGAAAGTCTCGCTCTGCTCCTTCAAGTCTTGTTGAGTAGGAACAAAATGTCATCCGAGTGCTTTCTGGAGTGAAACCTTGTAGCGCTTCTTGGGATCTTTGAATCGCGAGTGCTTTTTGAAGAAAAAATACATCCATCTAGTTGTAGCCCCCGAGCCTCTTGCTATTTGGAACAAGGAGCTGGAGGATCTTGTCTTGAAGTTGCTCTGATTGTTCGCTGAAGTTTTAAAAAGAACTCGAATATGGATCGTTCCGGGTTCTTTTTGTCGTAATGTCTTGAAGTGGTCTGTGTTGAGGAAATCTTTTGGTGACGTGCGCTTTTTCGAGGAAAAAGTGCACTCACTGAGTGTAGCCCCCGATCCTCTTGCTGTTTGGAACAAAAAGTTGGAGGGTCTTGATCTTTTATGTTGTTTGAAGAATTTGTGTTCTGAAGTAGTTCCCGAGACTTGGATTATTTCGTTATCCGAGTAGTTTCGTGGCATGTAGCCTCTGAGCTTATATCCGGGTTCTTTTTGTTTCAGGAAGAACTCGGATGTGAGGTCTTGGCGTATTCTTTGATAGTCTGCCGTTGCCAGATGTAGTCGTATTGTGGTGGTTGAGCGTAAATGCCTTTTTTTTCACGGGTTGTACTGTGCTAGTATATTCTTCCGAATATGCCCGTCTTCGAGTACTGTTTCTTCTCGCCTGAGTCATCCATTATTGAGTCCTGTCTCTTCACTATGTCCTTTGTTGGGCTTATTTCGTTGGTGCTCCTGGTCCATGTGCGCCGATCCTTTGGCCTATAAATACCGTCCCGGAGTGCTTGTTTTCATCCATTGGACATTCTGTTGAAACCTTCCTGGTTGTGAACATGGTAGTTTGTGAAGTTGAGCAGCCCCCGGGCGTATTTTGTAGTTCCTGTGTGTCTTGTCGTAGTTGGAGGAAGTCTTGTGATAGGGATTAGAGGTAGGCTAGTCCCGCGGCAGCATTGTGCCAGGATGTACGTGGTGGTAGTTGGAGGAAGTCTTGTGATGTGGGCTTCGTTCCTTCATCCGGCAGCTCTGGGTTGATCCTCGTCGCCTGTCCTGAGACCGTCCGGTGCAGATCAACACCATATCCAGCATCACATCGATCTTGGGTAGACAGATGCCCGCCGGCCTTCTCTGCTCCATGTTGCCCTGCCGTGCTGCCGATTTCCGCCTTGGATGCACTGCATTCGTCCTTTGAAGAAAACAGTGTAGCTGATGGCGGTCTGTCCTTCCGAGTAGTAATTTGGGACACGTAGTCGTTCCAGAGCCTAGTCGTGTCCGTGTTCCTCTTTGCTACTTTGCTTTTCGTGGTGCCGAGTTCGTTGGGTCTTGTAGGGTTTGTAATCTTCTATTTTTGAAGTTGCTTGTAATGTAATGAATCTTGTATTTTGAGTTGTCTTTGACTCTTCTGTTGTGATCCCTGTCGTTCATGAGACTACCGAGTTCTTTCTTACATAACCGGGTTCTTTTGTTACTCGTGAGGTAGCCCTTTCTTTCTTCTTGGTTCAACGAGTTGTTCCTGTGGTTATCTGATAACCCTGCTGTGTTGCTGCGCGGATAAGTCTGAAATCTGCCCGTTGATTCGTACCGTTGTGTGGATTCGTGCCCTCCGTCGTTTTAGCTGCGTCGGTAAATGGACCGTTGTTCTCCCATGATGTGCTTTAACGGGCCTTATGGGCCGTTTGTATCACTGAGAAATCTATTTAAAGACCCTTTATCTTCTTTCCCTTGTCACCCAGCTTTTTCCTTTAAACCCTAGTTCTCAGAAAACCGCCGCCGTCATTGTCGTTATCGCCCGAGCACCACCATTCTTGCTCCATCCTTCTTAGCGCCTTTGTTGCTTCCGCCAATTCATGGGAAAGAAGAAAACCGCAAGCAAATCTCAGGCGACCTTTGTGGACGAGGAGTCGTCGCTTTCTTTGATCGAAAACCAGGAGTTCGTGGCCATGAGGGCAGCTCAGAAGGTTTGGCCGGCTCCAACAACTAGCGAAGACCAGCTGCGCGAGCTCGTTAGTGATGGCTTGATCCAGGACAAAGTCATCGCTGAATGGAGAGTTCCGGGCGAGCATCGGGTTCCGGCCCTGGGTCCTGGTGAGATTGTCCTTTTTGTCTCTTTTGTCCGCGCTGGCCTCTGTCTCCCTGCTTCTGCCTTCCTTCATCAGTTTCTTGGGTATTTTGGGGTTAGTTTGAACCATCTAACCCCCAATGCCGTTCTCCATCTTTCTGTTTTTGTCCATCTTTGTGAAGCTTTCCTTGGGATTCCTCCTTCTCTATCTCTTTTTCGTTTTTTCTTTCGCCTGAAACCTCAACCCCGCCGCGAGGAAACCAGTGTCCTTGGCGGTTGCGGGATTCAGTTTCGCCAGGGTCTCAAAATCAAGTTTTTTGATTATGACCTGGTCGATTCTGTCAAGGATTGGCGCGCCGAGTGGTTCTATGCTGCCAATTTGATCCCTTCTCTTGTTGTCCACTCTGGATCCGGTCCTGTGGCGAACGACCGGTGGGACAAAAAGCTTGAGTCTCCTGCTGAAATTCAGGCGATCCAACCTCTCCTTGATAGGATTAGTACGCTGAAACAGCAAGGATTGACCGGCTTTGATATTGTCTCAAGTTTTCTTCGTCGTCGGGTTCAGCCCTTGAAAGAGCGGGGACATCTCGGCTTTGAGTATTCTGGGGCTGAGGATTCTTCGCGCATGGTCCCAGCTCTTGAGCTGACCGGTGAGGAGGTACTCGAGCGTCTCCAGAAAATGCTGAAAGGAGTGAGCGTCATTCCTCCTGCCGTCCTTGAGTACTCGGCCAACAACCCGCCACCAGCTGTGAGTTGTCTATCCTCCTTTTTTCTTTTTATTTGAGTTCTTTGTGTACTCTTTCTGCGTCCGTTCTTGCTTAGTTCTTCTTTGTCTTGGTGTTTTGTCTTTTCTTTGTAGGTGCTTGGTCGGAACTTTGTCGATCCGATCCGCCTTGATGTTCTCCCTGCTGTGGCGGAGGCTGGGGATCATCCAGCCGGTACTTCTGTAATTAGTAAGTCTCAAACTTTTACAGCCCTTCCTGGGGTATGTTTCGGGTCTGATGATTTATATGAAGAGTATGTTCCTCGTCTAGTCCCTCGCGGACCTCGCAGCGTCCCGAAGAGGGGGCGGATGGACGGGTCTTCATCTGGCTTGCCTGTCTCCAAGAAGCCTCGTAAACCAAGTACTCCTTCAGGTACTCCAGTTGTTGCTAGCATGCTCTTAGGTGAGCACATTTAGTACTTCTTTGTTCTTTTATTTTCATGTCTCTCTCTTGAACCGAGTACTTTTCATCTCTTTTTCAGCGGGTGCTCTGGTTTCGCTGGCTGAGGAAGAAGAGGATGATGAAGTTCCTCTTATCACGCGGCGGTGAGTTGTTTTTCATATTCTTGTCACATTGAATTTTTCCTCTTTGTTTTTAATCTTAGTCTTGAACTTTTTTGAAGTAATCGGAGGTCGGGTGTGAGTTTTTCCGATGCTCTCACGCCGACTTCTTCCGAAGCTCCGGGGTCGAGTTCTTTAGTTTCTTCCGCCCCGAGCCGTATTGCTCCTCTGGTGCGGAGTTCTTCCACGGCTCCGGCTCCGGCTTCTTCTGTGGCTCCGTTGTCGGCTGTCCCGCTCCCGTCGTTGGGTGACGGGGACGTCTTTGCCGTCGTGGTTCCCCCTGCGAGGCCTTCTCTTGGCTTCGCAAGGAAAAAAGTAGTCGGGTGAGTAGATTCTTGCTTCGTCTTTTTGTCTTTTATCTTCCTTCCTCTGGTTCTTATTGGTGCTTCTTTTTATCACTTTTCAGCGCTTCGTCTTCTCTAACTTCTCCACCGACTTCTTCTCTGCTTCCTGCTGTGCCAACGAGCTCTGAGCCTCGAGACTCACATCATTCTGTTGATGAAGTCGCGGTGGGGGCTTCAGAGCTTCCTGGCGGAGTTGCGGGCTTGGTCGCTCCGGAGGTAACTGTGGCCGTCGCACCGGGTTCTTCTGGGGATTTGGCTCCGGCTTCCCTGGAGGTTGCTCTGGTCGCTCCTGCTTCGCCCCAGCCGGCTTCTCTTTCCCCTTCTTTTGCCCCCGGCGGCCCTTCTCTGTCCGATGATGTGGTGCAACAATTCGATGCCACTCATCGGTTATCGGAGCTGACCGCAGCCTGGGGGAGCTTGTCGACCCTCGCGACTTCTTTTGGTGAAAAGCTCCAGGTAAATTTTTCTGCCACCTTTCTTTTGCATGCTTGTTTTTCTTCTATCCTTATGCCCCGTTTCTCTTTGCCTCTTTCTGCTCAGTCTTTTTCTCGTGATCATTCTGGCTTCTTTTTCTCATCTGAAAATGAGAGGAAGTTGTCTTCGGAGGTAGACGCTCTGAAAGCCGATCTTGATCTTCTCCGGGCTGAGTTGGAGACGGAGCGCCAGTTGCACCAAAAGGAGGAGAAAGCCCTTCGCGCCCGGGTTGTGGAGACGGAGAAACAGAGAGATGCTGCGGTGGAGTCTACGAAGAATGAAAGCAAAGGTGCCTCGGGTTCTGTCTGTTTCTTCTTGTATTTTGACTTCTTTTTCTGCTGACTTGTTCTTTGGTGTTTTGTTCTAGCTCTCCGAGTTGAGAAACAAAAGCTCTCGGAGAGTATTGATGAAATGAAGGCCCTTGTCCGTTCTAGTCATAATAGAGCTGAGGAGGTAAATGCTCATGCTGAGGAAGAACTCGCCCTTGCTAGGCTGATTAGGCGTGGAGCTGACAGAGATCTTGTGCAGGCCCAAAAAACTATTGAAGGCCTATCTGGGAAGCTGGCGACGGCTACCGAGAATTGGAATGCCCTGTGGAAATCTTTTCGTTCGGTAGCCGACGCCCTCCGGACTTCGGCGGATGACGGGCAATCTTGGGCGCAGTTCATTCCTCGGATTCCGACTCGTTTCCAAGAGTTCGCGAAGAGGTGCGCCCAAGTATGTACCAAAAATGTGCTGGCCCAGGTCCAGGTCCTTGCTCCGGAGGCGCCTCTCTCCAAGATAGCGGAAGAAGCTGAAAGCCAAGAATATCTTGACGCCGTTGAAAAGATGGAGCCTGAGGTCGAAGATCTAGCCAGTAGGATTGTAGATGGTCTAAATATTGACCTTTCCTTCTCTGATGACAATGCCTGACTCGCTTGAGCATCCCCTTGTAATATTACACTCCTTTTTTAAATGAAGATTCTTTATTCTTGTTGATGTATTCTTTGTTTGGGTGCGGTTGAAGTTATTTGACTTGTTGAGTACCTCGTTCTGTTTCCGTCTCTGCTCCGTGAAACGGCTCTATGTGTTATTCTTACGGGGCCCCTTGATTTGTCGGGTACTTTTCTTTTATCGTTCCTCTGTGATTCGTCGAGTGCTTTGTCCGTGTGATGACTTTGTTAGATGTAGATCTTCGCGTTAGCAACCTTTCGCCCGCACTATGTAAAACGACTCGGTATAGAATGCAGCTTTGATAAACTTCGGCGTCCGAGTGCTTTCTTGAATGGTGCTTGTGCTCTTTTGAAGAAGAAGTACATCCATCTGAACGACTCGGTATAGAATGCAGCTTTGATAAACTTCGGCGTCCGAGTGCTTTCTTGAATGGTGCTTGTGCTCTTTTGAAGAAGAAGTACATCCATCTGGTTGTAGCCCCCGAGCCTCTTGCTTTTCGGAACGAAGTGCTGGAGGGTCTTTTGAAGATAGATTTCGGTTGACTTGGTTGATTTGCTTTTTGTTTCAGGTGTTAGCTTTTTAGCTACCTTCATCGGCGAGCTCAAGCGTCTTTTCGGCTATTTTGCTTTCGGCCGGAATGCTCAGGCATGTTTTCAGCCATTTTGCTTTTTGTTTCGGGTGTTAGCTTTTAGCTACCCTCATCGACGAGCTCAAGCGTCTTTTCAGCTATTTTGCTCTCGGCCGGAATGCTCAGGCATGTTTTCAGCCATTTTGCTTTTTGTTTCGGGTGTTAGCTTTTAGCTACCCTCATCGGCGGGCTCAAGCGTCTTTTCAGCTATTTTGCTCTCGGCCGGGATGCTCAGGCATGTTTTCAGTCATTTTGCTTTTTGTTTCGGGTGTTAGCTTTTAGCTACCCTCATCGGCGGGCTCAAGCGTCTTTTCAGCTATTTTGCTCTCGGCCGGGATGCTCAGGCATGTTTTCAGCCATTTTGCTTTTTGTTTCGGGTGTTAGCTTTTAGCTACCCTCATCGGCGGGCTCAAGCATCTTTTCAGCTATTTTGCTCTCGGCCGGGATGCTCAGGCATGTTTTCAGCCATTTTGCTTTTTGTTTCGGGTGTTAGCTTTTGGCTACCCTCATCGGCTGGCTCAAGCGTCTTTTCAGCTATTTTGCTCTCGGCCGGGATGCTCAGGCATGTTTTTAGCCATTTTGCTTTTTGTTTCGGGAGAACAACTCGTTGGAAGTCATGACAAGACATGCCGTGGATGAATATCATCTTTATTGATCATGAGTATAAACTAATACATATGTTTTTGAATAGTATTGTCTTTCGTTGATTGTGAACGTAGGTCCTTTGTGGCTTGCATGTCTGCTTTTCCCTGAGTTGTTTTTACGCATGGAATTTTCTTAGCTGGCTGATGTGCCATGTATTGCTGACTTCTTTTCCATCTTCGGTCATTAACTTGTATGTGCCGGGTCCGGTGATTTTTGTGACAATGAACGGGCCTTCCCAAGGACTGAGTAGCTTATGTCGTCCATCAGTCTTTTGTATCCTTTTTAGCACTAAGTCTCCAACTTGTAGTGATCGAGGTTGGGTACTCTTGTTGTAGTGCCGTCTTAAACCTTGTAGGTATCTAGCTGATTGGAGGGTAGCGTTTATTCTGATTTCTTCTGAACTGTCGAGTTCTAATCTCCTTGTGTGTTCTGCTTCTCCTTCATCATATTGTTCTATTTTTGGGGATGTCCAGATCAAATCGGCGGGTAGTACGGCCTCTGACCCGTAAACTAGGAAAAAAGGTGAGTGGCCTGTTGCTCTGCTTATTTGAGTTCGTAGCCCCCATACTACTTTCGGTAGTTCTTCAATCCATTTGGACCCATAGTCCTTTAGTTCTTCGTACAACCTTGGTTTTAATCCGGCTAGTATGAGTCCATTAGCTCTTTCTACTTGTCCGTTGGCTTCTGGATGTGCAACAGACGCATAGTCTATGCTGAAACCACAGTCTCGTGCCCAGCTTTTAAATTCTGTAGCTGTGAAAGGGGAGCCTAGATCTGTGATGATTTGATTTGGCATGCCGAAACGGTGCATAATGTCTTGGATGAACTCGACTGCTTTGGTTGCGCTGTATTTCGCGAGTGGTTTGTATTCAATCCACTTAGTAAACTTGTCAACTGCCACAAAGATGTACTCGAAACCGCCTTTTGCCTTTTTTAAGGGTCCTACTTGATCTAGCCCCCAGCAGGAAAAAGGCCAAGCGGGTGGTATGCAGATAAGATTGTGAGCTGGTACATGGGCTTGTCTTGCAAACATTTGGCAACCTTTGCATTTTCTGACAAGCTCTTCTGCGTCTTTCAAAGCGGTTGGCCAGTAGAATCCGGTGCGAAATGCTTTGCCAACCAGTGTCCTTGAAGCGGCATGATTTCCGCAGCAACCTGAGTGTATTTCGTCTAGGATCTCTTTTCCTTCTTGAAACGAAACACATTTTAGGAGTACTCCTGATGATGCTGCTCTTCTGTAAAGTTTATCTCCTACTAGAACGTAGTTTTTGCTTCTGCGAACAACTTGGGTGGCTTCTGCCTTATCTGCTGGTAATTTGTTTTCTTTGATATAGTCGATGAAAACTTGAGTCCATGAAGTGTTGATTATCAATATCTGAACGCCTTTAGCCTGAATTTCATGTGTTGTTTCACCGGGTTGTTTGATAGAGGGAACTGATAGCTCTTCTATGAACACGCCGGGTGGAACCTTTGCCCTGTCTGATCCGAGTTTGGCAAGGACATCCGCTGCAATGTTGGAATCGCGTAAAACGTGTAAAATTTCTAATCCTTGGAAGTGTTTTTCAAGTTTTCCTATTTCAGCACAATAAGCACCCATGTTTTCTTTGGTGCAGTCCCAATCTTTGTTGACTTGGTTGATGACCACTGCTGAGTCGCCGTATACGAGTAATCTTTTTATTCCGAGGGTAATCGCGACTCGTAGCCCGTGGATGAGGGCTTCATATTCTGCTTCGTTATTTGTAGCTTGCCATAATATCTGAAGGATGTACTTGAGTTGTTTTCCTTCTGGAGAAATGAGGAGAACGCCTGCACCGGCCCCGCCTAGTTTGAGTGATCCATCAAAGTACATCTTCCAATGGTCGAGGATGGTATCTGATAAGGGCTGTTGAATCTCTGTCCATTCGGCCACGAAATCGGCGAGGGCTTGAGATTTGATTGCTTTCCGTGGGGTGAAATTGATGTCCAGAGCTCCAATTTCAACTGCCCATTTGGATATGCGCCCTGTGGCGTCTTTATTGTGTAGGATATCTCCGAGTGGAAAATCTGTCGCTACGGTAATCTTGTGGCTTTCGAAATAGTGGCGAAGCTTCCGAGAGGTAATGAGTAAAGCGTAGAGTAGTTTTTGTACATGTGGGTACCGGATTTTGGATTCTGACAGTACTTCGCTGATGTAGTATACTGGACGTTGCACTTTATACGCGCGCCCTTGTTCTTCTCTTTCTATGACTATTGTTGTGCTGATTACGGTGGGAGTTGCCGCGATATATAGCATCATATCTTCATCTTTCTTTGGAGGTGTCAGGATAGGCGATGAAGTGAGGTATTCTTTAAGTTTTTTGAAAGCTTCGTCGGCTTCTGTTGTCCACTCGAACTTGTCTGTCTTCTTTAGTAGTTTAAAGAAAGGTAACCCCTTTTCGCCGAGTCTTGATATGAAACGGTTGAGGGCCGCCATGCATCCTGTTAGTTTCTGCACATCTTTGACACTTCTAGGTGGGCCCATTTCTGTTATAGCTCGAATTTGCTTGGTGCTGGCTTCAATCTCGCGCTGACTGACCAAGAATCCGAGTAGTTGTCCTGAGGGAACTCCAAATACACATTTGTTTGGGTTCAATTTCCATCTCCATTTCTTCAAGTTTTCGAAAGTTTGCTTTAGATCTTCAATTAGAGTGTCTGGGTTTTTTGTTTTCACTACCACATCGTCCACGTATGCCTCCACATTTTCACCGATTTGATTCCCAAGGCAAGTCTGGATAGCTCTTTGGTACGTGGCGCCAGCGTTTTTTAGTCCAAACGACATGGTCTTGTAGCAGTAGGCACCAAACGGGGTGATGAAAGATGTCTTGCTCTGGTCTTCTTCTTTTAGTGCGATCTGGTGATATCCTGAATAGCAATCGAGAAAAGATAATAACGCAGATCCTGCTGTCGAGTCAACTATCTGGTCAATGCGTGGTAGCCCGAACGGATCTTTTGGGCAATGTTTGTTGAGATCTGTGTAATCGACGCACATACGCCACTCGTCCGTGTTTTTCTTCTGTACAAGGACCGGGTTTGCTAGCCAGTCTGGATGTAGGATCTCCTTGATGAACCCGGCTGCCATCAGTTTTGTTATTTCCTTTTTAATTGCCGCCTTCTTGTCGGGTGAGAATCGTCGTAGCCGCTGTTTTACAGGTTTGGAGCTTTTGTTGACATCAATTCTGTGCTCAGCCAACTCTCTTGGGACTCCTGGCATGTCGGCTGGCTTCCAAGCGAAGATATCTTTGTTGTCCCGAAGAAAGTTGGCGAGCGCGAGTTCCTATTTTTCCGAGAGGTGAGCACTGATGGTTGCTGTCTTGGAGGGGTCGCCCGTGCCTAAGTCGATTTGCTTGACGTCGGCTTCTTTTGGTGGTGCGATGATACTGGGTCTTTTAGCTGGTATTTCTAATTCTTCTTGGTTTGTTTCTGCCACGATTGTGGCTATTTCTTTTCTTCCATTGTCAGCTTGTGCTTTGGCTGCAATTTGGATTGCCTGAACGTCGCAGTCAAAAGCGCGCTTTAAATCGCTTCGAAGAGAAAGGATACCGTGGGGTCCTGGCATCTTAAGTAGTAAGTACGGATAATGTGGTATTGCCATGAATTTGGCCAGTGCCGGACGTCCTAGGATTGCATGATATGATGAATCGAAGTCGGCGACTTCGAATTTGATAAACTCTGTTCGGTAGTTTGAAGGAGTTCCGAAGGTAACAGGTAAAGTAATTTGTCCGAGTGGCATGGCTGCTTTGCCGGGTACTATTCCGTAAAAAGGTGTGCTTGTTGGTGTAATCATCCCGGCGAGTTGTAGTCCCATTTTTCTCAGTGTTTCTGAAAAGATGATGTTAAGCCCAGCTCCTCCATCGATTAGTACTTTGGTGACAGTCATACCAGCTATAGTTGGATCCAGAACCAATGGATAATGGCCTGCGTTTCCCACGCTAGTCCACTGGTCTTCCCTGGTGAATTGGATAGGATACTGTGACCAATTGAGGTATCTTGGTGTAGCCGGTTCTGCTGTCATAATGGTCCGTAGTGCTAGTTTTTCTTGATGTTTGCTTCTGCAATCCGGAGCCCCTGAGAAAATCACTGCTACCGTTCCCCTAGGTTTTTGGAATCCTTTGTCCTCGTGGTCGTCTCCTTCTCTTTTCTGATTGTCTTCTTTGGTGTCTTCCTTACTATTTTTTCTTGTGTATTGATCTTTGAAAGTATAGCAATTTCCAATGGTGTGTTTCCCATTAGGGTGCAATGGGCAACGTATGTTTTCAATGTCATCATATCTTCTGGGTTTGGTAAACTTCTTTGATTTGTCGGCCATTGCCACAGTATTGTCTGGTCTACGTTTTCTTTCTTGATGTCTGCTATTTCGATGATTTTGCCTGTCCGAGTTGTCCTGGTTGTTTCTGTCCGGGAATCTTTCTCGGGTTTTTTCTTCTGCGGTAATCATTTTTTCTACTGTTCGTCTAAATTCCTCATTGTTTCTCGGATTTTCTTTGCAGAAGTCTTGAAATTGCCACCTAGCCATGATTCCATGAGAGAAAGCTTCAATTACTTCTCGTTCGGTTATGTCATGCACTTGGGCTCGTAGTTCGCCGAATCGTCGATAATAATTTCTGAGACTTTCACCTCCCTTTTGCTTGAGTCCTTTTAATTCCGCATGGGTGATTGGATGTGTAATGATTCCTGCAAAATTCTCACAAAAAGCTCTTTGCAAATCCTCCCAATTTCTGATAGATCCTGGGTTCAGTTTGTCGAACCATTGGAGAGGCATGGCTTCCAGTGCCATGGGAAAGAACAGGGTTTTGATATCGTCATCTCCTCCGGCTAGTTCGATTGATTGTGAATATATTCTGAGCCATTGCCTTGGTTCAGTTTTGCCATCATACTTGGAGTGGTTAGATGGTTTGAATTTGTGAGGTAATCGTGCCATTGCAAGCCTGTTTGCGAAGCAGGGGAATCTGTCGTGTGTCTTGGTTTCTCTGAATTCGGATTCGGCACCTTCTTCTGGCCAGCTGTCGTTTTGACGGGAATAATCTTGCGAGATTGTCTGGGTAGGTACCCTACTCCTAGTCTTCCTTGGTTGTTCAAATCGGTGGCTCTGATTATGTTCCTTCCTACTTCCTTCGTCACGGCTTCCACTCGGCCCAAGTCTTTCGAAAGCGGATTTCCTTTGATTTTGATCTTCTTGCCTGCGGGTTGTTGATCTTGCGGGTAGTCTTGATCGAGCTCTCTCTTCATGCGTTTTCGGGATCGTCGATCGGAGCAAGTCCTGGAGCTGTTCATACTTCTCACTGGGGTGTGAAGTTTTTCCGAGTTCTTCTAATGCTTCTCGAATCTTATCGTAAGGTGTATTCGCCGTGCGTCTCCCCTCTACTTCTCGTTGCGATTTTCTTTTGTCGTACTCAGCCAATTCTGACTCGTATCTGATCCAAGCTTCCTTGCGCTGCCTAGCACGGTGCTGACGCCCTTGCTTTAACTTGTTTTTTCTTTCTCTAGCATGTTTCTGACTATCTGTTTCTCCGTCGTAGCCTTGGGCAAAAGGTGATATGTTGGATTCCGATTCATCTGATGATCTGACATCGGGTGCTTCTGGGGGATTTAGTGGTGACCGCGGTCGTCGGACCATGAGCACTTCTCGCGCATGAGTCGCTCTGTTATTGGCGTTAGCTTTCATGCTGTTAGAGTTGCTAATGACTTTAGTGGATGCCTCGGTGTCGTAGATCGAGTCTCCTTCTTGGTAGGGTAGAATTGCTGTCGTCGTCGTGCCGACTAGTTGGGTACTGCTGTCCTCAGGAACAGAACCTGGCCAATGAATGATGCAGTCTTGGGATGTTATTGTTAGCACGAGGCCCTCCTGAGCTCCTGTCAGTGGTATCCCGCATCTTGGATTGAAAGATCTTTCGAACTGTCCTTGATAGGATTTTGCCATGTTGTCGAGCCCAAATGGAAAAGAACTTGTCTTTTTGGAAGAATTCTGAGGGCAATCCGAGTTGCTTTGGGATGTGCTCTCGAATCTTGCCAAAAAAGAACGCGGATTCTTGAAAGCACTCGGATAAAACTTCGCCTTGATGTTTGAATTCGAATCGGATACGAGTGGTCGTGAAATCTGATTTGAATCGGATACTGTGAGCTATGCGAATCTTCTGGTGAGCTGATCCGTTGTATTTGGTGAAGTATGAAATTCTTTATGATGATCTGGATCTTTGAGGAGATGGCCCTGAAGCTTGCCGTTGTTGTCCGCCTCGCAGATCCATGAGCCGAAGATGAAAGTTGATTCCGTTGGGAAGATTATGTTGTCGAGGTCCATCGAATTCTTGGATGCAAAGTCGCCAAACTCCCCTACCTGGCGCGCCAGCTGTCGATGTTTTACCACCGATAGCCTGCCACGGGGGTACCCGGGGCAGTATGTTCGGGCTTCGACGTATGCTGAACTCGATGGTTAACGCAAGACACAGACGATTTATCCTGGTTCAGGCCCTCGATCGTAGATCGAGTAATAACCTTACGTCCAGTCGGCCTTAGCCTTTGCGTTGGATTGATTGTCCAGTGTTGTGTTGTACAATTGTTGTTGTCTTAGGAGCCCTGCCCTCCTTTATATAGTCAGGAGGCCAGAGTCCTAGTCGGTTTATAATGA
This sequence comes from Miscanthus floridulus, assembly GCF_019320115.1. NCBI lineage: Eukaryota > Viridiplantae > Streptophyta > Magnoliopsida > Poales > Poaceae > Miscanthus > Miscanthus floridulus. The sequence goes on along the minus strand of NC_089586.1, from coordinate 124,640,884 downwards.
GATATCCTAGTAAGATTGCTTAATAGTTATACTACTAAGATTACAGGGGAAGAATCCTAGTTGGACTAGATCTTCTCTGTCCTTTGCGGGGTATCCTATGGGTCCCGCATCGACACCTCCCCATTGATAAATATGGGCATATTGTGACCGTGCTACATCAAGGTGATCTTTTCGCCACTACATCGACATAAATCTTAGGAAAGATCAATGCTCATGATATGTATATGCACATCACACCACAAGATGGCTCATCCTCTACAAAGAAGAAAGAGAAGGACTTAGCATTCAAAGCTAGCCAAGATAAGGACAAAGCAAGACTTAAGTATGAGAGCTCAAGTGATGAAGATGATGAAGAAAGTCTTGTTCTCATGGTGAAGAAGACCGCCAAGATGCTAAAGAAGCTAAACAAGAGTGGCATCAAATTTGACGGCAAGAAGAAGAAGTTCTTCACTAGCTCAAGAAAAAAGCCAATCTCCGAGATGGATTGCTACAATTGTGGCGAACTTGGCCATCTAGCTCATCAATGCACAAAGTCCAAGAAAGACAAGTTCAAGAATAAGAACAAGGGCAAGAAAGATGACTCAAGCAATGAAGATGAAGATGAAAAGAAAAAGAACAAGCCATATAACAAGAGAGATAGCAAAAAGAGAAACTTCTACAAGAAGAAGAAGGGTGGAAAGGCCTACATTGTCGGTGATTAGCTCACGAACATTGATTCATCAAGTGGATCATCCGATAATGATAGTGACAATGAGAAGGTGGCCGCCATTGCTATTAATCTTGCATCTTTACCGCCACCATCGCCATCATCCTCTACACACATATACCTTATGGCCAAGGGTGAACGCAAGGTAACTAAGAGTGATGATAGTAGTGATGATGAGCAAGCTAGTGATGATGATAGCGATGATGATGATTCACCTATATATGATGATCTTATCAAAATACTAAGAAAATACACTAAGATCATTAGAAAGAGTAGAGCTACAAATAAAAAGCTTGATGCTAAAAATGATTCACTCTTAGCTAAATGTGATACATTGGAAAAGACTCATGTTGAGCTCAAAGAAACTAATGATGCTATATCATCCAAACTCAAGGAGCTCAAATCTTCTAAGAAAGAGCTTAAAGATAAACATGATAAACTTGAGTGGGTGCACAATGAGCTCATCACTAGCCACAACAAGCTAAAAGATGAATACACTACTCTTAAGATCAATCGTGATACTTTTGTTATTGCTCAAGAATTTTTACCAAATGAGCCACATGATGCTACTAACCATGTTGTCAAGATTGATATAGCTACTTCATGTGATGATTTAATTGATGAAAGCATTGAGCATGGATATAGTAGCAAAGGCAAGCAAGTGGTTAAGTGCAATGACTATGATAAGTATGTCAAGCTCAAGAGTGATAATGAGAAGCTCATGAAAGATCTTGAAGAGATAAAAAGCCACAACACCATTGTGCTAAAAACCCTTGATCATGACAAAGAGTTGATCCTTGAGAATGAGAAACTCAAAGAAGAAAACAAGAAGCTCAAGGAAGAGAAGAAAGATGATGCTCTAAAGGAAGAAAATAAGAAGCTCAAGTTGGAGAAAGAGCATCTCAAGATTGGGTTGAGCAAGTTTGCTAGAGGCAAGCACCTCCAAAGTGAGCTACTTATGAACACCGTCATGAAGATGGATAGAAGTGGCATTGAATATGTGACAAGTATAGAGAAGAAGAAGGCTCAAGCTTAACAACAACAATCAAAGCCAAAGCCAAAGCCAAAGAGATATTTTGAGTGTAGACAAGAAGACCACTTTGCTCATGAGTGTCAAACTCCACCGCCACAACCCTTGCCCAAGCATGCTAGACCCTTTGCTTTCAATACTCACTACATGCTTAGAAAAGATTCTAGTGGAAAAATGAAAGTCATATTCTTAGGACCCCCTAACAAGAGTAGGCCTAAGAAGATTTGGGTGGCTAAGTCACTTGTTGAGAAGGTGAAGGGCCCTCAATAAGTTTGGATTCATAAAACTTGAATCTCTTATGTGTAGGTGAACTATAAGACCGGTGGGAATCATTAGATTATTGATAGTGGTTGCACTCAACATATGACCGGTGACCCTCATATGTTCACCTCACTAGATAAAGAGATAGATGGACAAGAGAAAATAATATTTGGAGATAATTCAAAGGGCAAGGTTAAAGGATTGAGCAAAGTGGTAATATCAAATGATCATTCCATCTCTAATGTGCTCTATGTTGCTTCATTGAGCTTCAACTTGCTATCCATTGGACAATTATGTGATCTTGGCTTCCAATGCTTGTTCACCGAGAAGGAAGTTGTTGTATCCAAGGTAGATGATAATCAAGTGATATTCAATGGATTTAGATACAACAACTTATATCTAGTTGACTTCACCTCCAAAGATGCTAATTTAAAGACTTACCTATTCACCAAAACAACACTTGGGTGGCTATGGCATAGAAGACTTGCTCATGTTGGGATGAGCTCACTCAAGAAGCTTATAAAGAATGATTTGGTGAGAGGGTTGAAGGATGTGAAGTTTGAGAAGGACAAGCTTTGTAGTGCATGTCAAGCCGACAAGCAAGTTGCAAACACTCATCCAACCAAAGCTTTTATGTCAACCATAAGAGTGCTAGAGCTCCTACACATGGATTTATTTGGACCAACAACATACAAGAGTTTGGAAGGGAATCTCTATTGTCTTGTGATTGTGGATGATTATTCAAGGTATACATCGGTGTTCTTCCTTTAAGACAAATCCGAAGTTGCATCTTGCTTCAAAAAATTTGCCAAGAGAGCTCAAAATAAATTTGAAGTGAAGCTCAAGAAGATTAGAAGTGACAATGGGAAAAAATTTGACAACACAAATATTGAAGCCTATTGTGATGAAGTTGGGATCAAGCATGAAGTATCCACAACCTATACTCCTCAATAAAATGGTGTAGTTGAGAGGAAGAACCGGACTTTGATCACTTTTGCAAGAACAATGCTAGATGAGTACAATACTCCCGAAGCTCTATGGGCGGAAGCAATCAACACCGCATGCTATGCATCAAACCGCCTATTCCTTCAAAAGTTCTTTGGCAAGACACCTTATGAGTTGCTCAATAGAAAGAAGCCGGACATCTCCTTTATGGTGTTTGGTTGCAAATGCTACATCTACAAGAAGCGGCAACACCTAGGGAAGTTCCAAAAACGTTGTGATATTGGTTTTCTTGTTGGTTACTCATCGAAGTTCAAAGCATATAAAGTATTTAATCATGCCACTGGCTTGATTGAAGAAACATATGATGTGGAATTTGATAAATCTAATGGCTCCCAAGGAGCATATGAGAATTTTGATGATGTAGATAATGAACCATTGAGGGAGACTATAAAGAATATTCTGGTGGGAGACATCAAGCCAAAAGATGGTATACAAGTCATTGATCAACCCTCTTCATCAAGTGTGCCACAAGACGGTAAAAAAGATGGAAGAGTAGAAAATGAAGATAATCATATCTCCCATGATCAAATGGTGGTACAAGCACAAGATGTTGATGCTCCACAACCTCCTCCCCAAGTGGTCAATAGAAGAAATACACCTCTTCTACAAGATCATCCATAAGATCTTATCATAGGGAGTCCATCAAAGGGAGTAATGACTCGATCTCAAAAATTTACTTCATTTATTGCTCATCACTCTTTTATCTCTTGCTATGAGCCTACCAAGGTAGAAGAAGCTCTTAAAGATCCAAATTGGATCAATGCCATACATGAAGAGTTGAACAACTTTACTCGTAATGAAGTTTGGACTCTTGAAGAGCGACCAAAAGGTGCAAGAGTCATTGAAGCAAAGTGGGTGTTCCGCAACAAGCAAGATGATTAAGGTGTTGTTGTGAGAAACAAGGCAAGACTAGTTGCAAAGAGGTTCTCTCAAGTTGAAGGTTTATATTTTAGAGAGACCTTTGCACCGGTTGCAAGATTAGAAGCCATCCGTATCCTTCTTGCATATGCATCATATCATGAAATGAAACTATATCAAATGGATGTGAAAAGTGCATTTTTAAATGACTTTATTAATGAACTAGTCTATGTTGATCAACCTCCCGGGTTTGAAGATCCTAGATATCCTAATCATGTTTATAGGTTGTCCAAGGCACTATATGGGCTTAAGCAAGCCCCAAGAGCTTAGTATGAGCGCCTTCGAGACTTCCTCATTGAGAAGGGCTTCACCATTGGGAAGGTCGACACCACATTATTCATCAAGAAGCTTAATGGGCATATCTTCATTTGTCAAGTATATATTGATAATATCATCTTTGGATCATCAAATGAAGACTCATGCAAAGAATTTGGTGAATTGATATCGAAGGAGTTCGAGATGTCCATGATTGGTGAGCTTACATTCTTTCTTGGTTTTCAAGTCAAGCAAATGAAAGAAGGCATCTTTATCTCTCAAGAGAAATACACAAAAGATCTTCTCAAGAGATTCAAGATGGATGAATATAAGCCAATCAAGACACCAATGTCTACCAATAGACATCTCGACCTAGATAAGGGAGGTAACCCGATTGATCAAACTCTCTACCATTCTATGATTGGTAGCTTATTATATTTAACCGTATCTAGACCCGATATCATATTTAGTGTGTGTATGTGTGCTAGATTTTAAGCTAGTCCTAAGGAAACATATTTAATTGCCATAAAAAGAATTCTTAGGTATCTTAAGCACACACTAAGCATTGGTCTTTGGTATCCTAAAGGAGCTATATTTGAATTAATTGGCTATTCCAATTCGGATTACGCTAGATGCAAAGTTGATAGAAAAAACACATCCGGAGGGTGCCATTTGCTTGGTAGATCACTTGTGTCTTGGTCCTCCAAGAAACAAAATAGTGTGGCTTTGTCCACCGCCAAAGCGGAATATATTGCCGCGGGTGCTTGTTGTGCACAAATTTTATACATGAAATAAACTTTGCTAGACTATGGTGTAGTTCTAGAAAAAGTACCTATTTTGTGCGACAATGAAAGTGCGGTAAAACTTATAAATAATCCGGTTCAACACTCTCGCACCAAGCATATAGATATCCGCCATCACTTTCTAAGAGATCATGTTGCTAAAAATGATATATCACTAGAAGGTGTAAGAACCGAAGATCAATTAGCGGATATCTTCACTAAACCGCTAGATGAGGCTACATTTTGTAGATTGCGAAATGAGCTTAATGTGCTTGATTTTAGTAACTTCACTAAAAATTGAGCTTGTGTTGTCCCTTGCATTCATTATAATATACAACATGTTTAATGTTTGGCAATGCATATAGAGCTTGTCTAACATGGTTAAGATAACCGCCAAAAAGCATGTGAAGAAACTTAACTTTGGATCAAACTTGACAGGCAACTAGATTTACTTACAAGTATTGCATATGCATGAATGTTGTTTTGTCATTTTGTTCCATTTGCCCTCTTATTGCCTATTTTCTTAAAAAGAATTATAGCCTTAGGCAAAATATTTTGAAAAATATGAGGGTTTGAGAGAGGTCACTCATATCAGTCCTAATAGGTGTTTATTTGGATCTAATTCAAGTTGGGACTTGATTGGGAACAGGCAGCGCAAAGGGACTTTGAAGATTTGCTGGAAAAGGTACACCGGACGCTGCACCGAACGCTGTTGTCCAGCGTTTGGTCAGTTCACAGAAGGTGAACTGCTAGTGAAGGAGTGACCGGACGCTGCGTTTGTGCGTCCGGTCAGGAAGGGATCCAGCATCCGATCGTTTGGAGAAGGAACAAGCTGTACTGACCGGACCCTGCCTGCATTCAGTCATGGACCACTGGACGCATCCGGTCCTGATTCCAGAGGAATTGGACCTCTCTGGAATCGACTGAACGCTGGGTGGTAGCGTCCGGTCTCTACCACCGGAGCGTCCGGTCAGTGGATTTCGTGCGGCATCAGGACTCTTTTCTGTTTCCTTTCTTGTCGCATTGGGGGACCTATTTATTTCAATCGGCCGTACCTATTCCGCCGTGACCTAGCCCCTACTGGAGCCATCGTCGCCGCCGCCGCTCTCCCACGCCCAAGCACCGCGCCGCTGTAGCCGAGCACCTTGCGCCAGCCACGCACGCCACCGCGCCTCCCCTGCCTCGCTCGCCACCGCGCTACCATAGAGGAGCCTGTAGCCGAGCCTCTCCACGCATCCAGTCTGCCAAGCGAGCCTCCTCGCACGCTCGCTTGACCTGAGTGCCTCCAGCGACTCAGCGCCGCCGTCGGCTTCTCTGCCACCGAGAGAAGCTGCCTTGCCCTAGCTCTCCCTCCTCGCTGGTAAGGGCAAATCCATTTTCTCAAATTGCTTCATGTATGACCTAGTTCAAATCTCAATGCATTGACCTAAATCATTCAGGGCTGCCGAATTCTTCGAAGTGGTTCGCGATCCCTAACCCTAGTCGGTTCCGAGGTTCCCCGCGCGATGTCTTTCCTTTTCTCCGGATCGCTGATCGTTAGGTAGCTTGCCCATCATCTCAATTTCGCACCTACATTGCTTGCTTCCTAGGTCTTTCGCATCTATTTGACATATTGTATTTATTCGTATATCCATCTATTCTGTCATGCAGCGAGTCAGTGTCGTTGAGGTTCTTGTGGTAGTTGGCAGTCAACTCGGAGCCAAGCTCACGAGTAAGGATCGAGGCCAAGCCTCGGGAGTGTTAGTTTGACAATTGATCTTCATCAGCGACAGTTCATCCTCTTGTCAGATCAGATGGCTCGCACCAAGAATGTTGGTGGTGGTCTAGGAGATGACGATCGGAGGCCCCCACCTCGCTAGCCTGTAGGATCGAAAGGCAAGGCAACAAAGCAGGTGATATCCAAGAAGCGCAAGTACCCCGACGCAGAGACAGTGAGAGCAGCAGCTGTTGCAGAGGCCGCAGAGCGTGCTGATTGAGGAGGCGCTCATAGTGGTGTTGTCATAACAGATCCACAGCTCACACCAGCACAGAGGGCAGTAGTTGAGGAGGCTAAGCGTCGTCATAATGGTCCACCTAGGACTGTTATGATGCCAGGACGTCGACTGGCTATTGAGGAGGCTCGACCTCAGGGGGAGTCCCAGCAGGAGGCACAGCAGCAGCCCCCATCAGCAGAGCCTTAGCCAGCTCAGGAGACTTAGGAGGGTCAATAGGCCGAGAAGACCGCGCCAGCACCCTAGCTACGCCGCTCTGGTCATAACAGTGCTGCAGTTCTAGCGAGGCCAGCTACATAGCGTAGGGGTTTACGCCCACCGCCTAGACCACAGGGTCCGCCTCTAGTGGTACACCTAGACTTGAGGGCCACCATAGCAAGATAGGTTCACCAGTTGAGGTTTGTTGAGTTTGATGTGTGGTTTCCTCCAAGGAGGGATGAGAGAGCAGCAGAGGGGTTCTACATGTCACTCCAGAAGGATTTCTATAATACCTATCTCAACAGTGGGGCAGTGTTTAGATCTCAGAGAGTCTGTAGTTTAGAGTCTATTATGGCAGCAGCTGGAGAGCACATCTGCCCCTACCTATCATATTTGCTGGGGCTCATAGATCTGATTGGCCGGACAGGAGTATATATACCATCTTGGGTCCGACAGTTTTATGCTTCACTCTATGTTGATCCGCATCACATCTTCATTCACTTTGCATTCAACGGCAAAGACTACAGGGTGATGAGTTTTAGGGCCTGGGAGATACTGAGACTACAGGATTAGCCTGTCAAATTGCATGAGGTATGTTATGGACAGCAGGAGCCTCCCAGACGTCCTCATAGAGGGTCGGTGCCCCCTACAGATTTGGTGCGACATTGCTTCAAGGAGCCCTTTGGTGAGGGGTCGAGCAGGAACCCCAGTGACCTAACTCCTATAGCTCGTGTGCTAGAGGCCATCATCAGGAGGACACTACTTCCCAGGTTGGGATACAGAGAGGGTCTGACTCACCTATAGCTCTGGCTCTTTAATGCCCTGATGCAGCAGACCATGTTCGACATTTGGGACCTCCTTCTATCAGAGATGGAGGATACTATTGCTGAGGGCTTTAAGGGTCGTAGATAGCTTCCTTATGCACATTGGGTCACATTCTTGATGCTCCAGTATGTGCACGTTAGGACCCCTGAGTTGGTTGCCGAGTACAACGGTGCCACCATAGAGTTTCCCGCATATAACATGGCACAGAGGATTAGGCACATCACTCCACAGGCACCAGCTTGTCCCAGTGATCGTCCAGATATTCTAGAGTCAGTAGCTCAGTAGGACAAGATCATTAGAGGCATAGCCGCTATAGAGGAGGAGCAGCTTGAGGCACAGCAGGAGATGACCGAGTCTAGTGATAGTTCAAATGATGACTATTTGCTAATTCCTCAGATGCCTCCACACAAACATGATGCAGAGGCCAACAGTTCTAGCTCAGCTCCACCAGCACCGTAGACAGACCCCGCATTGATTGCCATTCTTGAGCGGATGCAGCAGGATCAGGCACGACAGACACAGGAGACTGCTGCCAACTTCGCACAATTCTAGGCTCGTCAGGACGAGTTCTAGAGGTAGCAGCAGCAGCAGATGCATCAGCAGCAGATACTCATGCAGCAGCAGCTTATGGGCTTTATGCAGCATGTAGTGACAGCACTTAGGGCCTCACTACCACAGCCTTCGCCCTAGCTTGCTCAGCCTATCACCACTTCGACGACTCCAGCTATACAGCCCAGTGGGCCTCAGAGTCAGAGATAGCCTGCAGCTCAGTTTGCTTCCCCTACAGTTCAGGTGTCCCAGTGGTTGTCCTCACCAGTGGTTGCCCCGTAGTTCACTCCATATCACATGGGTTTCTCACCAGAGCAGTCACCCTCGCTATTTGTGCCTAACACGTCAGTCTTTAGGAGTCTTGGAGCATCCTTCAGCGAGCTGACCGGCATGCCTACACCGCGCCATATGCATACCGCTGGTCCTTCTACAACAGCCCCAGTCGTAGTGACTACTCAGAGGCTCCCCTCGTCTGTCGCCTCTTTAGATCCTACGATAGACATACTAACAGCTTCACAGGCAGCACCAGCCCTAGCTCAGACCTAGACCGCTTCAGAGACACTTCCTGCTATAGAGGGTCAGTCAGTACAGAGCTCAGGGTCAGATGATGATGGTGCCCAATTCCAGCTTGCTCCACGTACTTCAGCGCCCAACTCATCCGTTGCAGCCCTGTCGACCGACCCTTAGGTTTTGGTGTTTGACGCTAAAGGGGGAGAGGGTTCGAGTATGTAGACTCGGGGGGAGCGAGATTTAAGGGGAGCTAGTTATCTAGTATTAGCTTATATACATTTAGAGTTTTATCTGTGTGATACACTATTACTATTATGCATTCGTGTGTTACTTTCATACATACTATTATATCTATGTGATAGTGCTATCTACGAGACAGTGATATATGACATATGTGCTCGCTACTTTACATTATTTATATGTCATATCACTTGTGTTATGCTCATTTGCCTTTGCTTCCGTATTTATACTCCGATGCAAATGAGCTTTGTTACTTGTACTCATACTTAATTCATATCCTTTGAGTACATTATGTTGGCTTGGGTCATATAAGCTTGACTAACACTTTTGTTCTTATCAACAAAAGCTTATATGAACCAAGCCCGTTAAAAACCTCACTCTTTCACATACTCGAGGTGGAGTTGTCATCAATCACAAAAAATGGAGAGATTGAAAGCATCTAGGCCTTTAGTTGGGTTTCAGTGATTAATGATAATACAAGATTACTATGACTAACGTGTGTTTTATAGATGCAATTAAGTTAGGTCATGATAATGGAGATCGATTGGGCAATCAAAGTTGTCATGCCCCTACGATGGAAATCGTTTCGGTTTTCAAAGGATGAACGATAATGTTAAGGATGATTAGTTCTAAGTGTCGATTGGAGTTGGAGTGACACTTAGAGTAGTTTAGGACTTTGTTTTTCCTTTGGTCGTACTATTAAGGGGGGTATGGACGGGTAGCTTGACCTAGTTGAGTCTAGTGAGTTAGGTGTGGTGCACACTTGTTAAAACTAGCTCTAGGTAGCTCCTATGAATGCCTAAGATCCTTTGGAGCAAACTTCATTCACATATGTTCGAGAGTTGGAAGTGAATGGAGGGTCAAATGCTGATTGGACGCTGGCCCCGGTGCGATTGGACGCTAGCCGCAGGGTCCGATCTGTTCATTTGATCAGCAGTCTGCGTTCGATGCGACCGAACGCTGGAGAGGTCATGTGACCGGACGCTGAATGGCAGCGCCCGGTCGACTCCAGTAAGGTTCCAGAGAAGGGAATCTGCGACCGGACGCGTCCGGTCAGTACTGACCGGACCCTGAGGGTTCAGCGTCTGGTCGAGTCCAGTAAGGTTCCAGCAAGGGTTTTATGCGACCGGACGTGTCCGGTCAGTGCTGATTGGACCCTGCCAGCGTCCGGTCAACTCATTGTTACTGGTTCGCGAGTTGAACTGACCGGAGCGTCCGGTCAACATGACCGGAGCGTTCGGTCACCCCGTAGAAGCTCATAATGGTTCATTTTTCAGGCTGCCTTATAAATAGAAGCTCCACTCGTGTGTGGAGTCACTTTTGCTCATTCCAACAGCTGAGAAACACGTTTGTGAGTGCTAAAAAGAGCAAGGTCCTAGTGAGGTGATTGAGATTTGAGAATACAAGAGAGTAGTCTTATTAGTGAATCAAGAGTAGTCAAGTATGCATCCATCTTCTTATTAGGCTTCGCGTGGTTAGGTGAGAGTTCGTGCTTGTTACTCTTGGTGATCGCCATCACCTAGACGGGTTGGTGGTGATTGGGAGCTTAGAGATCATCCGGCGGAGCTTGTGGGTGACCCAACTCAAGTTGTGAGCGGTTTTGGGTGATTCGCCGCGACGGAGTGTCAAGAATTAACCCGTAGAGAGCACTTGATCCTTGCGCGGATAAGGGGAGCTACACCCTTGCGCGGGTGCTCCAACGAGGACTAGTGGAGAGTGGCGACTCTCCGATACCTCGGCAAAACATCGCCGCGTTCCTCTCTCTCTTTACTTTGAGCATTTACTTTGAGTATTTACTTTGAGCAATTAAATACTTGTCTTTACATTCATAGAATTGTCATGCTATAGTAAGTTTGGAACATAGGTTGCAAGTCCTTTATGCATTAGTTTGATAGAAACATTTTTCTAGGCACAAGCGGTTAATCGGGCTATCTGTAGAATTTGATTATTGCAAAAAAAATTTAGAATTAGTCCAATTTACTTTTCTCTTCGGCATCTTAATCCTTTCAGCTCTGTTTGGGCCGGCGCTGGACGATTTGGCCCTGATCGACACGACGTCTTTCATAAAAAGAAAAGCATCTGACGACGTCGGCCTTGGATTTTTGCGCTGGCTGCTGGTCGGATCGGCAACGTCGCCTTCGATCCGCGGCATGGATTCAGGGATTCAGCATCACGTCTCGGGGCCCCGCCCCCGGCCGGTCGCCTTCCATCGGCACTGCACGTCGACATCGTCGAGGGCGCGAGGCCAAGGTGCTGAGTGAGCGCTCGCCTGACTGCGCAATAACAAAACATCGACCAAAATCGCTCGTGGATCGCGTCTCGGCTATGAATGAACAACGATAGGCAACCAACGAGCCACGCCGGCGGCCAAAGGCACGGCAGCGGCGGCCGCGCTCGCAACGCCGACGATAGATGGCCATTCCCTTCCGCGGCCATTGGATTTGCACGGACGACGCAGCACGGTGCGAGGTTGGGGACGGCCCGTCGAGCCGATCTCCAACGAATTTTCTCTCTGGACGGAATAGATTGGTTTGCGTTGCGGCGTCCACCGTGGTGGCGCTGGACGGCTGGAGCATGAAGAGGCCGGGAAGCTTCGCGCAGGGCATTTCTTGGTTCGCAGGCTGAGTGACTCAAGGCAGCGACGTGCGTGGTTGTGTAAGGCCTTGTTTAGATGTCAAAAAATTTGGCAAAATGCTACTGTAGCGGTTTTCATTGTTATTTGGTAATTAGTGTCCAATCATAGTCTAATTAGACTTAAAAGATTCGTCTCGTAAATTTTGTCTAAACTGTGTAATTAGTTTTATTTTTTATTTATATTTAATGCTTCATGCATGCGTCCAAAGATTCGATGTGACGGGAAATCTTGAAAAATTTTGCAAAACTTTTTGCAACTAAACTGGACCTAAGCAGATTGCTTTCGCAGTCAACTACTCCGGCGGTCCGGCCGAAGTAGAAATTTTCGATGTCGGACCGGACTACCTGGAGAGCGTAGAAGCATTTGTCGCCATTATTAGTAAAAAACTCCCAAGGTCCACACGGTTAGTGAAAGTCAATTCAGCATCAAACCTAGCCAGGTTTAAGGTTATTATTATTGACAGAAACCTGTTAATCCTGTTCTGTTTCTCGTCAGCTTCCATTTTTTTCCTGCTCTCAGTAAAAAAAAACATACAATTCTACAATTAATTTAATAATACTCATTGGATATCATAGATTCTAATTGATTCAATTTACAGATGTTTGGTTTCGCAGGAAGAATTTACTATATTCTCAGCACTTGTGACAGATGCACGACACGTCCAGATTCCCGGTCATGTCGATTGTCGAGTGCCGGCGTGGAGCACTGCGGAAGCACCCATCGGGCATGCATGGGGCATGGGGTCATGCAGCCATGGACAGTGCACTGCACCCTGCACGACATTCTTGAATTCACCCACACACGGCCACACGCACCGGCCATCATCATGACAAGTGCACGGACCCGTCGTCCGTCCCTACCAGGCTAATAGTGCCAGCTGCACCGCACGGACGCATATGCTCCCAGCGAAACGGCATGGCGACCTCGCCCTGCCGCAGGGCTGCACTGCTGCATGCGTCAGCCTCAGCCATCCATCCCGGCAGCATCCCCGGCCGGCCGGCCCGGCGTTCCCGGCGCTGCCGTGCCTCGAGCTCGAGGTCGCTGGAGAAGAGAAAGGGTTGGCGACACGGCGCTGCGGTGCGGTGCGTCACTGCGTGGGAATTGGGAAAGCAACGGGACGAGACGACGAGGCATGGGTGCATGGGGTGTGGTGGTGGGCGTGCGTGTCACGGTGCGTGGCGAGCGGGACAGGTGTTGTCCTATCATCCATCACACTCAGGGCAGAGCAGTGCAGCGGCATCCGGCATGCACCGGGAGGGAGTTTCCTTGCGCCGGTGGAGGTGGAGGGAGAGACTGTGACTGTTGCTCGATGTGGTCCACGAAGTCTAAAGGTTGGTTTGGCATAGGTCACAGCAGTTTGGGCTATTTTTTTAAACATTTATTTTTAAAATAGTTTTATGGTAAAGCTGTTTTTTCCCTCTCACAAAAATATGAATGGGATGAAGTTGAAAAAGGTAGCTTATCCTATCTCTCCTCATTTCTCTCTCATCCAATGCATGAAGTTTCAAGATTTGATTTACACCATGTTCGTTTGTTGGTTTCAGCCAAGCTTATTCAACCAGACTAATTGACCCTTGCTAGACAGCATTTGGAGACGTCGACATTGCATTTTTTAGTTCCAATGGGTGGTTGTCATCTAGGTTTATTGGTCTATAGTAGTCAGGATCTGCTTCACGCTTTGTTATCCTCGAGTCTGGTTGTAGACTCGTTTTGGTTCTGGTACGTCGGCCGTCGGCCCAAACTTTTTAATAATTGGCCTGATTCTACCCTGGTGTAGATAAAGCCGGATATAAACTATCCTTTATCTAAAAAATAGTGTTTTCCTCTCACAACAAACCACATCAGTCACTCCAAACCAGTCCAGAAACTAATCAGTGAACACGCCGTTAGAGAGTCTGAAACATATATATTTGTTGCACTTCCTACATTGTGTTCCTGAACTTTGAGTACACAACTAGCTGTTAGACTTATGCCCTGCCATTGGTCCTTCTGTTCCCATACTGCTCATCCAAGAGTGGGAAAACAAAAAGGTATGCCAATCGACATCCAGGAACAGGAGGGGAGAAAAAAAAAGTAACGCCAATCAACGAAGCATGCCACCAGCCATCAGCGCGTAGATCAACGCGCGCCCGGCGATGCGCTCGTGGCGCGGATCGTCCCGGTTCTTGTTAGTCTGGCTGCTGGAAACTTGGTCGTGTGAACAAGGGAAATAAGCGATGCCAACAGGCAACACCCCCGCGCGCGTCCGGTGTGCTGGCTTCCTGTTCGACAGTTGCGTCTTGTAAAGAGAAGCCTACGCCCGCAACGAGCCACGACGGCGACCGGATTACGTCTCTCTCGAAGCGAATCGCAGACTGAAGAAATTCCCACGAAATTATGGGCCCTTTTTTCCAGCCTATGGCCGTCGATTCCAACGGAACACACACACACACACCTCAGTCATGCGTGCGTGCAGGTTGTAGTACGCTGGCGCCGGGCGCCAAGCTCGGCCGCCTGGCTTGCGCGCAAGACCAGACGCATGACTTCATTCAACTGCATGCATACGCTTCTTCCGGTTCCGGGCAGCTGAAACGTCGCCGTTCGATCCACAGTGCTTCCATCAGCTCTCAACGTCGCCTTCGATTCGCTCTGTTTGGGCCGGCGATGGACGTTTTGGCCCTGATCGACCCGAGTCCCGAGATGATACGGTCAGCATCTGACGACGTCTTTCATTAAAAAAACAAGCATCTGACGACGTCGGCCTTGGATTTTTGCGCTGGATGCTGGGCCTTGTCTAGATGCCATCCAAATTCCAAGTTTTTTCACTTTCTCTCCGTCACATCAATTTTTAGCCGTTTGCATGGAGTATTAAATGTAGATAAAAAAATAACTAATTGCACAGTTTAGTTCGAAATCACGAGATGAATCTTTTGAGCCTAGTTGGTTCACGATTGGACAATATTTGTCAAATAAGACGAAAGTGCTACTGTTCATCGGTTTGAAATTTTTTCGCAATCTAAACGAGGCCTGGTCGGATCGGCAACGTCGCCTTCGATCCGCGGCATGGATTCAGGGATTCAGCATCACGTCTCGGGGCCCCGCCCCCGGCCGGTGGCCTTCCATCGGCACTGCACGTCGCTTTCTGCACCGTGTCGGAATTCGGATTGCGACGCTGGCCAGCTGGTGCACCGTGTGCACCAACATCGTCGAGGGCGCGAGGCCAAGGTGCTGAGTGAGCGCTCGCCTGACTGCGCAATAACAAAACATCGACCAAAATCGCTCGTCGATCGCGTCTCGGCGCTATGAATGAACAACGATAGGCAACCAACGAGCCACGCCGGCGGCCAAAGGCACGGCAACGCCGACGATAGATGGCCATTCCCTTCCGCGGCCATTGGATTTGCACGGACGACCCAGCACGGTGCGAGGTTGGGGACGGCCCGTCGAGCCGATCTCCGACGAATTTTCTCTCTGGACGGAATAGATTGGTTTGCGTTGCGGCGTCCACCGTGGTGGCGCTGGACGGCTGGAGCATGAAGAGGCCGGGAAGCTTCGCCGAAGCTTCGCGCAGGGCATTTCTTGGTTCGCAGGCTGAGTGACTCAAGGCAGCGACGTGCGTGGTTGTGTAAGCAGATTGCTTTCGCAGTCAACTACTCCGGCGGTCCGGCCGAAGTAGAAATTTTCGATGTCTATTATACGAAACCATCGAGCGCCGACATGACGTCGCGGACCCCAGAACGGTGAATACGAAACCAAACGGGGCACTGTCTAATGTGAACACCGAGCTCTATAAATACGTCGTCGAGTTGGTGTTGCCGGCACAGAACGCCCGTTTGCTCTGGCCGGACTTGAGTATTTGTGGTGGTGCTGCCGCAATCCGTCCTCTCGGCTGCGATGGCCTGGGAGGATGCTAGCAGTGTCACCGAGGACACCCCCGCGACAGAGCAAGAGCAAGAGCCGGCGCTCGCCCCTGAAACCGGCGCTGGCCGTGGGCAGCCGCTGCGCATCCCCGGGCTCCAGCTGATGCTTTTCGGAGCAACTGTCATCATCGGCGCGGCCGCCGCGCCGGTGCCATTGCCTCGGCTGTTTCTGGCGTTACTGGCGTGGCTCGTCGGTTGCCTGTCGCTGTTCATGCCACGGGCCTGACCGGACACAGCGCCAGCCTCAGTTTTTTTTTCAAGCATGGTTATGTAAAATTCCTCTACAAAAAATAGTAGTACCTACCACTACCAGCTTCTGTGAGATAAATAAACCCCATTTGCAGTGTGCACAGTCGTGTTCAGTCGCCGGTTCCTTCAAAGGTTTTGAGCGAGGCTCAATTATCTGGATCGTCGTTTCTGGGAGTACGTACAAAGAATAATCCGTAGAACTGTTAGTTTCGCTGTCAGTTGTAATGAGTTCCATCTCATTTGGTTCGAGATGGACAGTATAGGGAGCTGTTTCGCTAGTTTTCCCTCTCATGTCAGTCATTCCCTCCCTCTGATGTCAGTCAACGTACACGTGTACTGTTATACAAGTATAAACATTCGTTGGAAGACACGGACTCACTAGATTTCTTCGTGTTCTGCTCGGCTTTTATTTTTCAAGGGGGATAAGTACGGGGTTTCGGTTGTTGCCAGTCTGACTCTATAACTGACATACTGAAAATTGCTCGCGGAAGGAAATACTAACAAAATCGAGTAAGGGGTGTTTGGGTTTCTCTTTCTAAACTTTAGTCATTGTCCCATCGAATATTTGGACATATATATATATGGAGTATTAAATATAGACTAATTACAAAACTAATTGCACAGCTTGCGACTAATTTGCAAGAAGAATCTTTTAAGTCTGATTAGTTCATGATTTGACAACGTTGTGCTACAGTAACATATGCTAATGATGGATTAATTAGGCTTAATGAATTCGTCTCGTGGAGTACTGACGGATTCTATAATTTATTATTTTTATTAGTATTCAAACACCCCATACAGCATCCTCACATGATACCTCCTAATTTTTTTTTTTTGTCACCGGATACAAACACCTCCTAAAATCTGCTATGGAATGATTAAAGTACTAAACAGGAATCAGAGGATTGTCAAACCTCACGAAGAGATATGTCAGACAGGAACAAAAGGTCAGACAGCGGATTCCAGGTACAATAGCTGACGCCAGAGTGAACAGTTGACGTTTCATACCCAAATGGAAAAATTGCTCCTAATTGATAGATAAATAGAACCTCTAGGTGTTGATCTATTGGGTAAATTTTTGGCTTAGACAAAGAACCTGTTGTGTACCTCGCCAAGCAGTGTCAAGGTGGAGGTATCTTGACGCGCCCACTGGGTCACCGAAGGTAGCAGCAGTGTAGACGCGAACTAGTGGTGACAGCGAAGGCGGTGTGGGTTTCCCGTCACTCACAGCGCACCCTCTAGACCAGCTTAGGGATAGAAAAACCGGTGGGGCGCTGGCGGCTGTGGTGAACCTCGTACTTTGCGCCCTAGCCCCCATCTTCTTCTTTATAGCGCTGTGCGACAGAGGCCCATCAGCCAGGAGAACGGCTGGACACCCCCGATCAGGGTACGGATCAAGGGCCCAATTGGCCGTTGGGCCAACTGGTGGAGATCAATCTAACATTCTCCTATTTGATCTCATCTTATGACTTAAACTTAACTTACTTTATCTTTTTTCCATTCCATTGCAGATCAATGCATAGAGCGTGTCTTATCGTCACGGTCAATTACCATTAGATTAAACAGCTACAATGCACCTCTCTGTTTTGAAATAGATTCTCAACTAGACCCTTAGTATCCAGAAATCATAGGCTTTCCCATAAACCCATGGCGACTGTGTGTTCTCTGAACGTGCTGGGTGGTTAGCCTTTGGTAAGCGGATCCGTAAGTACTTGCTTGGTACTTATATGCGCAATTCTTTTGAAATGATTCTAGATTTTCTCTTTTACAACATATAACTTAATGTCAATGTGTTTGCAGTACACTTGACCTGTTGTCTTAGGAGTTAACTACTTTAAATGGTTATTGCTGTTGACTACCATTGTTAAATCCGGGTACATATTCCCTTAACCACTTTTGCCTGCTCCTGAGGCCTCATGACAGCTATACTATGGTATGCATTATTTATGACACCATAACTGTTTCATTGGAGCTTTTCTACAATAATACTCCAACTACGAGTGTTAGAAACTACTGTGGATTTCACTATACATCTCGCCAAAACTTAACATCTGTACCCACAAGTATTTGAGAGTACTTGTTCTTTCTTACTCAGCATGAGGCCTATGATACTTCACAAAAACTGCAAGATATTCTTAACTCTATTTCAATGATCTATATCTGGACTTTTGTCAAAATATCCCGGATACGTAAGCTACGTCAAGGTAAGTTCTTACTTGTACATTTATTAAGCTTCCAACAGCTGAAGCATATGGAACCATGTTTATTTGATCGATCTCATATCGGTTCCTAGAACACTGAAAGTTTCCAAATCTATTGCCCTTGACTATAGGAACAGGTGTAGGTTTACTCGCATGCATACTTTATTTCTTTAGAATCTTTTCTAAATATGCCTTTGTGATAGTCCTGATACCCCTTTTCATTTATCACAATGAATTTCAATTTCTGAAATCAATGAGGCTTCACCAAGATCATTAACATTGAAACTTGAGGACAAAGACTTCTTCTCCAATGGTAGATTAACATTACTACTAGTGAGTAGGATGTCATCTATACACAAGATGTGGAAAAAGAATTTTCCATTCTCAAACTTCACATAAACGCCATTGGCCTTCTAATTTTCTTTAAACCCAAACTTTCTTATCATGGATTTGTTTTAACTTATAAATGGATTTCTACAGGCAGCATCCCATATGTTCTTTTTCTTCCACGACAAAACCTTTGGATCGTGCCATATAAATGTTTTCATATAAATCTCCGTTGAGGAATGTTGTCTTTACATCCATCTGATGTAACTCTAAATCATAATGTACCAATAACACCATTATAATTCTAAAAGAATCCTTATATAAGACTGGAGAGAAAACTCTCATCGTAATCTATTCATTCTCTTTGCGTAAAACCTTTTGCTACAAGTCATGCTTTATATCTTTTCATATTTTCTTTGGAGTCACATTTTGTCTTGTAGACCCTTTTTGAGCCTACTGTTTTGGCTCCATTAGGAATTTCTTTTAAGTTCCAAACATCATTGGTATTCATCGAATTCATTTCGACTTCCATAGCTTCTTGCCATTCAAACGAGTAAGCGCTTCTCATGGCTTCTTCAAATGTGATGGGATCACCTTGCATTTGAATTTCTTCACTAATATAGACTTCATAGTCATTAGAAAATTGGTTTACTAATTCTTTGAGACCTTTTAGGGCCTCAGCTACCGGCACTTTCATGTGGGGTTGTTGTTGCTCTTTATTGTCAAGAGGTAATTGATTCTACAGGCTCCTGTATCACAAGATCTTTGTTTACATTATTCATCTTCTTCGAAGAGCCAACAACAGGTGTTGTAGAAGTCATACAACATCAACAGGTATCGAGAAATTCGTTGTTTTGAATCACTGAAGTAGGCACGTAGTCCCGCCTTTCTTCAAGTCATAGGTCTCTACATAACGCGCTCCCCTAGATCATCCTATCTTTTATAAAGATAGTATATCTTCTAATTTCTTATTTGGGTTCAATTTGTTAAAACCTTATATGGCGCTTTAAGCACCACCTTAATATCTTTGATGGTGACTACGCTATCTTCCTCTCGGAACTTTAAAAAATCTAGGAATTTAGCTGTTTCTCTACTAAGGGGTATCATTGTTATGACTGACGGTCACATTCATCAAAAACTTTATCTCACTCTTAATGAAGAGTACACATTCATCATCTTTATCTCACTCTTAATGAAGAGTACACATTCATCAACATATTTATCCCACTCTTAATGAAGAGTAGTTTCTTAATTGATCTTAATTTTTACTTTTAATTCATCTCATAATTCTCCCCCTCGAAATATGGCATGAACTTTACTGCCATAATTTTGAGAACTATTCAAAAAAATTATGAACGAGGAGACACTTATGACTTACTTCATTATTTCTTGATCCATATAGGAGTACACTGTCCACTTCAAGAACTCAATGAGGTCTTTTATGAGCGGTGCTTTTGCAAGTCACACTTGCATCTTTTCTTATCATTTGGTTAGTATTGACCATGACGGTGTATTTTTTATTGTGCCATGGTCAATACTAGAATAGCATAAGAGCTATCCAAACTTCTCTCGCTATGCAGGGTGGATTAGCATTAGTACTATACCAAACTTCTCCCTATGCGGGATAAATCTATATACAAACACGCATGCTTAATCCAACGTTGGTCAAATTAGACATACATGTTACTTATTGCAACTCTTATCATAAAAACATTCACTTATACTTGATTTTTCAATTAAATCTCTCCGTTGGTTTCAATTTAATCAGAAAATTAATAAACTAATAAAAACAGTCCTGAACTGGCTTGACTCAAACCTTTTCATTGACATAGTCCAGCATTGCAGCCCGTTGACATGCAGCCGAGTGATTTCATCGGTTAAATAAACAAGGTGCTTCTGCATCAATTCTACGTCACCGTTGGGCAGAAAATAGAATTAATGTATAAAACTCATAAATCAACTTGAAATACATATAACTACTCTTTAAAATTCAATTCTCTAGTTGGTTCGAATTTAATTAGAAGATAATCAACATCATTGCAGCGGAAACATGATAATAAAATATATTCTATTAGTTCAGGAGCATTTCTTGGTCCTTATCTACTCTCTGAAAAATTGACCATGTTGGTGTAAAATTTACCAGAGATTTAAATTTTAAACTTAAATTCATTATAATAATGTTATCATCAACGTTGGTCAGAAAATAATAATATCATAATCTAACATAAACAAATCAGACTACTCCTCTAATTTAAATTTTTCCGTTGGTTCCAATTTAATTAGAGGATAAATATAATCATAATTTACTAAAAGTAACTGCTCTTCAAATTAAATTCTCCCGTTGGTTCGAATTTAATTAGAAGATAATCAGCATTAAACTTTGCAGCGAAAACATGAGAAAATTCTTTATCTACTTTTCAGAAGCATTTTACTGTACTCATCAACTCTCTGAAAAAATTATCCCGTTGGTTCTAATTTTGACAGAGATTTAAACTAAAAAATCGCTTCTAAAAATAATAAAACAAAACTCGGTGTACTGTTCATTTGGCCCGGCCTAGGGAAATAGTCCGCGGCCCAGCTGCAGCAGCAGCGCGCGCCCCGCTCGCACGCACGTGCAGCGCCTCCCCCGCGCCCAGGCCGCAACCTAGGCCTGGGCCGGGAATTCACTCGTCCGCCTAGGCTGAATTCGGCCTGACTTGCTCTGAGTCATCGATCGCAATCGAATGGTTGTCCGGCCATCTCGGTGGATCAAAACCGCCTGCGGCCGGCTCTCCTCGGAACCCTAACTTCATTCGCTTCTCCCCTTTCTCTCTGTACGCCGCGCACATCACACTGGCTGCCGACTATGGCGGCCAGGGAAGAAGTGGTGGTGCCGCCGTGGGGCCACTCGCCGGCAAGCGCACTCGTCCGAGGCTAAGTGCGCCGCCATCGAGCGGCCTTACGACGTTGCCCTTGACCCCGAGCTCGAGGCGAAGGGCCACGTGATGGCGTGAGCTCCTCGACCGGCGGCTCAGGTCTCTGCCTGCACGATGGCGTTGCCTTCGTTCCCGCTCAAACGACGGTAGCGCCGGCAGTGAGGAGAGCCCAGGTAGGTCCCCTCCCGCACTCTGACTTCTATTGTTGGGTTAGGGTTAGGGCTTGATCCGAATCAAATCGAATCACCTCCATTCTTTCTTAGGCGGAAGATGGTGGTGCCGTCGTGGATCCCTTTGCCAGAGCTCGCGTGTGTCTGTCACGCGGCTCCGTCGAATGGTCTCACGGCGGTGCCCTTAGGCCAGAGTCCGCGCGCGCATAGAGGAAAAGTAGCGATGGTGATGTGTGGCTCTCTTCCCGCGCGTCGTCGAAGCGGCGGCGCGGTCTTGTTCCCGCGCGACGGCGGTGGAGGAGCTCTTGTGAGCCCCCCTTTCTCAGTCTTCTTCCTTAGGGTTAGAGTTTTGGGAAAAAAATTTCTATTCAATCTCCTTCTATTTGCTGCCCCGATCTAGATCTACACCATAGAAAAACTTGGCTCTGGTACCATTGATAGATAAATAGAACCTCTAGGTGTTGATCTAGTGGGTAAATTCTTGGCTTAGGCAAAGAACCTATTGTGTACCTCGCCAAGCAATGTCGAGGTAGAGGTATCTTGACGCGCCCGCTAGGTCACCGAAGGTAGCAGCAGTGTAGACGCGGACCAGTGGCGACGACGAAGGCGGTGTGGGCATCCCGTCGCTCACAACGCGCCCCTTTAGATCGGCTTAGGGATAGGAAAACCTATGGGGCGCTGGCGGCTGCAGTGAACCTCGTACTTTGCGCCCCGGCTCCCACCTTCTTCTCTATAGCGCTGCGTGACGGAGGCCCATCAGCCAGGAGAACGGCTGGGCGCCTCCGATCAGGGCGTGGATCAAAGGTCCAATTAGCCATTGGGCCAACTGGTGGAGATCAATCCAACACTAATTGCCACCGGAGAGCATACACACAGAGAGTAATGATGCAAACAAACAACAAACAACAAAGCCCGTCAGTCCAAAACAAGTTGGGGTAAGCTGAGTAATGATGCAAACCATGAACAAAATTTTTTTTGGGGCACACGACTGCAATTCTATTTTGAGATTCCATCGGTTAAATTACGCTAAGTGAGATATGAACTTACAGTAAAAGTTTAATGAATGTTTCATCCCCATTAAATAAGATGACAAATCAATAAACAAATGGAACTATGTATTGGAGGGAGGTGTTTCATTAATAAATTCAAAACTCTCTTAATGACGCAGGACCCTCGAAAACGACAAATGAACGCTCCACTGGGAACGACAAACGTAGCGTTCAAGGCTCAAGGCCTCAAGCAGCCACTTCATCCAGAATCAACATGCCCACTCTTCTCTTGTCCTTTTTGCAGTGTTGCATCAGTGTTGAATCTTCTCTTCGTTCTACCAGCTAATACATTGCTTTCCCTTTTTTGATATATCTTTTTCTTATAAAAAAAACATTGTACAAATCAACCAAATTTTACATCAATCTAATACAACAGTTACAGATGCAGTCTCTTGCTCTCTTTCATGAACGTCAAAGAGAATTAGTAACTGAGTATCAAAGTATCAGCATTCACACTACAAGCATCGTGACATCTCCATTCATATGAGAATGCCAATTGGCTAAAGAGAGAAATGTTGTATGACAAGAAAAAAGAGAGAATATTCTGATATTAGTGATATGGCTATGTTTAGAGCACAAGGGGCAAAGTATAAAGGTTTTCAAAGAAAAAGACAAGTTTACGTGTAATTTTTGTGTAGGTGCATTTCATTTATTTTAGAAATCTTCCCACTGTTCCAAATTATAAGTCGATTTGTCTTTTTTAGTATATAGATTTTGCTATGTATCTAGACATACATTACATCTAGATACATTTACATAGTAAAATTGATGTACCAAAAAAAGTCAAAGCAACTTATAATTTAGAATAGTATAAGACGGGGCTTCCAGCCTCCAGGCATATAGCAAGACGAGCAGAGTTAACTTTTAAGCATCTAGCTAGACAATACTAGTCACAAGACAAATGCGTCAGTTTCCAAAAGAAGCTACAGACAAAAAGAATTCAAGTTGGACAAGCGCACCACACTGTCAACAATAAATTACAGTGACAGGGATCTTGTGGCAGGACTACAGATCATGCTAAAAGGACCACCGTCATCACGCATTCTAAGCTCTTAATAGTCCCCATCCTGCAGATGTTTAGAAAGAAGAGCATGAGCGGTGCACCTGTGGTATCATAGTACCCTCCCACCTATGCTAGGATAACACAAACTCCCAGCACATTACGCTTTCATGAGTTATATGAAGCAGAGCAGATAAATGTACAGGCAATTCTGACAAATACCAGCAATTCTGGTAGTGATATAAGTTTCTACAAGATTCAGCGATCTTACACAAATGCAACAACGAAATGATGCCATGTCGAATAAGCATGCTACATACCTCTAATTTTGACTTAGCTTCAGAGTCAAATGCCTTGCACAAAATCTCATAGCTTTTTTCAAGTCCTATCTGAGAAAATAAAGGTATCCATGTAAACCATGATAACGATATGAAGAATTTCCCATGCTTATAAAAAGTTAAGTGATACTGTTGGTTGGAATGTTGAATAATACCTGAGGATCGACTCGCGATGGTGAGGTACTAGATATCACATATCTGAAAGAGTGAAAGAATTAGACTAAAAGCAGAGCAGTACACAAAAGATTAAGCAACCATAAGGTAGACATCTAGTGTACATACCTCAACTTGGTATAGAAAGCCATCGCTTGAGTGTTAGCTTTCTGAACTGTTAGCATCACAGCTCCCATTTGGTTCTGCATGCTTATATAAATAGTTTGGATTGTCATTCTTAATGAGGACAGTGATTGAACTAAAAACACAAGAAGTGGAAAGAAAAAAAAAGTGCAGTAACAGTTCATATCAAGAAAAATATTCAGAAGATATGAAAACTAAATAGTTAGGATGGTGAACAGATCACATTACCTTGCAAGCCATCTGTTCAATCAACTGCATCATAAACTTCCCCAGCCCCTTACCCTGGGCAGAAGGCTCCATTTGTAGTTCATACACATAAAGAACAGGCAGCTCCTCTTCCACAACAAATCTATAGTGTACAAAACCAAGCAAGCAGCTTTCACTACATGCCGCATGCATATGTTCCACCTCCGTGCCTTCCTTCATGGAATTTTCAGTAATAAAACCATTAGAATATTGCTTCACAAAGATATATCGTGCTTCTGGGACAACCATCTCCCGACGCTTAACTTTCTCTTCTGAAGGCCATTCTGCTCCATAGGGTTCCTCCATGTTAACCTAAAATTTGTCTACTCGCATCACATTCAAAGTGGGGAACATGTAAAAGTAAAATTTGCAATATGCTGTACTAACAACAGGATGCAGTGCAATAAAATGCATCTAACCTTAAGAAGATTTTGGATGTATTTCCTCATTGGTAATGCGAGTTGATGACCACGTCCAGACTCTAGGTACACTGAAAGACCTATATGTAAAAAAAAATGAGCTTGACGTGAAGCACCCAGCATCCAGAACACATGAGACTGAAAAGCAATAAGCACTGTGCTGAATTGCAACTGCAAAGGACTAATTTTGCTTTCAATTTTGCTTGCATGACTTCTAAAGATAAATTTTGTTTCGAACCATGGAAAACATTAGGTGTTTTGAGTGATAACATGACATTAGTAATTCAACAGTTCTGTAACTCTTTTCTGCAAGTACAAAGTCAATGTAGGTTACCATTTCTCTGATATTTATGGAAGTCAGAGAATAGAGCTAGATGGTCTTTCACAGCTACAGCTTTCCTTATAAGTTCCTCGGTCGCTTTCTTCCTTTCCAAAATCTACACAAGAGAATAGAATTATCTGCGTGAGCCCCCAATTTATATACCTATATGTATCTCCATTAGTTCTAATTAAAAGCAGATTCAGACACCAAGCAGAAAACAACAACGAAAGATGATTGACACAAGGTCAGCAGGACATGTCAACCTGGTTGATGGGTCAATGGGCGCGTAAAGTTGTCCCTATAGCCTACATTTCATGTAATGAACTATTTGATCTTATGCAGAAAATTTATCCAGCCTGAGGAGCCCAAGAACTTGCAGCGATTTCCAGCTATCTCACTCCTCAGCCAGTTGTCGAACACTGAATGAGGAGTGTAGTACCCCCGATAAAATCTTGAAGAGGCCGCTCCGTATAACGCCAACAAATAAGTATTAGAAACCTACGAGAGCTTTCCTCTACTACCCATAAGCATTACTAGTAGATTTCTCTGTGGCCATACGCCATAGCAAGCGCAACTATGCATTAATCAATGGGGGTAAAGAAAGACCAGGAAGTCGACAAGCAGGACATAGGAGCTGAGCGATGCCAACCCAATCGAGAAGAGGAGAGAAAAGAGAAGGACCTCCTTCCTACTTGGCTTCTTCTCTGCTCGACTGCTGAGCCTGGGCCTCTTGTTCTCCGCCGTCGCCATGACCGCTTCCCCGTCGTCTTCAAGATAGGAGGGCAGGCGGCAGAGGTGCGTTTCATTTGAAGGTTGTGATGGGACGGGATGGGGTTCAGAGTCACAGAGGTATGGGTTCGTCCAAAGGAGAATATGCTCACCAGATGCGGGACGGATGGATTCTCCCAAATCAAGCGGAAAGGAGCGTCCCACTTCGTCATCGCGCACCATGTGAGGCGCACCTGCGACGCCTGTCACCGCCCACCCCTAATCGCTCACCTCCTCGTCCGCTCCCGTCCGGCGCACTTGGACCTCGGCGGTGGTGCTCCCATCCGAGTCCGCTCGTCGTTCGGCGCGAGCAGGTCGGCGCCGTCCGCGTTCTCTCCGTCCTCTTCCGCGAGTGTTGAACATCCGCTCCTCCTTCCCCGTCGGGCGTGACTGCTGAGCTTCGCTCCTCCTTCCCCATCGGCAGCGGCTCGATGCGGAGGTGTGATGGTCGATCCCCTCAGCAGCGGCTGAAATGCGGATAACCGGAGGACGGGAGGATGGAAACTGTAAGGTTACTGAGTTAAATGCATAGTTGATCCACTAACTTTTAGCCATATTTTGTTTAGGGCATCAACTATGAAAGTGTTTTTCTAAGTGATGTATCTACAGTGTACACCCCTTCGTTTTTATTTTTAATCTGACGTGGATGTACACAGTGGCGATGAGGCACTAACAGCGCACATGAGCAGCATATGAGAGGGCCGGTATATTTGCACTCATGTCCCTGGCTTCTCTCCCTCATTTCATTCTCTCTTTCTCCAAAATATCATCGTGCTTGTCGGGACTGAGGGAGGCGAAGGCGGTATGGTGGATGTGGCCGCCGCCGGCGGTGATCTCCTATGAGCGGCGTCGATTTGCTGGTGAAGTAGGGTGGCGGCGCACCCGTCATTGGTGGGTGCTGTTGCGGCCCACGGCGAATTCGCAGGATGGTGGCCACCAAGAGCAAGGAAGGGGAATCCCCACCCGGTGAGTGCATCCATGACCTACTCGCAGCAATTAGTGGTTGGAAGCCGTAGTTCTTAAGTTGTGCTTGAATATGGGTGATGAGATTGCAACCTTTTGATGGTTAGGGTTTCGGATTTGGATTTTCTCCCTTTTTGTTGCCTGTTTAGGGTGTATTGATCTGGTTGTGGGTTCGTGCTGTAGGGAATGATGATGAAGACTTCACTGTAGAGTTGCATCATGGCGGGTTGTTTGTTGGTCAAGGTCAGAACAGAGCTTATGTTGATGAGAAAATCAGTTGGTTTGATCAATGCGACGTAAACACATGGTCTCCATTGTGGCTAGAAGATTTTATTTTACAGTTGCACTATCCAAAGACTCCATCAACGAAAATGCACTGGTTGCTGCCTGGTTTGTCCCTCTCAGAAGGCCTTAGGATGGTGGAATCAACTTCTGATACACTGGTTATGGCGTCACTTGTGCACAAAGTTAAGACCTTTGTAGTGTATGTGGATCATGATGGTACTCTAGATGGTTTCAATTTGGATGACATAGTGGCAAACCCAATTGCATCTTTGCCTAAGGTCATGACCCCCCCAAAGAAGCCTCATTTTGTTGACAGTAACAAGGAAAGGCCAACTGTAGATGATGAAGAGAAAGACAATGATGGTGGCAACAGTGGGAGTGATGATGACTCAGATTTCAAAGATTTAGACTATGAATTGGAAGAGGATGATGACGACGTATTTGTTCAGCGTGTAGATGACCAAGTGACAGATGAGGGGGTTGGTAAGGGGAAGGTCATAACACTAGGCAAGAGAGGAAACAAAGGAAAGCTACCAGACTGTGATGATGATGTGTCTAAAGATGATGAAGAATTACAGCTACCAGACTCTGATGGAGAAGGGGAAGGAAACTTGAGGTTCAGGTCTTTCAAGGAGAAAGACTTGAGAAATCCAATATTCAAAGTGGGCATGCTCTTTGAATCAGTTGAGCTACTTAGGAAGGCAGTCACTGAATACAATATAAAGGAAAGAGTTCAAATCCACTACTCCAGGAATGAGCAGAAGAGGTTGAAGGCACACTGTGAAGAAGGTTGTCCCTGGATGCTTTATGGATCAATTGATAGCAGAGCTCATGGAATGGTCCTGAAGACATACAATGGCACACACACTTGCCAGAAGAAGTGGAAAGTCAAGAGACTCACCTCCAGATGGTTAGCTAACAAGTATGTGGAATCCTTCAGGGCTGACCAAAAGATGACCCTAGTCAACTTTTCAAGAATTGTCTAAAAAGAGTGGAACCTTACTCCGTCAAGGTCTAAGCTGCAAAGAGCAAGAAGGCTAGCCATGAAAGCTATTTTAGGAGATGAGGTTGAACAATACAAGATGTTGTGGGATTATGGCAATGTGCTAAGGAAAAGCAACCCAGATACCACTTCCTTTTTTCTGACCTTGGAAAACAATATCTTCAGTACATTGTACATGTCACTTGATGCTTGTAAAAGGGGGTTCTTGAGTGCTTGTCGACCTATAATTTGTTTGGATGGCTGTCGCATAAAAACCAAGTTTGGGGGTCAGATTCTCACAGCTGTTGGTATAGACCCAAATGACTACATATACCCAATAGCAATCGAAATAGTTGAGGTTGAGTCATTTACTTCATGGAAATGGTTTCTACAGACACTGAAAGATGATCTTGGCATTATTAACACATTTCCATGGACAATAATGATAGAAAAGCAAAAGGTGAAGTGATACGTTGTATATTTTTGCATTGGCATTGTTACTGACACCTCTCCATTACTAATCTGAGTGCTGTTTTTCAGGGTCTCATACCAGCAGTGCAAGCAGTGTTTCCAGAATCAGAACAGGTTCTGTGTGAGGCACCTCTACTCTAATTTCCAACAACACTTCAAAGGTGAGAACTAAAAAACCAACTTGGCTTATGCTAGGTCTAGTTCAGTTCCTCAGTGGAATAGAAACATGGAAAAGATGAAAACACTAGACCAGAAAGCACATGAATGGCTTGAGAAAATGCCACCACAAACTTGGGTCAGCGCCTTCTTTAGTACCTTTCCAAAGTGTGATATTCTACTAAACAACATGTGTGAGGTATTCAACAAATACATTCTAGAGGCTAGAAACATGGAAAAGATGAAAACACTAGACCAGAAAGCACATGAATGGCTTGAGAAAATGCCACCACAAACTTGGGTCAGAGCCTTCTTTAGTACCTTCTTAAGCATGTTAGATCAGATCAAGGGACAACTAATGACTACGTACTACACAAAACAAAAGGAGGTAGGAGTATAATGGAGTGGTTTCACCTGTCCAAAAATTAGGAAGAAACTTAACAAAAACATAGAGTGGGCAAGCACCTGCTATGCAATGCCTTCTGGTGATGGAATCTTCCAAGTATAAGACAGAGACTACCAGTTCATTGTAGACATCAAGGAGAAGTGTGATTGTAGGAGGTGGGACCTCACTAGGATTCCTTGTGCATATGCCATATCATGTCTAAGGCATGAAAGGATAGTACCAGAAGATGCACTCCCAGAATGCTACTCAATTGTTTCATACTTGATTGCCTATGGACACCATATAAGGCCATGTAGAGACAAGCATATGGGAGAAGGTGAATGCAGCTGAAGTGCTCCCACCAGTTTATGAGAAAAGAGCGGGGAGACCCCTAAGTCCAAAAGGAAGCAACCAGTCGAAGTAGCTAGCCCCAGTGGCACAAAACTCTCCAAGCATGGTATCACCATACATTGTAGGTACTATGCAGGGCATAACAGAGCAACTTGCAGCTTCAGGAAGACTGGTGTAAGGCCAAAGTTGCCTACTCAAAGGAATCCTGTCCAGGAAACAGCTTTTGAAACAGCTACTGAACATGTATCTACTACCTTATGCATTGCTTAGCTAAGGTTTGAGGTGTCCATTTCTTAGAGCTGTTCTAATCCATGTACAGGTTACCATGGATGTTAATCAAGAAAGTGCACCCCTGTTAAGCCAACTTAGTACCACTATCCTTTCACAGATGCAAGAGGAGGTAAGGAGAAAACACACAACATATGCATACGTTCATCTATATTTTTATTCATCAATTTTTGGTGCTATATTGCAGTCTTCACACAGCAGGGAGCATGAGCATCAACCTCTACCTGTTAATACCTTCATTACAAACAATAGGCATGTAGGAAGGCCTGTGTCGCCTACCACCTTGACAAGCACCAGGAAGAGGAAGAATGCACCCACAGCATCAAAGAAGAATACTCCAGCCGCAGCAAACAAGAAGGTTCCAGTAGCAGCAAAGAAGAAGAAGGCTTAAGAAAGTGAAGTGTTGTAGGCATTATTTTGTATAGCAGAAACTATTAACTGCTAGCTTTTGTATAGCAGAAAAACTGCTAGCTTTTAATAGCAGAAAGTCCTAACTGCTATCATTTGTAGTACTGGCTGTAAACTCTAATTGCTAGGCTTCATGAACATCAACTGGAAGCTAGCTTTCATTCGCACAGCATGTCCAAACTGCAAATGGATTGACTAATAGTCTACAATGTAAGATTACTCAAGTTTTAATGTTTCAGACTGCTCTAGCATGGTTCTGGAATGCATGTTCAGTTAAGATGAAATGTGCCTTGTTACTTTGATTGTGCTCAATTAGTTTGATTGACATTGCAGCTTCATCGTAATAGAGATGATACATAATACCATAATACATAATGACATTGATAACATTTTTGAACAATCCTTACATGTCAGTTGCTTCACCTCTTGACAAGTTCAACAAACAACAAGAGAAGCACAAACAAGATGCACAACAACAACACACACATAGTTTTGTCCAAATTCACTAAATCTTTCACAATTGCTACCAGGTCTCTATCCTATTTCAGTTGTTCTATCTCATTCAAAGCAGTAGCTAGTGTGTCCCCCATCTTCGGATCAGCTCCACCCCCAAAACCAGCTACATTCTTCAACCTTGAGTTCACACCGTCACCGTGGCTACCACTGTCAGTTTCTCTTGCACGTTTCTCCAACAGTGCAACATTCTCCTCCTTCCAATAGAAACCTGGGCAGCCTACGCCATTTGGCTACAAAGTCACTAGCAACCAGAACCACCAAATCGACCAAAAAACCAATAGAAACTTTACTCACCTTGCGGGTAGGGCAACAGAAAAACACTTGACCTAAGCTCCATGGTTGCTTCGATGTCCACTGGACCATGCGCCTGACCTTGCACTTGGGGCAAAAAATAAGGGGAAGACCCTCTAGACTTAGTGGATCTGAGGCCGATGCGTGGGATGCGGCTGCCATTGCGTCTGATTTGTTGATAGAGCAAGAGAGCAGCAGCCACCACCGAGCTCCACGGAGAGAAGAACGGGGATCGGGAACAGAATGCCCAAGGGCGAGGGAGAGAGAATGAAATGAGGGAGAGAAGTCAGGGACCTGAGTGCAAATATACCAGCCCTCATGTGCTGCTCACGTGCGCTGTTGGTGCCTCCAAAGCCAGATCATCGCCACTGTGCATAGCCACATCGGATTAAAAATAGAAACAAAGGGGTATGGACTACATATGCATCACTTAAAATGTTTATGGACCCGAAAAACTACTTTCACAGTTGATGGACCTAAGTGAAATATGGCTAAAAATTAATGGACCAATGATGCATTTAACTCTTTTATCTACACCATTACAATTTTTGAACTTGTGACATATACCATTACTATTCACCTATTTAGAGATGAGCCATTATAATTCTTTAGTTCTACTAAATATGCTATTATGTACGCTTTGAATGCAGTTAGGCCCATTGATAGGTCAATGTATTTTCGTATTGCCAAGAATGCTCCTCTATCCTTCTCTTCCTCCATATCACATACGTGTGGGTCTCATCTTCCTCTTTCATGTTGAACACCGTCGTGCGTAGCCGGCCCCGTGCCCGCCCAACAGCCCGTCGCCACGAGTAGTCAGACCCATGCCCATACCCGAGCAGCAGCCCATGGTATGGATCCAAATAACCCTTTTTCCTAATGAGTCTAGCGGATGGGGAATTGAGCGAGAGATGAGACTAATTTTGTTAAACTCAAAATTGATGATCTATAGGCTTTTGTAGGTAGGAAAAAAGAGAGTTAAATTCACTCTAGGTCTCTAAACTTGTGTTGAAGTGTCAGATAGGTCCCCAAAGTCTGAATTTGATAATTCTAGGCCTCTGGAGTTTGTTTGGGTCTCACCAGACATCCAAACGGGTCTAAACCTAGCCCGTTAGTTGATGTGGCTGCACGTGTGGCATCCAACATGGATTCAGTGCACCGAGTTAGTGTGGACCACTGACCAATGGGGTATATGGCCGATGCCCCCCGTGAATCCGCCTTCTCCTCCCCTATTCTGTTCTTTCACCTGCCTCCTCCCCCATTCTTCTCCCACTAGCGATGGATAGCTCCCGGGTAGCAATCAGCGCGCAAGAATACAGGTACAAAACCATGGAATCCTCTAAAGTCGCCATCTTCAGCTCTAACTCTAGCGGGTTTGGTGAACGACGGGATAGAAGGGGTGGTGAGTTCAAGTTTATCCCGATGAAAACTGAGGTCGTTGGTTCCTCTTGTTGTGTGCGATAAGTGCCATTACACGAAGGTGAAAGTGCTAATGGTGAAGATCGAAGAAAACTATGGTCGTCATCTACATTTGTCCTACCTATCAGGTTGGACTTAGTGGATTCAGGTTCTGCATCACCCTGCTTCTACTGATGCTGCCTTCTTGTCTTGATTTCGTTTCAATTGATTAAGAGCGGGGTGGTAGTAGTTGTGACTTCTGGTATTGGGAGGAGGACTATGAAGATTTTTGATTGATAGTGGCCATGTGCCACAGAGCTATGTGCGTGTGTTTTCGAAGGAAGGTGGGTCGGTTCAGACAAAACAATAGGCTCATAGGTTGAGGATCTAGAATAGGTAAAGGAAACAAGGAAAGAGAGGCATTGCTTGACTCCTGGTTCACAATGTGAACAATTTGGTAGATGTTGGTAGGGGAGCTATTGTTTATGATGAAATTGGTCTTGATTGTATGTGTGGGTTTTCTAGTTTGTTATGTGTATTGTGTGTTTAGGGGTCCTTGAAGTAGAAGTAGGGAGTTAGTGGAATTGAACTCAACATATGCACTACATGTATTAGTTATTGAGGCATTTGAACTCAACATGTGTATGGCTCTGAAGTCAATGTATCAACTGAGTACTGAACTCAATGTATGCAGACATGAATTGAGTCCTGAAAATGAATATACGAACCGTGGTTTGCTTGAACTGTTGTTTTCGTTTGGGATGAATATATGAACTGAGTACTAAACTCAATAAATGAAGACATGAAGTATGGAAGATGATTAACATTCACATCCATCACTCATTGCACAACCAAGTACCACTGATTATATAATTAAGCATATGTCATTGCAAGACCATCACAACTGATTGTTTTTGTTGAGTACATCTATTACAAAGACCAAGCACATTGGTCTTCTTCTTCCTGTTCTATAACACATTCAATAAAGACCAAAAAGAGGTGAGTACGCATATCACTTTCATTCATAAAAGATCAAAAGGTTCATTTGTTCTTTGCTGGTTCAGTCAGTCTGCTTTTCTAGTGCAATCTTCTTCCTTTTCTTTCCCTTGGTGCCATCTTCCCTTCCTTGGTAGCAGTAGTCAGAGGAGCTAGCCTTAGCACTTGAGATTTGGTCAAATTGGGTGGTTCTACCACGTAGAATCGTGTGAAACATATGTAGCTCACTTTGTACTATCTTCCATGGTAGTTTTTATTAGTATTTAGATTTAATTTGTTGGATATTTTAGTTAGGTGGGTAATTTAAAAGGCTAATTTAGGGGATTATTGTGTTTCATAATGGTAGATGTAGGTAATTTAGAAGCTATACTAGGAGGGCTATTATTTTTAAATTATCCTTCATAATGATAGATATGGGTAGTTTAGATGAAAATTTAGAGGTTTATTTCAAATTATTCGTAATGGTAGATATGAATAATTTGGATACAAATTTAGGTTACTCAAGGGCAGTGATGGACTAGTGTATAATTTTTCAAAAACAGAATAGATCCAAAAGGCATTATCGATGATGATGTTCCGATCTACCAAATTAAAGATCAAATGTTTTTATTATTGCGAGAATTTTAGTTCTATACTTTTTCCTAACGCGTAACATGAGGGCCCCATTAAAGCACTTCAATTAGTAATATTAAGATGTTTTTTTCTAGCTATAGTTGCTGCCTATTATTGTATTTATTATATAACACTACATCTTGAAGTACTAAACTTAACCTGTCATTGCTACTAATTTCTCATTGTTTGTAACTAACTAATGCATATTTAGATGGATTTGATTTGTAACTACCTAATGCATATTTTGATAGGTTTGAGGACACCCTAGTCTTTGGAGAATTCGTCGCTGAGGTGGTGGAGAACCTAGCACAAAGGAGGAGGATGTTGACTTATCTAGCGAAGTACCTAAAAAAGTGTGTTGTGATATACTGCTACCGAGGTAGTGTCTACACCTGGTGCATCATTGTTTGATGAGCTTGTTATGATCCATATAGAGCTTTTCTTATTGTCTCATAAGCCACACATGCTCGAGTTGATTGATTACTATAGCCCAGGCAGGGACATGGGCGCTCCTCGTTGTTAC